>NC_048580.1:62752127-63352127 GCF_013265735.2 Oncorhynchus mykiss
AACAGCATTTTGGAGGATACCATCCTCAGGAGTTAAGGGGACATAGATAAATGGACCATACCATCCTCAGGCGTTTAGGGGAGGTGGGTAAATGGACCATACCATGCTCAGGAGTTAATTGTCATTGGGGGTGGCAGGTAGCCTAGCGGTTAAGAGCGTTGAGCCTGTAACCGAAAGCTGACTATATGAAAAATCTCCCGGTCTGCCCTTGAGCAAGGCACTTAACCCTAATTGCTTCTGTAAGTCGCTCTGGGTAAGAACGTCTGTAAAATCTTAAGGAGAGGGGGATATATGGACCATACCATCCTTGGGAATTTAGGGGAGAAGGATAAATGGAGATTAACATCCTCAGGAATTTAGGGGAGGAGGATAAATGGAGAGTACCATCCTCAGGAGTTAAGGGGAGGAGGATAAATGGAGTGTACCATTTTCAGCAGGAGGTTAGGAGCAATGAGGCAGTACCGGGTTTGGGCACAGGCAGTATTGGAGTGATCACACATTCGAAAGTCCCAGTGGTCTGTGTATCTTTTAAAGAGTATGGGTCATCTGGGTAAATTGTAATCCATATATCTGTATACAGTCAACTGAGCAGAATATCAAATCACTCTCTCTCTCTTTGTCTTCCTCAACAGGTGTGTGAAGTGCTAGCCCGTTAATCACAGTCTAAGTCTCATGGTACAGTAGGACCTGTGATTTATTCACAGACCTTTTAAAAGTCCAGAAAAATCATTTTTCCTCTCTTTTCTTCCCCCAGGTCTTTAATATAACGGTAAATCTTTCTCCCCACTCCTCTTTCTCTTCCCCCACCTCTCTTATTTTCTCTTTCTCTCACTGTCTTTCTCTCTCCGTCTTTCACCCCCCCCCCCCCCCCCCCCCCCCTCTCCCTCTATCACCATCTCCTATTTCTGTGGTCTAGTGCCCGGACAGATTTTACAGACAGGCTTCTGGAGGGGGAACCAGGTTTCATGGGACAGACAGCCAGAACAGTGGGGCCAAGGATGGCTGGTTGGAGGATTGGGCTGGTGGGATAACAGGCTCTCTGTCTTCCCTTTATACCCCCACCCTCCTCTTCTCTCTCCCCGGCCAGACCCCCACCCTCCTCTCTCTCTCTCTCTCTCTCTCTCCCTGGCCAGACCCCCACCCTCCTCTCTCTCTCTCTCTCTCCCTGGCCAGACCCCCACCCTCCTCTCTCTCTCCCTGGCCAGACCCCCACCCTCTTCTTCTCTCTCCCTGGCCAGACCCCCACCCTCCTCTTCTCTCTCCCTGGCCAGAACCCCACCCTCCTCTCTCTCTCTCTCTCTCCCTGGCCAGACCCCCACCCTCCTCTCTCTCTCTCTTTCTCCCTGGCCAAACCCCCACCCTCCTCTCTCTCTCTCTCTCTCCCTGGCCAGACCCCCACCCTCCTCTCTCTCTCTCTCTCTCTCCCTGGCCAGACCCCCACCCTCCTCTCTCTCTCTCTCTCTCCATGGCCAGACCCCCACCCTCCTCTCTCTCTCTCTCTCTCTCTCTGGCCAGACCCCCACCCTCCTCTCTCTCTCTCCCTGGCCAGACCCCCACCCTCCTCTCTCTCTCTCTCCCTGGCCAGACCCCCACCCTCCCCTCTCTCTTTCCCTGGCCAGACCCCCACCCTCCTCTCTCTCTCTTTCCCTGGCCAGACCCCCACCCTCCTCTCTCTCTCTCTCTCCCTGGCCAGACCCCCACCCTCCTCTCTCTCTCTCTCTCCCTGGCCAGACCCCCACCCTCCTCTCTCTCTCTCCCTGGCCAGAATCCCAGTCTCACCTCAGTTATTCAGCTCTAATCTGAGCCCTGTCTCGTGCTGCTGTCACCACTGCAACTAAAATTGTTTAATTTGACAAGCCTCTGTCAGTGTGTGTGTGTGTGTGTGTGTGTGTGTGTCTGTCAAAGTTTGCATGTGTCTCTTTCTGTGGGAGTGTGTGTGTCTGTTAATGTGTGTGTGTCTCTCTCTCTGTGTACGATGTGTCTCTGTCAGTGTGTACGTCAGGGCCAGGCATACTGAAGCAAGGTGGCCACGAGCTTGACCTATGGGAGACCTTACATACCAATGGTAAACCACGGGCAATAAACACAGCCCTGATATACACACAATACAGGGCTTGATCCGGCCAAATGGTTATAGATATGGCTGAGGACTGAGACATGGCCAGAGGTTTGAGATGAGGCCTAATGGTTATAAATACAGCTGAGGACTTGAGATATGGCCAGAGGTTTGAGATGGGGCCAAATGGTTGGATTTATGGCCAATTTGTTATAGATATGACCAAGAGTTTTAGATCATGCCAAAGGCTTTTAGATTTAGCAACCCAAGCACCTTCAACTCAACCAAGGCAATACAGACAAACGCTTGCGCACACACACGCACGCACGCACACGCACACGCACACACACACACACACAATGTAATTCTCCCTCTAAGGAGTAGGCGAGGCCCTAACAGTGGGAGTGGGCTGGGTGGTCCCCTATGACCATTTTCACTGGCGTCACTATTTAATGTAAACAAGATTGAAATATGCAGATAATTGGCATTGTTTCTATCTGAAAAAGCTTTGTTGAATTTGTATCACAATACGAATGGGACTGCAGATTTGAAGGAAACATATGGGCAAAATAGTGATGACACCTTTGAGATGGGCTTAGGAAAGCATCTGCCATATTGCTTAATCCTATACATGATCATTTAAATCTGCCAACACTGACGTTGTAGGGGCTAGGGAAAGGGGCTAAGGGTTGTTGCTGTTTACATACTCTGTTCACTTTTGTTGCTCTCACACGTGAGTGGCACGCATGGCATTTATCATAGTGATGTCACACAAAGCAATGTTGTGTAATAGGAAGCCCATGTGAGAAGGGTTTTACTAGACGGGTCTCAGAGGGACTCACCCAAAAGATTTACTGTCTTTGTTGTTTACCCAGAAGGAGCATTACTCAGATGATTCAATCATTATGGACCGACTCACAATCCAAGAAACTGCCCTCTCTCTCTCCCTCTCTCCTTCTTCGTTGTCCTCCTCCTCTTTTTGGCTCTGTCTCCTGTCTGTTTGGTGTGTGTTGATATGCAGTTTCGTTTAGTCCTGACCCAGGTTACCTGGGAAGTAAACACACACTGGGCCCTGCTCCTTCCTCTCATTAATTCTGAACTTCGGCTCTGTAATGAAAGCAATCCCCACGGTCCAGAACAGACTGTTGTGTAGAAGACTAGTCCATAGACTGCTGTGTAGAAGACTAGCCCATAGACTGTTGTGTAGAAGACTAGCACATAGACTGCTATGTAGAAGACTAGCACATAGACTGTTGTGTAGAAGACTAGTCCGTAGACTGCTGTGAAGAAGACTAGTCAGTAGACTGCTCGTGTAGAAGACAGCCCGTAGACTGCTGTGTAGAAGACTAGCCGATAGACTGTTGTGTAGAAGACTAGCACATAGACTGTTGTGTAGAAGACTTGCACATAGACTGCTGTGTAGAAGACTAGTCCATAGACTGTTGCGTAGAAGACTAGCACATAGACTGTTGCGTAGAAGACTAGCCCATAGACTGTTGTGTAGAAGACTAGTCCATAGACTGCTGTGTAGAAGACTAGTCCATATACTGTTGTGTAGAAGACTAGCACATAGACTGCTGTGTAGAAGACTAGTCCATAGACTGTTGTGTAGAAGACTAGTCCATATACTGTTGCGTAGAAGACTAGCACATAGACTGTTGCGTAGAAGACTAGTCCATAGACTGCTGTGTGGAAGACTAGCACATAGACTATTGTGTGGAAGACTAGCACATAGACTGCTGTGTAGAAGACTAGCACATAGACTGCTGTGTAGAAGACTAGCACATAGACTGTTGTGTAGAAGACTAGCACATAGACTGCTGTGTAGAAGACTAACCCTTAGACTGTTGTGTAGAAGACTAGCACATAGACTGCTGTGTAGAAGACTAGCACATAGACTGTTGTGTAGAAGACTAGCACATAGACTGTTGTGTAGAAGACTAGCCCATTTTAGATCAATGGTTCCCAAACTGTGGGTCGGCAGAGGAGGTGCGGGGGTGTAAAGCTGCAAATTCTTCTCTCCGCCAACAAGAGGGGTGTGAACACTGTGTGTCATGAAAAGTGCTGGTGCCCATAGAAATACACTATATATTCAAAAGTATGTGGACACACCTTCAAAATGAATGGATTTGGCTATTTCAGTTGCTGACAGGTGTATAACATCGAGCACACACCCATGCAATATCCATAGACAAACATTGGCAGTAGAATGGCCTTGCTGAAGAGCTCAGTGACATTCATTCAACTTGGCACTGTCATAGGATGCCACCTTTCCAACAAGTCAGTTTGTCAAATCTTTGCCCCAATCAACTGTAAGTGTTGTTATTGTGAAGTGGAAACGTCTAGGAGCAACAACGGCTCAGCCACGGAGTGGTAGACCACACAAGCTCACAGAACGGGATCGCCGAGTGCTGAAGCACGTGGAGCGTAAAAACATCTGTCTTCGGTTGGAACACTCACTACTGAGTTCTAAACTGCCTCTGGAAGCAACATCAGCACAAGAACTGTTCGTCGGAAGCTTCATGAAATGGGTTTCCATGGCTGAGCAGCCACACACAAGCCAATGCTGGAAGGGGGGCCTGAGTGAAAAGGTTTGGGAACCCCTGCTTTGGATAATGGGCTTTGTGCTGAACTGCTTCAATCGGTGACTTCACTCACTCTGAGGACCTTGAAGTAGTTGTTCCCCTTGCTCTGCAAGGGCTGTGGCTTTTGTGGAGCGATGGGTAACGATGCTTCGTGGGTGACTGTTGATCTGTGCATAGGGTCCCTGGTTCGAGCCCAGGTAGGGGCGAGGAGAGGGACGGAAGCAATATTGTTACACATTGGGTTACCATTAAGGGTGTGTGTGTGTGTGTGTGTGTGTGTGCACGTCTTTGTGCGTATATGTGTCTGCTTTGTCAGTCGGGGATATGTCAAAATCTGTCACGGCAAATCACTTGACTGCATTTTATGTCCGGTTCTAATCATTTCTGAAGGGAAGATGCTGTGTCCAATCTAAACAATGCATCTGAAAGCTCCATTGGTCAGACGACAGCTGGGTCTCTCCGAAAATGTCCTGGGGACACTATATGTTGGAGCTGCCGTTGATGGAGAGCAAACAGCGAAGATCTGCCCTGTACCATAATGATATTCTGCTCTCACAGCTTCCCGTCTGCAGCTCTTCCTGCACACACAGCACCGAGCTCGCCAGACACCGTGGGTAGACAAACAAAGACAGGCTGCTCGGATGGAAGAGCGTGCAGAGTAGGATGGTTTTATTGGATGCTCTGTGCGTTGGGAAAATTACATTGGATGTTTTGATTCTATACATCAGATTGAAGCCCCAGTAGTTTCAGCCAGAGATGGAGTCTAGTTTACAGTGGATTTGCAGTGAGGCAAACTCAGTTTGAGGTAGCACATTTGGTTCCTTGGAAGTTGTGGGAACGTATGTTTTTGGTTTCACATTGGTTGTGGGAATGAAGCTACACATTTCCTGACCAGTAAAACAAAATGTTTTTTAAACTTCTGAGAATAGAAGTGAAAATGTTGCCTGTTCTGGGAACGTTTCTTTTTAGGTTGCAAGGAGGTTCTTTGAATGTTTTGCATAGGTTTCTTGAATGTTTTCAAGGGAGGTTTCATTAACGCTGTGTTAATGGAAATTATAGGTTATTTTGAGGTTTTTGAATGACTTCCTTAAAACTTTCCCTGAAGTGATTTGCGCTTTCGGAAAGGTAAAGCATCAGTCCATGTGTACAAGTTTTGTGCTCTTGTATGAAGCAATCAATCCCGCGTTCCTGACCAAAATTAGATTTAACCAGGCTTGTAACTCCCTAACTAGCAAAGAATATCAGCAAATGTGCACACGGCTACAAGAGGCTCTGCTCTGTGATCTTAAATGTACATATACTTAGACGACTCTCAGTCCGGGTGATGTAAGAACCGCTCATGCCTGTGAAATAGAACAAGGCTACTCCTATGAGCTCCTCAGCCTACAACAAAATCACCAAATCAGTCTTGAAGTTAAATTAGATTTTTTGCATTGAAAGCGACTGTTATTATTCTGGCAATTCTGTGTGGGACTGCTCCAAGAGCTGCTCAGCATACGCACGCAGTTTAGAGGGAACATTTCTGAAGGGTATTTACTGCCTGTGAGAGAGACAGGTTTCTGTACTACTGCCGAGAGAGAGGAAACAAGGATTATTCTCCTCTCCCATAAAAGCAAAGGAAGAGAAATGGACAAACGCATGCCTTTGATATCCACCCAAATGGCTAAATGCTTGGCTTTGAAACCCCACTGGCAGTGACACAAACTATTTACAGGCTCTTATCAAAAGAAAGATGGCACACCATGCAGATTAATCTATCACTTCATATTGTACTCTCATCTTTATTTATCTCTCTCTCACTCTCTTTCTCCCTGTCTCTCTTTTTCCTGTGTCCTAGTGTGCACAGTAGATGGTCAAACATACGCACGACACACACACACACACACACACACACACACACACACACACACACACACACACACACACACACACACACACACACACACACACACACACACACACACACTCTCACACACACACACACACACACACATACCTGAGCCTGTCTGGGGTATTTGAGAAGTGGCATTTTAATAGAAAGAGTGGAAAGTAAATACATGTTTTGTTATAGCCTGCAGATTCAGGATATGGCTATTTTTCTGACCCACAGTCAGTCTTGTGCCCTCGCTCATTATCTGTCTCTCTGCTATACTTTTATTCTCTCACTTCTGCCCTCAATCATTCTGATTTCTTCCCCCATTCTTTTTTTTCTCCCCTAGCAGACTCATAAAAGCCGTGTGTGTGTGTACGTGCATGCATGTGTGCGTGTGCACGTGTCACTCTGTGTTGTTAAGGGTGTCACAGGGGTGGAGACAGAGAAGTAGTTTCTCATAAACAGGCATACATAACCTTTGAATAAAATGTAAAAATGTATTAGTTGCATACACATATTTAGCAGATGATATTGCGGGTGTAGCGAAATGCTTGTGTTCCTAGCTCCAATGGTGCAGTAATAACTAACAATACACACCAATATAAAAGTAAATTAATGAAATTAAGAAATATAGAAATATTAGGATGCGATGTCGGAGTCCGGAGTATGTGTGTGTGTGTGTATAAGGTGCCTTCGGTATTGTATTCAGACCCCTTGTCACGACTTCTACTGAAGTCGGTTCCTCTCCTTGTTCGGGCGGTGTTCGGCAGTCGAAGTCACGGGTCTTCTAGCCATCGCCGATCCATTTTCCATTTGTTTTGTCTTGTTTTCACACACACCTGGTTTTCATTCACTCATTACGTGTTGTGTATTTAACCCTCTGTTCCCCCCATGTCTTTGTGTGGCATTGTTTGTTGTAAGTGCTTGTGCACATGTTGACTGGTGCGCGTCGGGTTTTGTACCCGTGTTGTTATTTTCTTTATGCCGTTGGTTTTGGAATTAAACTGCTCCGGCTATTACCTAGTTCTGCTCTCCTGCGTCTGACTTCCCTGCCAACAGTTACACACCCCTTACACCCCTTGACTTTTTCCACATTTTCTAACATTACAGCCTACACACTATACCCCACAATGACAAAGCAAAAACAGGTACTTTGTTGAAGCACCTTTGGCAGCTATTACAGCATGGATTGTTCTTAGGTATGATGCTACAAGCTTGGCACATCTGTATTTTGAATGTTTCTCCCATTCTTCTCTGCAGATCTTCTCAAGCTCTGTCAGGTTGGATGGGGAGCGTTGCTGTACAGGTATTTTCAGGTCTCTCCAGAGATGTTCGATTGGGTTCAAGTCCGGGCTCTTGCTGAGTCACTCATGGAAATTTAGAGACTTGTCCCGAATCCACCCCTGCGTTGTCTTGGCTCTGTGCTTAGGGTCTTTGTCCTGTTGGAAGGTGAACCTTCGCCCCAGTCTGAGGACACTCTGGAGCAGGTTTGCATCAAGGATCTCTCTGTACTTTGCTCCGTTCATCTTTGCCTCGATCCTGACTGGTCTCCCAGTCCCTACCACTGAAAACAACTCCAAAGCATGATGCTGCTACCACCATGCTTCACCGTAGGGATGGTGCCAGGTTTCCTCCAGACGTGACACTTGGCATTCAGGCCAAAGAGTTCAATCTTGGTTTCATCAGACCAGAGAATCTTGTTTCTCGTGGTCTGAGAGTCTTTAGGTGCCTTCGGGCAAACTCCAAGCGGGCTGTCATGTGACTTGTACTGAAGAGTGGCTTCTGTCTGGCACCTCTACCATAAAGTCCTGATTGGTGGAGTGCTGCAGAGATGGTTGCCCTTCTGGAAGGTTCTCCCATCTCCACAGAGGAACTCTAGAGCTCTGTCAGAGTGACCATCAGGTTCTTGGTCACCTCCTTGACCAAGGCCCTTCTCCCCAGAATGCTCAGTTTGGCAGGGTGGGCAGCTCTAGGAAGAGCCTTGGTGGTTTAATTTAAGAATGATGAAGGCCACTGTGTTATTGGGGACCTTCTATACTGCAGAAATGTTAAAGTACCCTTCCCAAAATCTGTGCCTAGACACAATGCTGTCTAAGGACAAATCCTTCAACCTCATGGCTTGGTTTTTGCTCTGACGTGCACTGTCAATTGTATTTACCACAGGTGGACTCCAATCAGTTTGTAGAAACATCTCAAAGATGATCAATGGAAACAGGATGCACCTGAGCTCAATTTAGAATCTCATAGCATAGGGTCTGAATACTTATACAGTATTTCTGTTTATCTTTTTAATAAATCTCAAATTTTTGCTTTGCTTTGGCCAGCTAGTGGGGACTATTTAATAGTCTAATGGCCTTGAGATTGATTGATGGATTCTATCAAATATATTCATCAAGCCCTTTTTACATCAGCCGATGCCACAAAGTGCTATACAGAAACCCATCCTAGAACCCCAAACAGCAAGCAATGCAGATGTAGAAGCACGGTGGTTAGGAAAAACTCCCTAGAAAGGCAGGAACCTAGAAAGATACCTAGAGAGGAACCAGGCTCTGAGGAGTAGCCAGTCCTCTTCTGGCTGTGCTGGGTTGAGATTATAACAGTTTATTTATTTTATTTCACCTTTATTTAACCAGGTAGGCAAGTTGAGAACAAGTTCTCATTTACAACTGCGACCTGGACAAGATAAAGCAAAGCAGTTCGACACATATAACAACACAGAGTTACACATGGAATAAACAAACATACAGTCAATAATACAGTGGAAAAATAAGTCTATATACAATGTGAGCAAATGAGGTAAGAGATAAGATAAGATGAGATAAGATAAGGGAGGTAAAGGCAATAAATAGGCCATGGTGGCGAAGTAAATACAATATAGCAATTAAACACTGGAATGGTAGATTTGACAGTAGATGAGTGTGCAAAGTAGACATACTGGGGTGCAACGGAGCAAAATAAATAAATAAATACAGTGCCTTGCGAAAGTATTCGGCCCCCTTGAACTTTGCGACCTTTTGCCACATTTCAGGCTTCAAACATAAAGATATAAAACTGTATTTTTTTGTGAAGAATCAACAACAAGTGGGACACAATAATGAAGTGGAACGACATTTATTGGATATTTAAAACTTTTTTAACAAATCAAAAACTGAAAAATTGGGCGTGCAAAATTATTCAGCCCCTTTACTTTCAGTGCAGCAAACTCTCTCCAGAAGTTCAGTGAGGATCTCTGAATGATCCAATGTTGACCTAAATGACTAATGATGATAAATACAATCCACCTGTGTGTAATCAAGTCTCCGTATAAATGCACCTGCACTGTGATAGTCTCAGAGGTCCGTTAAAAGCGCAGAGAGCATCATGAAGAACAAGGAACACACCAGGCAGGTCCGAGATACTGTTGTGAAGAAGTTTAAAGCCGGATTTGGATACAAAAAGATTTCCCAAGCTTTAAACATCCCAAGGAGCACTGTGCAAGCGATAATATTGAAATGGAAGGAGTATCAGGCCACTGCAAATCTACCAAGACCTGGCCGTCCCTCTAAACTTTCAGCTCATACAAGGAGAAGACTGATCAGAGATGCAGCCAAGAGGCCCATGATCACTCTGGATGAACTGCAGAGATCTACAGCTGAGGTGGGAGACTCTGTCCATAGGACAACAATCAGTCGTATATTGCACAAATCTGGCCTTTACAAGAAGAAAGCCATTTCTTAAAGATATCCATAAAAAGTGTCGGTTAAAGTTTGCCACAAGCCACCTGGGAGACACACCAAACATGTGGAAGAAGGTGCTCTGGTCAGATGAAACCAAAATTGAACTTTTTGGCAACAATGCAAAACGTTATGTTTGGCGTAAAAGCAACACAGCTGAACACACCATCCCCACTGTCAAACATGGTGGTGGCAGCATCATGGTTTGGGCCTGCTTTTCTTCAGCAGGGACAGGGAAGATGGTTCAAATTGATGGGAAGATGGATGGAGCCAAATACAGGACCATTCTGGAAGAAAACCTGATGGAGTCTGCAAAAGAACTGAGACTGGGATGGAGATTTGTCTTCCAACAAGACAATGATCCAAAACATAAAGCAAAATCTACAATGGAATGGTTCAAAAATAAACATATCCAGGTGTTAGAATGGCCAAGTCAAAGTCCAGACCTGAATCCAATCAAGAATCTGTGGAAAAAACTGAAAACTGCTGTTCACAAATGCTCTCCATCCAACCTCACTGAGCTCGAGCTGTTTTGCAAGGAGGAATGGGAAAAAATGTCAGTCTCTCGATGTGCAAAACTGATAGAGACATACCCCAAGCGACTTACAGCTGTAATCGCAGCAAAAGGTGGCGCTACAAAGTATTAACTTAAGGGGTATGAATAATTTTGCACGCCCAATTTTTCAGTTTTTGATTTGTTAAAAAAGTTTGAAATATCCAATAAATGTCGTTCCTCTTCATGATTGTGTCCCACTTGTTGTTGATTCTTCACAAAAAAAATACAGTTTTATATCTTTATGTTTGAAGCCTGAAATGTGGCAAAAGGTCGCAAAGTTCAAGGGGGCCGAATACTTTCGCAAGGCACTGTAAATACAGTAGGGGAAGGGGTAGTTGTTTGGGCTATATATACCTGCTGGAATGCATGCTACGGGTGGGTGCTGCTATGGTGACCAGTGAGCTGAGATAAGGCAGGACTTTACCTAGCAGGGTCTTGTAAATTACTTGGAGCCAGTGGGTTTGGCGACAAGTATGAAGCGAGGGCCAGCCAACGAGAGCATACAGGTCGCAGTGATGGGTAGTATATGGGGCGTTGGTGACAGAACGGATGGCACTGTGATAGACTGCATCCAATTTGTTGAGTAGGGTGTTGGAGACTATTTTGTAAATGACATTGCCGAAGTTGAGGATCGGTAAAATGGTGTGTTTGGCAGCATGAGTGACATGGCCAAGATGTTCAATAGAAGATAGAAGCTTTCAGTCTCTCGGTCCCAGCTTTGATGCACCTGTACTGACATCGCATTCTGGATGGTAGCAGGGTGAACAGGCCATGGTTTGGGTGGCTGAGGTCCTTGATGAACTTTTTGGCCCTTTACTTAACTGAGATGTGTAATGTTTTTGGCGGGCTGAGCTAGCTGAGGTTGATCAGAGTAAATCCTTACGGTTGCTGCTTTGTTTTCATTCTTTATTAAAAGAAAACATCTCTAGGGCAGACTCAGTAACTCTCCCCAAAGCCTGCTCTTATTGAAACAACCTCTCACTCCCTGTCAAACCATCATACGTGTGTCTGTGTGTGTGTGTGTGAGTGTGTGTGCCCGTGTGTCTGTGTGAGTGTTCTGTGTGTGTGCGCGTATGCATATTCTCCAAACCACAGTCTTCTCTCCACCCCAGATCATTGCTCTCCATGCCAATATCTCATACCACTCTATACAGGTTAGGAGCCTGTGATTTTCTCTAGAATCAGAGTGATGGCCATAGTGGATCCTTGAGAAATCTCTCATCACTCTTTCTACATGCCCTTTCCCATCTCTGGAAAGAGACACAGTAAGCTGTACATCTAACGGTCAGTCTTCCCAATCATGGGCTCCTGTGGAAACAGAGACAGTCTACTAATGTAACTGTCTGTGGCTCACTGACAGACAGATGCTAATCATCCTGCTGCTCTGTGAACAGACTGGAATACACACAGCCCTGAGACACTCAGAAAGTTGCCAGATGGTCCCTGTTTCACAG
The DNA here is from genome assembly GCF_013265735.2 of Oncorhynchus mykiss. NCBI lineage: Eukaryota > Metazoa > Chordata > Actinopteri > Salmoniformes > Salmonidae > Oncorhynchus > Oncorhynchus mykiss. The sequence goes on from NC_048580.1 coordinate 62,764,365, forward strand.
CTCATAGTCAGTCCACTGCCATTCAGACATAGAGTACCAGGCCTCTCAATCTAGTATCCACAGCCATTTACACAAGCTTCCCAATTTTGTGTATAGAGAAACTGTCGGAACGCAAAGGGGAAGTGTGTGCGTATGCGCGTGCGCAAGTGTGTGTGTGATTATTGGTCACAAGTGTAAATCAAGCAGACATGAGCAGAACCTGGAAACCATTGTGTCAAAATCACAGTTTTCATTTCATTACTGTGGTATATAATTGTGTGGGGGGAAAGAGTTTGGAACGGACCGGCACCTCAAAGCTTACGTAGGGAGTAATAAACATCTGGTTATGAGCTCTAAGTGTGTGTGCGTGTGTTAAAGAGCTCATCAGTGATCCAAACCTCTTTCCAGATTCTTAAGCAGAGATGTGTGTTTAACTGGGAACAGAAATCACGGAGTAGAAACCTCGTCAGATTTGGACAGAGTAAAGTCATTCTACATTTCTCTGGTATAGAGCTAGAAGGAAGATAGGAAACAGGGATGGGTAGTTAGCACATCCTAGGAGGACGGATAGACTGTGGTGAAGGAGCTATGGACAAAGGGGTGGCTGGTTTGGGGATAGGGAAAGGTGCTACGGCAATGGTTTTCCATGCTATTCAACTCCCAAGGCCTTTCCTATATTGGTAAACCACCAGCCAGATCGCTCAAGATTGACTTCGAAAATGGACGTCTGTTCATGTCCTGAGGAAGTCAGGAAATTCCTTCAAAACTGGCCACTTGGGGCAACATAGAGCACTATTACAATCAAGTAGGCTTGGGTTTTGCTAGTGTGTTCTGGACAGGGGTGGCGGATTGGCGTAATCCCATACGGAGCAGGAGGAACAACCCAGGGTGTCAAAAACACTTTGAAATTTGACATTTGGAGCAACTTCTACATTTGTTGTAATGTGGATAAACGTCAGAATCTGAAGAGAAATTGGCAAAACCACATGGCTATGGCTGTCACTGACTATAAGTAAGAGAGAATCTCTCTGTGTGTGTGGTTGAGTGTTACTGTTTTCCAAAGTGACTCAATTCCCACCCCGGATCACATGAAATCCAGGATTGGTTCCGGTCTGCTCCAGTCCTGGGAACTCATGTCTTTATTAATCTGAGATTTGTTTCAACAGCACCACTTTATATGAGGGATTATCCTGCTAGACAGAGTAAATCCACACACACACACACACACACACACACACACACACACACACACACACACACACACACACACACACACACACACACACACACACACACACACACACACACACACACACACACACACACACACACACACACACCTGTCCTGCTCCTCACCACATCAGCTTTGACACCCCTCCATGCAATCTTTTCAATACTGACGTATTTCCACTGTATTTCCTCTGATCTCATATTTCCATTCAATACAGTCCTGGGATGACACTTCTGTTTCCCTACGGAAGTGACTGAGAGACGCCATGAAAAACTGAGTGTGTGAGTGTGTGAGTGTATTGAAGTGTGTGAGTGTGTGGGTGTATTGAAGTTTGTGAGTGTATTGAAGTGTGTGAGTTTGTGCGTATGTACATACGCGTGATTGTGAGAGATGTGTGTGTGTGTACGTACATGTGTTTGTGAGAGAGAGTGTTCTGCCAGCGTATGCTACACATTGCCTACCTAGTAACTGACTTACCTAGTTACCTACATCATTTTCAGTAGAGACGGTAACGCTAATGGTATGTCTGTGTAGCTGTGCAGCGAGTGGTGTACTGCCCGTAGGTCATTGGCTCCAGTGTTAGCCAGAGCAGCAGCTGTTGTGTGTTGGTATGTGACCTACACTGTGTCATCAGTACACTAACAGGGACTGACAGGGGCACGACGAACCGGACAGATTTAAGGGGATAGAGGTCACTTTGTCTTGCCTAACTTGTGTGTGTGTGTTTGTGTGTGTGAATACTTCTGTGTGAATACCTCAGTCTGTCTATGTGAAGACCGCTCACTGTGAACTCATCTGGAAATGCCTCTGGGAAACCTGGTTGAGAAAAAGTATCTGGTATCGGGCATCGTCTGCATTCTGGGAGCTAACACGTGTCTTCAAGTCTCAGGCAAGGTTATTATTCATTACGCACATGTACTTGACTTCCCTCAACGCCATCATGTGCTAGAGGTACAGTATTTGACCACCCTGCTGTGGTTCAAACGATTAGAGTGAGTGCCCCCCAGCTTCATCCTGGAGAGAAATGTTTTGGAGATAAATGTTTTGACATTATAAAGAAACACTCAGATATGCAGCTACACTGCCCCGGGGTCCCTCAGCTGACACGTTTGTCTGCGTGTGTGTGCGTGTGTGTGTCCAAGGGCTCATCAGTGAATCAAACGTCTTTAGCAGAGACGTTTAATGTCGTTATTGTTGATGTTATTATCTGTCTCACTTTGCTTAAGCATCAGTCACCTTGCCATTCATGCTAATGAATCTGATCTGAATCTGAGAAAGAGAATGAGAGTGTCCCAGCAGATGCTCCCCTGACCTGTCCCTGTGTCCCTGTCCCTAGTTGACCCTATGAACCCTTTCAACCCCAGGCCATCCTCCTCCAGCTTCAAATACTATAATTCCAGTGTGGGGTTTCACTTGTTGAATTCCCCCCCTCTAACCTTCCCTACACCCACTCCAAAAAACTGAAACCAGGGAAAGCAGACGCCACTGCCCTAGGTTGGGGTGCCCCAAATACTATCAAGATAATGACTTTAGTATCCCCCGAGCCCACCCTCCATGCTCCCCCTCCAGCCCACCCTCCATGCTCCCCCTCCAGCCCACCCTCCACAGCCCCCCCCAGCCCACCCTCCATGGCTCCCCCCCAGCCCACCCTCCATGGCTCCCCCCCAGCCCACCCTCCATGGCTCCCCCCAGCCCACCCTCCATGGCTCCCCCCAGCCCACCCTCCATGGCTCCCCCCCAGCCCACCCTCCATGGCTCCCCCCAGCCCACCCTCCATGGCTCCCCCCCAGCCCACCCTCCATGGCTCCCCCCAGCCCACCCTCCATGGCTCCCCCCCAGCCCACCCTCCATGGCTACCCCCAGCCCACCCACCATGGCCCACCCCAGCCCACCCTCCATGGCTCCCCCCAGCCCATCCTCCATGCCCCCCCAGCCCACCCTCCATGGCCCCCCCAGCCCACCCTCCATGATCCCCCTCCAGCCCACCCTCCATGCTCCCCCTCCAGCCCACCCTCCACAGCCCCCCCCAGCCCACCCTCCACGGCTCCCCCCAGCCTACCCTCTATGGCTCCCCCCAGCCCACCCTCCATGCCCCCCATCCACCCCAGCCCACCCTCCATGGCTCCCCCCAGAGCCCACCCTCCCTGGCTCCCCCCCAGCCCACCCTCCATGCCACCCCCCAGCCCACCCTCCATGGCTCTCCCCAGCCCACCCTCCATGGCTCCCCCCGCCCAACCTCCCTGGCTCCCCCCCAGCCCACAGCCCACCCTCTATGGCTCCCCCCAGCCCACGCTCCATGCCCCCCCTCCAGCCCACCCTCCACGCCACCCCCCAGCCTACCCTCTATGCCCCCCCCCCACCCCAGCCCAACCTCCATGGCTCCCCCCAGCCTACCCTCCCTGGCTCCCCCCCAGCTCACCCTCCATGGCTCCCCCCAGCCCACCCTCCCTGGCTCCCCCCCAGCCCACCCTCTATGGCTCCCCGCAGCCCACCCTCCATGGCTCCCCCCAGCCTACCCTCCATGCCCCCCCCCCACCCCAGCCCAACCTCCATGGCTCCCCCCAGCCCACCCTCCCTGACCCCCGGGTGGGGGCTGTGAAATAACCCTGATCCAGGCACAGGCAGCACAAAATGGGTGGATGGACGGACACATAAATGGGTGGATGGACACATACATGGATGGATGGACACATAAAAGGAGGGATGGACACATAAAAGGATGGATGGACACATAAAAGGATGGATGGACACATAAAAGGATGGATGGACACATAAATGGATGGATGGACACATAAATGGAAAGAGATATCCAGTTGAAAGAGTAAGGGGGGAAGAGAGCAAACAAGAGAGTGAGACCAAAGTGTGCGCTTGTTTAATCTGTTCCCCCAACTTCCTGGTGTTAATCCTTGAGAAGAAGCATTGGAGTCTGGCACCCTCTTGCCACGTGATTAGCTTAAACAACAAGAGCCAAGTGGTCAATGTGTTACAGCTGAATCAAGAGGCGATGAAGACAGCTTGTCTGTCGAAACGTTGGACAATAGGTTATTAAATTATTGCATCTGAGCTCCTAGAGTGTGCGGCTCTCCTTTAATTTTACAGCTGAATCGCCCAGAACTCATCTAACAATGCAACAAGTGGCTCAGTGAAGCGCAGGCATTTGGGGAATGATTCTTTGATGTTTTAATGAAAGGCATTCTATCTCTCTCCACTTCTTTCCCTTCTAGACCTCCTCTTCTCCTGTTGTTTGATGCTCTGACCGCCGTATGCACTGAGGCTGATGAAAGCTATCGAGTTACTGAAATAATGGCAAATTATTCAACACAACAGCAGTAAATGGACTGTGAATGAGTGACTAAAGATGAGAGCTGGTTCTCTGTATATTTATCCCTCTCCGTCCTCATCTCCCTTCTCTACTTCCTCCCTAATGCACCATCTATTCCTCTACATCCATCTATCGTCTTCTCCTGCCTTCTACCTCTCCCTCCTTTCCTCACCTCTTCTTTCCCTCTACACTCTCCACTCCCATACTAAGTTATTCCCTCGGTCAGCCATAGTAAAGGCAGAGCCAGTCTTAGTGGGCCTCCATTATATTGTATACACAGAGCAACCCTTCATTGGGCTCCAGTGATTGTTGGGTCTGTTTACTGACTCTGGCGGTGATTGATAACAGCTTCCACATTGTTTACTGTGTGGAACGGACTGCTGGCATCCACAAGCAGTGTGTAGCAATCTCCAGGCCTTTTCAGACAGTCTGGTCCCTGTGGTTACATAAGGCCACGTGTGCATGATCATGTCCTCATCCCCTGACCAAAGTCTAGCTGACTGGACTGCTGCTGCCTCCTTCCTTCCTTCCCTCCCTACCTCTGGGAATATCCGAACTAAATGCACTCAATTCTGATGTTTTTCATTTGTTCTCTCTCTCTCTCTCTCTCTCTCTCTCTCTCTCTCTATCTCTCTCTCTCTCTCTCTCTCTCTCTCTCTCTCTCTCTCTCTCTCTCTCTCTCTCTCTCTCTCTCTCTCGCTCTCTCTCTCTCAGCATCGCTCCGTTTCTACAAAACGTCTAGATTTAGAAGGTTAAGGTTTTGGTTAACATCTTATGTTTAGGCACTCATTCTGAATGGTTAAGGTAAGGGTTAAGGTTTGTTTACAAACAAGTGTCCACCACTGGGATCCACAGAGTAATAGGGTTATGCCCATCCACCACCCCCGTCAAATCCCAAGCCTACTTGATGGTAATAGTGCTCGCTGTTGCCCATAGTGGGCGGTTTTGAAGACATTTCCCGACGTGCTCAGGACATGGATAGATGTCCAAATTTCAAAGTCACCGCTTAAGAGATCTAGTTAGAGAAGAGTACACCTCACAACGACATAAAAAAGTTAAGTTATTTTTTCATAGCTTTCTTCATGGCTCTCCATCCGGTTTGTTCTGAAGTGAGGAAAACAGGCAGCACCAGATCTTTGTTCGACCCCTCGCCTGGAGATATCCTTATCATTCTCTCTCTCTGGCTTGATACTCATTTTGTTTTAAGGAGGAAACAGACAAGAGTTTAAGGTCAGTTTTGTGTTTACCCCAGCTAATGATTAAGATAGGATTTAGAGAGTAACCTGATCCTAGATCTGTGCCCAAAGGCAACAACTACTCAAACAAAATAACAAGGAACATAACAGGGGATGTTCAGTGTTAGAGCTCCAGCAGCTGGACAGTGCCAGCGGGCAGAGGGAGCGTGTCACGCCCTGCCAGGGCCACCTTTCTCTGGCAAAACGAGCGTGCCTGTTCCCCCTCTGGCTGTTTGTCTGGATTGAGTGTCATCAGCTCCACATGCAGTGTGATCTCACACACGGTCTACTGTGTCCTCACCTGATGTCATCACCAGAATCTTCTAATGATGCGTTTGCACAGGCAGTCCAATACTAACCTTTTTTTCTTGGTTTTTGACTAATCCGATGTGAAAAGTTCTGATGTGATTGGTGATACCATATGATCATGCACTTGATGTAAAGTGTTGTATAGAAAGAGAGAAAGAGGTACAAAAAAGGAGAGAGGGGGGCGGAAAAGAAAGTAGACCAGAGGCCCAATTCTTCCATAAACAATGAAACAATGAACCTAAGAGATCTGTAGATATGAATGTACATAGATTTGATCAGGCCAGAGAACCCTTTCCCCTAATACCACAGCACGCAATTATACAACTGCACTTACAAGGGACGATGCAGGAAATGTTGACTAGATGAAGTCAATCAGTCTGGGGCCCTGTATGCTAAATAATTTAGGAAGTCATGGGGTATAGGCCGTACCATTCACTCAACAAGGGGGTGTCAGGAGAGCGCTAGCCCTCATTACCTTTGATTGGATTGGGAGAAACGATTGCCATTCCCCCATCAATTAAATGCAATGGAGTCCAGTGGAGGTGGGTGACTTGAAAAATTGAGGAGGATGGGTAAAGGCACGGACCGCACGGAGACGACAAAGCGTCTTTAAAATAAATTGTGAAAGACAAATTATTTGAACCTAAAGCACTTAATATAGACATTTAGCGTACAATATTATGGGGAATGGGATTGAGAGAGCTACTTACACAGCGTTGGGAAGGGATCACAGCAGTGATTGAATGAGCGTATGAAGCATGAGTTGAGGTGTTCAGAGGCTTCAGTGCAGGACAGGCTCATCATGAATGGATGGTGTTGGAGAAGAGCTCAACTCTTCCACTGGGGGCAGGACAGGATTTTACTGGGAAGACAAAAAACAATAACACAACACACTACACATGTAACAGTACAAATTTAAACCGTCCCCTCGCCCATACCCGGGCGCGAACTAGGGACCTTCTACACACATCAACAGTCACCCTCGAAGCATCGTTACCCATCGCGCCACAAAAGCCGCGGCCCTTGCAGAGCAAGGGGAACTACTACTTCAAGGTCTCAGAGCAAGTGACGTCACTGATTGAAACGCTATTTAGCGCCCACGCTAACTAAGCTAGCCGTTTCACATCTGTTACACACAGTTAGACAAAAAAGCTAAGAATGAGTTAGTTCAAACAAGGAGTAAAATTATTGATGTGTAATAATGTGATTGTGTTTGTGTATGTAATTTCCTCTACATAGAAAATTGACCGGTCTACTCACAGTGCTTGGAGAGGAAACATTCAATGTGCCAGTGGATGAGAGGGCACATGAGACATGGCTTCAGTTCCTGTCAGGAGAGAGTTGACAATGGTTGTGGAGTGGAGTGGTCATCACCTTTTAAATCAGGGAACATGAGGGGCACTCACTTAGCTGTATAAAATAGCAGATAAATTCCATTGCAGCTGCGCCAGCGTAGGTTTAGTCAACAAGATTCTACATGAAGTTAAACTCAGACATTTTAGCATTCACAAAGCCAAACATAGACTGCGCATCTCGCCGACTTGACACATCTGAGAAATGTTCCTGGATAAAGCCCTGGCCGTTCACATAACTGATGATAACTGACAACTGTGAGCAGACTGGTAGCACCATAGGTCCCAGAGTGGTGGGGACATTTTCTTTCCCCTGGGGCCCAGAGTTTTTCCTTATCTGGTAACTTAACCAGGAAAACTCAGGACCTTATAGAGTATGACAGTGATTAATCAGTTGTGAAAAGGTTTTATATGGGCTATGATGGGACCAGTTTTTCTAATCCGGTCACATGGTCTTAAAAACCCTGTCAAACTGCAGCAACCTTAGACTTAGAATAGACTAACAGGGTGTTTCCTCTACCCAGACACAGAGACAACAACTGATGGACAACAGAACTCACAGGGCTGAGCTTTTTATGCATGCTTGCATAGTGCAGGCCTATGCAACTGCAGGCCTAATAAAACATTTACTCACAGTCTATGTCATCACTATTATGTCGATTGATTCATTCCAGTTAATAATTTGTGATTGAAAAGGCCTAGGCCGCCTAGCCATCCCAAGTTTGAATATAAACCACATTTGATCACATTCACATTTTCTCCTGACACACAAATAGACTATAAATACATGACCAATTACGTTACCAATTAGTTTACACTGACCAGATGGACAGGGCGCATAGGCTGTATGCATCTGCTCTTATTGGTAGCCTACAGTTGATCAGACTGAAAAATAGTCTCGTTTTCATCCCATACAGCATGTCAGATCTCCAATGTTTAGGCTAGGCTGCTGCAACATTTATGTAAAGAGTTTTTGCTTTTGTCTGCCTGGATTGATGATGTGTTAATGCCGGAGGAAAGTGGAAATGTGCTACGTCAACCTCTCTTTTTAATCTCACGTTTAATGGATGACGCAAAGGAAGCGATTAAATCATACTGAATTGATTTCGACATCCCAGAGAAGACAATAGAAACTTCCATATGCTCAGCAAGTAAAGCATCATAATTACCTCTACAAGCTCCTTGTACAGTAGTTGCCCTTGTTAGTTGAACTTTCCCTCTCGTCGTGCCCCTAAGTAAAAGCCAACTCTTGCCGATAATCTGCATGTGACCCTGTTTCATTTTACCTTCTCATTGTGTTGAGCAGTTTGAATACGCAGATGTTTGTCCATTACGTGATCGATGCAGCTTTTTCCAGGAAGATTGAATCTGATATGGGCAATAAAGGGCTTCTTCAACAAAAAATCCACTAAGTTGTTGTTTGCATTAGTAAGCCATTCTGGAAGAGAAAACTGCACCCTGGTAGCTAGCTAGCTACTTGCTACTAAAGTTAGCAAGACAAATGTAAATAAATTGCACTAACGCAACACAAATATAGTTCTAAAACCAAGAAAACAATATATAATCTACCTCTTCCGCCTCCTGTAGTTTGAAGAAACTAATTTGAATTGAATAATATCCCCAAAATTCTCAACTATCACTCTTCACTCTCATTCTCTATCCAATATGTCACCAACTCACCAAGATTATTAACACGTAGAACCCCCATAATGCTCTGTGGCACAACCCCAACACACCACACTAGGTTCGTTCTCTAATCCTAAACCTATTTTTGGAAAGACAACATGTCAGTTCATATTGCAAAATCTTTTATTGGTTGGAGGACGTCGTCCGGAAGTGGTCATAATTACCATGTAGGTCTATGGAAGGGTAAGGGTAAGGCCCGTGAGGCTCCTAGGTTTCGTATTGAAGTCAATGTACTGTAGCCAGAGGAGGACGGGATATAGCTGTCCTCTAGCTAAAGTATGGTGCAAGCCTGGAGTGTGTTGTTGAGACTACTGTAGACCTTTATTGCAAAACAGTGTGTTTTAATCAGATATTTTGTTACGTGGATATATTTAGTATCGTTTTATCTAAAAAATGTGTCTTTTGAATGTTTCATTATTTATGGTAGAATGGTCCTCCCCCTTCCTTCTCTGAGGAGCCTCCACTGATGGAGTTCATCTGTAAGTGGTTATACTGTAGAGCCTGGCTCTGAGATGGATTTGAGCTTTTTCAATTATTATTTTTTTATAGAAAATGGGCACAATTAGGGTTCCCAGAATGTTCCATTCCGTGCTGAGCGATTTAGTGCTATTCTGTATGTGTGTGCGCGTGCGTGTTTGTGTGTATGTAAGTGAGCGAGCGAGAGAGAGAGAGCTCTATAGAAACCAAGCTCACAGTAGAGAAATTTGCTTGTCTAACAACACAGCACGCTTTTCAGCAGTGATTATGTTGCTTGCCATGGTTTATTTTCACATCTATCACCCTGCACTTTGTTTCTGCTCTGAAGGATTGTTATCTGTACATGACAATGTTTACTTCATTGAGTTTAGGGAAGCAATAACATCATATCTATAGGATAACGAAGCACCCTGGACCTCAGTGGATGGTGGATGTGGAGTGAAAGTGAAGGTTTTATGTTCAGGGCTTGTGATATGGTTACTTGACTGTGAGAAAGAGAAAACATTGAGAGAGGAGGGAGCAGAAGGAGAAAGAGGGTGAGAGAGACAGAGAGGGGGAGAGAGGGAGAGAGAATGAGAAAGAAAGATAAAGTAGATAAGAGGAAATGTTTACTGGAGTGAGCATTATGGGGTCCAGGATAAGCCCGTCTTTCATTTGGACATGGGTGGAAGTGTATGTACTGTACTGTAGCTGAAGTTTTGCCTAGCAGGGATACATAGTGGTTATTATGTTGCTTTTTGTGTTTCACCCCACTTTGTCGGAAACAGAACCATACAATGAACTTTGTTGTAGGAAAGAAAACCAGCACAGTGCTTAACCCTCTCAAATATATATTTTTTTCACAAACAAGATCAATTACAGTACCAGGCAAAGGTTTGGACACCCCTACTCCTTCAATGGTTTTTCTGTATTTTCTACATTGTAGAATAATAGTGAAGACATCAAAACTATGAAATAACACATATGGGATCATTTAGTAGCCACAATTTGCCTTGATGACAGCTTTGCACACTCTTGGCATTCTCTCAACCACCTGGAATGCATTTCAATTAACAGGTGTGCCTTGTTAAAAGTTAATTTGTGGAATTTCTTTCCTTCTTAATGCATTTAAGCCAATCAATTGTGACAAGGTAGGGGTGGTATACAGAAGATGGCCCTATTCGGTAATAGACCAAGTAAATATTATGGCAAGAACAGCTCAAATAAACAACAGTCTATTATTACTTTAAGACATGAATCAGTCAATCCAGAAAATGTCAAGAACTTTGAAAGTTTCTTCAAGTGCAGTCGCAAAAACATTTAAGAGCTATGAAGAATCTGGCTCTCATGAGGAGCACCACAGGAAAGGAAGACCCTAAGTTACCTCTGCTGCAGAGGATAAGTCCATTAGAGTTACCAGCCTCAGAAATTGCAGCCCAAATAATTGCAGTTACAGACACATCTAAACATCAACTGTTCAGAGGAGACTGCGTTAATCAGGCCTTCATGGTTGAATTGCTGCAAAGAAAACACTACTAAAGGACACCAATAATAAGAAGAGACTTGCTTGGGCCTTAGTTAACAGTTTAGATTTTTGGTTCTAACCACAGAGTACAGTAGGTGAGCGGATGATCTCTGCATGTGTAGTTCCCACAGTGAAGCATGGAGGAAGAGGTGTAGGAGTGCTTTGCTGATGACACTGTCAGTGATTTATTTTGAATTCAAGGCACACTTAAACAGCATGTCTACTACAGCATTCTACAGCGATATGCCATCACATCTGCTTTGTGCTTAGTGTGACTATCATTTGTTTTTCAACAAGACAATGACCCAAAACACCTCCAGGATGTGTAAGGGCTATTTAACCAAGTGATGGAGTGCTGCATCAGATGACCTGGCCTCCACAATCACCCAACCTCAACCCACTTGAGATGGTTTGGGATGAGTTGGACCGCAGAGTGAAGGAAAAGCATCCAACAAGTGCTCAGCATATGTGGGAACTGTTGGAAAAGCATTCAGGTGAAGCTGTTTGCGAGAATGCCAAGAGTGTGCAAAGCTGTCATCAAGGCAAAGGGTGACTACTTTGAAGAATCTCAAACCATATACGTATATTTCCCCTATTGTACATCATCCTAAATTATTGAATTTATACACGCACAACTAATAATGTAGTTTATAGTGTTTCTAGTGTAATATGTAGTTTTAAGCTCGGTGTTCAATGTGTACATAGTGTATGATGACTGTGTAAATTCTGGATCTAAATATCCCTACATTCTGTTTATCACCTGTCTGTGTATTCTGTTAATTGTTGCAGCACCATTTCACAAAGTCAAATTCCTGTACATGCATAATGTGTTTGTTGAATAAAAGTGATTCTGATAGTTTAGCATGTTGAATGAAAACGGTATCACTAGCCTAATATGTGTTCTTCTCCCATCTCTCTCTGTTACGCCGTAATACATAACTCTCACTTATGTTTGTAGATCGCCTGGTACTGTAATGGTTTACATGTTATGTGTGAGCTCTAAGAGCACCGTGGTCACAGATGCTTACCCTTTCCAAACAAAGTATGGGTTTTATGACTGCATTGACTTGCATTGATGGAATTCAGAATGTTTAGAATTCCTGGGCGGCCTCCAGGACGGATGGTTTTCAATGTCACATCACCTAATCAGATCCATGGAACAATAATAGAGTCCAATGTTCTTGTAAATGACGTAAACTCCACCCCCGGGGAGGGTTAGGACTCTTGCTGTAGACATTTCCATTTGATCTTTTGATATAAATTTAAAAAATGGCACTTTTATTTCCTTCCTTCCTTTCCTCTTGGTCTTCATCTGGGAATGTTAATTGGGGGGTGGAAAGAATGTCGCAGCATGTAGGGGTCACTAAGCCATCTTGGGCAATGGAGCACATAAACACAGAACGAGCCTGTACACACGCACATGCACACACACAGACTTGCCCCCCTCCTTACAGCAAGTTTGGATTAGACCGCCATACGGCAGCCATATTGCCTGAGAAATACAGGAGATAGAAACCTGCTGCTCTTGCTGTCTGTTAATGGAGTGTTTGGCTTTTAGCCTCTCTCTCTGAGGAGGAGTTAAGTGGAAGTCACCAGAGCAGTTCTGATTTCCATGCCCTGGCCTAGCTCTTTCATGTGGATCCAGCAGGCTTTATGCAACAGCCCGGCCCTTACATCACACTGCTGGGTCCCTGGAAGGAGGAACTGGTCTCACATTGACTCACTGACCTGTCTCGTCTTCCATGACTACTACTTACAGCATGGGGTCTGTGACCAGGTTGTTGTTGTTGTTTGAGCTGAGAGCCATTGAGTTGATATCTCAGGCCTGACATCATTACTAGGCCTTTCAGTTAGTTCCCTGTTTACCCCTGGATTGCCCCAGTAAACACCCAGCTGGGTCAACATGGCTCTGTCTGTATGCATGTGAGTCAAACACTACAAGGTAAACATCACATCACTATCTCCTAGTGGCTGAACTATTGATGAACTGTGGTCTTGGGAAATTAACATATGATGTCCCATACTGCTTGGGGAGCCAGAACATAATTACAAATATCTATAGACTGAAATTTGACCGCAACAAGCCCAAACTGTCACGACTTCCGCTGAAGTCGGCCCCTCTCCTTGTTCGAGCGGTCTTCGGCGGTTGACGTCACCGATCTTCTAGCCATCACTGATCCATTTTTCATTTTCCATTGGTTTTGTCTTGTCTTCCATCACACCTGGTTCCAATCCCATCAATTACATGTTGTGTATTTAACCCTCTGTTTTACCTCATGTCCTTGTTGGTGATTGTTTGATTTTATGATTGTGCAACTTATGTGTTGGTGCGCGACGGGTTTTGTACCCATTTTGATTATTTTATATATTTTGGTTTTTGGAGTTTTGTTAACTTTTATTAAACGACTCCGTTTCTACCAAGTTGGTTCTCCTGCGCCTGACTTCCCTGCCACCAACACGCACCCATTACAAAAACAGATATAATATTTGACTCTATTTTGCATGGGAATACTTGGGAACAGATTTCCAAAATGAAAATCAATTGGAGCTGATTTCCTGGTGTTTTTAGTGAAATGAAAATTCATGTATTTTTATTGAATTGATTTATTTTGGTCAGAGAACTTGTGGTGGGGCAAATAAAACCACCCACGGGCCAAATGTGGCCGCCAGTTGGGGAACCCTGCTCTCGAACCTCATGTAGAACTTCCTTACATACTGTATCTCCAGTTCCACCAAAGCATCAGATATTTGACCCCACCTCATAATGACCTGACTTGTGATTGGTCCTTTCATTATGCCAACTGAAGGTGAATGTCACTCACTCCTCCTTTTAAATTAACCAATGACAAATCTGTCTCCTTAACGTTAACTTCTCTGGACCTAACTAGGCCTTGTTTTCTGTTACTTTCACTTGTCTGTCTTACTCCACACCTAGACACACACCGGATGAAGAGGCCTCATTTCTCATTGTTAAATGGACAGTGAGTGCTCTCCCTTCTAAGAGATGGAGATTTACGACGAGTGAGTCATTTTATAAGTCCTCCATTATGTATTTAGAGAGCACTGTGGCAATCATAACTCCACACACACTGACAGGCCCTCTCCCACAGACAACAATCCCATCCAGCTTAACACAAAACATTAGGAACACCTTTCTAATATTGGGTTGCACCCCCTTTTGCCCTCAAAACAGCCTAAATTATTCAGGACATGGACTCTACAAGAAAGCATTCCACAGGGACGCTGGCCCATGTTGACTCCAATGCTTCCCACAGCTGTGTCAAGTTGGCCCATGTTGACTCCAACGCTGGCCCATGTTGACTCCAATGCTGGCCCATGTTGACTCCAATGCTTCCCACAGCTGTGTCAAGTTGGCCCATGTTGACTCCAATGCTGGCCCATGTTGACTCCAATGCTGGCCCATGTTGACTCCAATGCTTCCCACAGCTGTGTCAAGTTGGCCCGTGTTGACTCCAATGCTGGCCCATGTTGACTCCAATGCTGGCCCATGTTGACTCCAATGCTTCCCACAGCTGTGTCAAGTTGGCCCATGTTGACTCCAACGCTGGCCCATGTTGACTCCAACGCTGGCCCATGTTGACTCCAATGCTGGCCCATGTTGACTCCAATGCTTCCCACAGCTGTGTCAAGTTGGCCCATGTTGACTACAACGCTGGTCCATGTTGACTCCAATGCTGGCCCATGTTGACTCCAACGCTGGCCCATGTTGACTCCAATGCTTCCCACAGCTGTGTCAAGTTGGCCGGATGTCCTTTCGGTGGTGGACCATTCTTGATACACACAGGAAACTGCGTTGCAGTTCTTGACACACTCAAACGGGTGCGCCTGGGACCTACTACACCATTCAAAGGCACTTACATATTTTGTCTTGCCCGTTCACACTCTGAATGGCACACATACACAATCTATGTCTCAATTGTCTCAAGGCTTAAATTCCTTTAACCTGTCTCCTCCCCTTCACCTACGCTGATTGAAGTGGATTTAACAAGTGACATCAATAAGGGATGATAGCCTTCACCTTGATTCACCTGGTCAGCGCATGCACACACGCACACATGCATGCACGCACGCAAGCACGCACACACACACACACACACACACACATACACACACACACACACACACACACACACACACACACACACACACACACACACACACACACACACACACACACACGCACACACACAAACACACACAGGCACACACAGACAAGGCTCAGAGCTCGGAGCTGTTCCTGGTCACACAGGACGATCTTGGACATACCTGTCTGGATAATTAGATGAGAGGCCACACAGGGCTGGGGAAACTAGGTCATTATTAGGCTAGTCTTGTGGGGTATATCGAAGTGTGGAAGCTGCCATGACATGATCTACAAAAACGACATCAAAGTATCTCCTTCATTTGGCAACATTTACACATTTCCAAGGAGATACTTGGGCTACTTTTTTTGAAGTTGTTTCAGAGAGCAAGAGGGACTTCACATGAGGGAGAGAGGAGGAAGAAATGGAGGTTGTGAAGGAGTGACCAGACTTGGATCAAACAGGAGGGAAAGATCGAAGGAATAAAGAAAATATAGAAATAGTGGAAGAAAACTCAGAAATATGTGGAGTTCCACTCTCTCGCAACATGAAGGAATCATTCCAGAATTCAAGCCCCAGACTTCCAGCCGCAAGGTTGGGACCTGCCTGGAAACAGGGATCAGGTCATCTGGAAATGACAGGAAGGTGCGAAGTGGACATCCTGGCAGGAAGAGGCAGAAGGAAAAGTGATCAGTCTTTACAGTTTCAATGGTATGGAAGGAGATTCAGTGAACTGAATGACTGCTGTGCTTTATATCTCTCCCTACGTAGCTCTTAGAACAATATGAGTACACTAAAAATGAAAAGTACTGTATTAGAATACTGAAGGTATCTTTTTCTCATATCGTTCCTCATATCTTTCTCATGTTTTTCTCTCCTTTGATCTCTCTATACTATACTGCTGCCTCTCTGTCCCTCTTTCAAAAACGAATTCTGCACTAACCATCTCCTCTCCTTCATTCTATTTCCCTCATCTCTCTCTCCTTGTCTCTCTCTCTCCTCCCTCAAGTGTTCTCTCATGTCACACATGTTCTCTGACAATTAGCCGGGGTTGTGTGATGTTGACCTCCGATTGGGTGGCCGTCTGATTGACAGCCCCCCAGACACAGGCTGGATTCATAGGCAGCATAAAACACAGAAAGCCATATTTGTACCTTTGCTTTGTTATTGTAGTTAGTCACTTAAAAACACTGCTGTTATTCTGTTGTTTATCCTTCTGTCAATGACTCACTCTGGGAAAACATCCAATATGACAGATTTCCAATTTCATGGTCGACATACACAAATGAATGCACACATGCACACACACAAACACACACACACATACGTGCACCTACCCACACACACACACACAGTCTTGTATAACTAACCTTGTGGGGACACACAATTCAGTCCTATTCAAAAACCTAGCCCCAAAACCTAACCTTAACCCTAACCTTACAGTACAGTAGCTCCTAACCCTAAAACTAATCCTAGCTCCTAACCCTAATTCCTTGTGTAGTAAGGAATTTTTGTTTGTTTACTATTCTTGTGGGGACCTTTAACACACACACACAAATGCCACTAGTTGATTCTGAGTAGCTCCTCATGTGTTGCAGCTACAATAACAAAAGGGTGGGTCAGAAACATTGGTTTTATGTATCTGTGGGCCACAAGAAGCTAATAATGGGTTGGGGGTGGGGTGTGGCTGAAGTCAGACAACAGTTTTGGAACCACACTGTTTGTGAGGCCTGAGGGGGTCACCACAAAAACAAACCCGGCAGCGTTTTTGTTGCTCATTAGGGATATGGTTAATAGTTCAATTGTTCTTGTGTTGTCATCCTCCCAGTGAGGGCCTGTTCCCTCACATGTTATTGATCAGGAAGAAGCTTCGCTGGCAACATGCTCATGGATGAGAGAGTCTGGGACCTATCAAGACGATTTTCATGGGAGTAGATCAAATCGTATTGTGTTGCATAATAAATGCGTTATCTATTGTATGATAGTACTGGCCGATTAATCGAAATGTAGTTTTTCGACATAGTAGGGAGTTGTAGTTTCCAACAGGCCAATGTTCTGCATAGTTTATGGCAGAAAATGTGAAAATGAATTACAATGACCATAATCCATTGAGCGGCTACTTGTACGGTCTGATTCTTTTACGACTGCTATGCAACAGACAGAAGAAAGCAGTTGATTCGTGAGGTATTGGTATTCAAAAGTATACATGATTTACTTTGAAGAACTACTAAAATATTGATTTTGTCAAACCAGAATTGGCAGCAGCTTTATACGATGATGACTTGCAATGAAATAGTAAAGTTATCAAATGAAACAAATGTAACATATACAACAACTGAAATATTTAATTGAAATAAAGTAATGTGAATAACTGACAGTGAATAAGTGATAAGCAGTCATTGTCAGTTACGACCATCATGGGAGTTGTATTCATTGTTTTGATCTGTGTTGTTACAGCATTCCACCCACATAATGCCAAAAAACACTAACCACTCAGTACTCTTGTCGCCAAACACAGTCTCCAACACAGTATCCTAGAGAGAGTCTATTCTATAGAATGCAGTCTATGAAGTGTATCTGTGTGTAACGGCTCTCGTCGGTGGTAGAAAGAGTAGACCAAGGCTCAGCGTGGAAAGTGTCCATGATTTTAATTTTTTTAAAACACTCAAACAAAATAACAAAATCGAAAACGAAAATGCACATTTCTGTCAGGCAACAGTAACTAAACAGAAAACAGAGATCCCACAACCTAATGGTGGAAAAAAGGGCTTCCTAAGTATGATCCCCAGTGGAACCACACTCGGACAAAAACAAAGAAACAGAAAACATAGAATTTCCCACCCGAGTCACACCCTGACCTAACCAAACATAGAAAATAATAAGGATCTCTAAGGTCAGGGCGTGACACTGTGCCCCATAACACCGATACCTCAGCACCTCAGATATGAAAGCCCTATCTGACTGAAGGGATTCGGTATGTTGACCAGACTTGAATTGGAGACAAACGCAATGGGAGAAATTTTGTTCGAAACACCAATCTTACAGTAGAGTGTTTATTGTAAAAGATGCACAGAGAGGCTTGGATACGTAAATGTTATGGCTGTGTCAGAGTTCAAACATGACAATTGCTAGGTTGCTGGCAGGCCAATGTGAATATTGGAATACACTGATAGAAAAACAAAAGAAACACACTGAACAATTAAACTGTGTAATGCTGATAGGTGGTTCCATGAGGGCCATTAAACAAGAAAGGTGTGTGTGTGTGTGTGTGTGTGTGTGTGTGGACAGAGTGGGCATCTTGTCCTCTTGTGCTCTTGCCCTTGCTGTTACCATACCTCAGTGTGGATCCTTGTTGCTGGCTGGGACCATAAGCATTGTTCTCCTCACAGACACAAAGAGCCAAGATCACACCCTTGCCCTCTTAGGGGAAACTAACAGACTGGCCAAAATGAACTACATCCTCTGTCTTGTAAGTAGCCCTTTTCATTTCATTTTTCACACAAAGACCCAATGATGCCCCTGAAGCGTTGTATAGCAACATATCTCAACGATGAGCTCATATGTTTTCCAGAACAGGAGTGGTTGTGGAACTCATCCCAACCACTTTCTGACATGGCAGGTGACAGGTGTGTCTGAACTCCAGTTGTCAGGAATGACAGAGGGCTTGGGATTCAGCAACATTTGCTCTGTAGATCTGAGATGTTTTTCCAACTGCTTCTCACTTGTTATCGTCTCATCCGACAAGGCCAAGCGTGAGAGGATTACAGGCCATGCCAACATGTCCAAATATCTCTGTCACCACTGCTAGCATCAGGTGTCAGGCCTTGTTACTCTCAGTGCCCTCCCCCTGCATACCCCTGTCCCCCTGCATTAAGCTCCAAATCTAGCCCCAGGCTTCTCGGGCCTAGGTCAGCCCACACCTGGATGAACCTGTCAAAAGAGGTACAGGGACCAGAGGAGACCAGGGTAATATTGTTGTTGAAGGCTGTTAGTGACCTTTTTTCTTTGCTTCCAGACTTCCTTATTCCTTAGTTTCCTTCAGCCTCATTGAAAAGAGTAGAAAGCTATAATGAATAGAGTAGAGGCCTGGAGGTGAGTCAATGTTCATTTACCTTTATCAACCAATCCCTGAAATTATAGAAAAGGACAGCAGATAAGGCAGTCAATAAAACATACTGGAACGTGGCCCCTGCCTGATCAACAGAAATCCCTGATTGCTTGTAAGAGATTCAATAGAGAAATAGTTTCAGAGACACATGCAATGTGTTGGGAATGCTGGTCTCAGTGAGGGCGGGGCAGTCTTGTTTTATGTTGTATTCACACTAAGCTTGTGCATACCACAGTCAGACATGGGAAAATGATTAGGACATAGCTAAGGATTTTATTGCACTTGTGGTGTGTGTACAAATATATTCTCTTTACCACTCCTGAATACACATACACAGACCCAAATCCTCAGACATTGTTGTACACGCAAACACGCACCTGCAAACGCACACACCGACACACACACACCGACACACACACACCGACACACACACACCGACACACACACACCGACACACACACATGCACATACTGTATATTAAAGTGTCTCACCCTCTCTCTCTCAGTGTGTGATAATGTTTAACTGGTGGTGGAATGCAGGGTTTGTTTTTAAGACTGATCCTCAAAGCTCCAGTGTTTCTCCTGCACCTTGCAGCACCTTTAGGCACAGACTTTGCTCAAATCCTAACATTCTCCATTGAGATGTATAACATAATCTGACCTGAGATCAGTTGAATCTGTAGGGGAAACCTCTTCCTACCATCACCTTGCCCGGTTTCTTAAAAAGAGTTCCTGATCTGTCTGGCGCTCTGGACTGATCCTGTCCACAGATCTCCCGCTCCAAAGCTCTGATGGGCTCCAGCTGCCGGCTCTCCTGAGCCCAATGCATCCCAGATGAACCAGGGCTGCACAGGCACACAGCTGTGCTGGGGGAGAGAGGGAGATGAGAGGGAGGAGGTGGTAGAGAGAGTGAGCAGGAGTGTGAGAGAGAGGGAGGGGGAACAAAGGAGAGAAAGGGAGAATGAGAGAGTGGGATAGGATGGAGAAAGGGGTAGAGAGAGAGAGGGGACAGAAGGGGAGAAGAAGAGAGGGGGGGTAGAAGGGTCTGGTAGACTTTGACTGAGCTAGAGAAAAACAGAGAGGTGGTTCTGTGTTAAATTGATAGAGGTGAATGCAGATTAAATGGAAAATGAGTTCACTTTACAGCGTAGTGCTGTAAATGGTGCTGCAAAGCCAGTTGTCTGAGCAGTACTACAGTACTACAACTCATTGACCAGAGGAACAGGGACCCCAGGAAGAGTAGACCCTTTGCAGCGGCTAAAGGGGATCCTAATGAATACCAAATACCAAATCCCAAACAAGACAGCACCTGGATATTCTGCCAGATACAGTATCAGTTTGAAGTAGCAACATGCATGTTTCATAGAAAGTGTCTCACTCAATCAGTCACATTTGATATGGTGTAGTCATGTGTGTGTGTGTGTGTGTGTGTGTGTGTGTGTGTGTGTGTGTGTGTGTGTGTGTGTGTGTGTGTGTGTGTTTGTGCGTGCATGCGTGCGTGCAGCATATAGAAGCACTAAGTAAATAAATATCTATCATCAGCCACTGAGTTATGTGATAAGCATCTGTAATGGATACCCAGCTAGCACATAACGTTCTGAGAACCATATATTTCCTATAGTTTTGTGAGAGCGTGGTTGTCCTATGGTTATTTTGCATTCAACCTTCCCATAATGTTCTGGGAATGGTGCAGGATAGTTGCTTGACTTTCAAACATTCTCAGCACATTTAAGAAACTTGACAAAATAACTTAATTTTCTTGGTATGTCATTACTTTAACGGAACGTTTCCTGATTGTTCAAACATGGTAACATTTAATGACTGGGGGTAATGTTCTAGGAACGTTCTTCAATAATTTAGAGAATGCTAAGAAACAACGTTCTTCTGTGGGAATTTTAATGCTTCAGCATAACGTTTTTTTGGAAGGTTTCCTGAAGGTTAAATAAATAAAAGTAAATTCCTCATTGTTCTATAAAAAAAAAAACTAAGGTCGACGTCCCCATAAAAATCTGTCAGTTTAAGTTAAGATGTCTGGATGCATCTCAATCCACCACATCCTCCTATGTCACACTTCTGCATCTGCGGTGAAAGGTGACAGAGCTAGAGCGATGTTTGTCAGACCATGAGACATCCCGAAAATCTCTTCTCACAAAATCGTCTGTAGTGTCCGAACGGCCTACCAACTATTATGACCCCTCTATGGAAAGATGAGGCTCACGAATGGTGTTTTCCATTTTGCTCTACAACCCCACACAAGCGTCTTGGGACTCTTCTGAAGTCGGTACAGCCGATCTGGAAACTGCTGTCTGTAGCGTCCAAACAGTTTAGGCTACACACTAACATGACCCCTCTGTGGAAAGGTTAGTCTCTTACGAACACATTTGTTGTTTTGCTCTAGGATGCCCACAAGCCTCGCATGACTAGTCTGAAGGTATCTGGGTACCCAACATTTTTATGGAAGTACAGTATATATGGACACTGTTAAGTGCCAAAAATAAAGTGTTGAAAACATATAAAACAGACTGAAAAATGTTTTTCCTGATCTTACTAATACCTCTCAGATATAGGACAGACACTTCAAAACCAACATATTGAGTGCATTCGGAAAGTATTCAGACCTCTTGACTTTTTCCACATTTTGTTACTGTCACACCCTGGTCAAAGTATTTTGTGTTTATCTTTATTTATTTGGTCAGGCCAGGGTGTGGCATGGGTTTTTGTATGTGGTGTGTATGTGTGGGGATTGTAGCTAGTGGGGTGTTCTAGCTAAGTCTATGGCTGTCTGAAGTGGTTCTCAATCAGAGGCAGGTGTTTATCGTTGTCTCTGATTGGGAACCATATTTAGGCAGCCATATTCTTTGAGTTTGTCGTGGGTGATTGTCCTTAGTGTCCTGATGTCATTGTTCTGTGTTAGGATACACAAGTATAGGCTGTTTCGGGTTTTTGTTAAGTTTATTGTTTTGGTAGTGTTTGTGTTTAGTGTGTTAATTCATTAAACATGGATTGCAATAGACACGCCGCATTTTGGTCCGACTCTCCTTCTCATAAAGAAAACCGTTACAGTTACGTTGTAGCCTTATTCTAAAATTGATTAAATTGTTTTTTCCCCACATCAATCTACACACACTACCCCATAATGACAAAGCAAAAACAGGTTTTGAGATACAACCATCTGAAATATTACATTTACATAAGTTTTCAGACCCTTTACTCAGTATTTTGTTGAAGCACCTTTGGCAGCGGTTACAGCCTCGAGTCTTCTTGGGGATGATGCTACAAGCTTGGCACACCTGTATATGGGGAGTTCCTCCCATTCTTCTCTGCAGATCCTCCCAAGCTCTGTCAGGTTGGATGGGGAGTGTTGCTGCACAGCTATTTTCAGGTCTCTCCAGAGATGTTCGATTGGGTTCAAGTCAGGGCTCTGGCTGGGCCACTCAAGGACATTCAGACACTTGTCCCAAAGCCACTCCTGAGTTGTCTTGGCAGTGTGCTTAGGGTCGTTGTCCTGTTGGAATGTGAACCTTTGCCCCAGTCAGGTTCTGAGCGCTCTGGTTCCAAACATCTTCCATTTATGAATGATGGAGGCCACTGTGTTCTTGGGGACCTTCAATGCTGCAGACATTTTTTGATACCCTTCCCCAGATCTGTGACTCAACACAATCCTGTCTTGGAGCTCTACGCACAATTCCTTCAACCTCATGGCTTGGTTTTTGCTCTGACATTCACTGTCAAATCATGTCATGTCAAATCAATTGAATTTACAGGTGGACTCCAATCAAGATGTAGAAACAACTCAAGGGTGATCAATGGAAACAGGATGCACCTGAGCTCAAGTCTCATAGCAAAGGGTCTGAATACTTATGTAAATTAGCCTGTTTTTACTTTGTCATTATGGGGTATTGTGTGTAGATTGATGAGGAAAAAAATAATTTAATAAATTTTAGAATAAGGCTGTAACGTAGCAAAATGTGGAAAAGTCAAGGGGTCTGAATACTTTCCAATTGCACTGTGCATTCAGTTCTCAGCATCAACTAAACTCTCTATCCTCTATCTTGTTAAAGTGTGTTCAGGTGTGTTGACCACTCCCACTAATTGGCCTTACCTGAATTTAATGAGTGGTTGTTTCCTTTGAAATGGGGTCTGTTTCAGTAAGCTAACACTACCAGATCCTCGTGGAGCAGTGGACTAAATCCATGAATCAAGGACAGAAGAAGATAGGTTCAAATCTCACTGATACTGTGTCATAATAAACAAAGAAATGTGGTTGCATGATTAATGCCTAAGCAAAATCATTTCTGTGGTGGAGTTCAAAACAGTTAAACTGAGCTAACAGTGTTCTTGAAACATTCAGTGAATGTTTTAAGGAAGTTATTAAAAAACATTAATGAACCTCCCAGGTTAAACATTCAGGAAACCACAGTAACAATTTCTCAGAGCCTTCCTGCAACCTAAAAAATATATGTTCCCAGAGCAGGAGAATCTTCCGTTCTGAGAATGTTTCAAAATGTTAAATTTTACCTGTCAGGAAACGTATGGCTTTGGTCCCAGAATCAATGTTAAACCAAAAACCTACGTTCCCACAACTTCCAAATAACCCAATGTGCTAGCTGGGTATTTCCTAATGTAATTCACTTAGCAAAGCTGCTACACAGACGTGGGAGAGTTGTTTTAGACATTCGATTTCCTTACACAACACACAACCCTAAAAAATACAAACACACACACTCAGTCCTTTGGAAGTCTGTATTTCCAATCTGCCACTCCCATCTCTCCCCTGTGCACTGTTCCTCTCACACACACACACACACACACACACACACACACACACACACACACACGTTGCCTGGCATATAGGAAAGCGATTTTAGCGGTTTGTACAATGCGCGTTTAATGAGCTTTTATTGCTATCGTCTCTACAGCGAACAGAGGACCTGCGAGCCAAGAGCTCCTCGCTGCCAGAGTTCTGACACACCGGCGTTGCCTTGCTATCCAGCCCAGCTTCTCCTCTGT
Source organism: Oncorhynchus mykiss (assembly GCF_013265735.2). Taxonomy (NCBI): domain Eukaryota; kingdom Metazoa; phylum Chordata; class Actinopteri; order Salmoniformes; family Salmonidae; genus Oncorhynchus; species Oncorhynchus mykiss. The sequence goes on from NC_048580.1 coordinate 62,788,680, forward strand.
GTCATGTAAAACTCCTTACCCACACGTGCTGTTCAACGTGCCTCAGCAAGTATTATTCTCTGTCTCCAAAACTGTAGAATCTGTCTCCGATACTATAGACTCTGTCTCCAAAACTGTAGAATCTGTCTCCGATACTGTAGACTCTGTCTCCAATACTGTAGACTCTGTCTCCAATACTGTAGACTCTGTCTCCAAAACTGTAGACTCGGTCTCCAAAACTGTAGACTGTCTCCAATACTGAAGTCTCTGTCTCCAATACTGTGGCCTTTAAGTCTGCAGCTGTCTTCAATTGTCCTTGTTAATCTCCATTTATAGTCAGTGAAAATGAAAGTTAAATAACATGCCCAAACAACTAACTCTCCCCCTACTGTATTTATTTATTTATTTATTTATTTTGCTCCTTTGCACCCCATTATTTCTATCTCTACTTTGCACATTCTTCCACTGCAAATCTACCATTCCAGTGTTTTACTTGCTATATTGTATTTACTTTGCCACCATGGCCTTTATCTCACCTCACTCCGCTAGCGGGACTCCTAGCCCATAAAGTCCATGTTATCACAAAATGGGACTCAACCGCACTAATGTCCGTGGTAAATAAACCAATGTTGAATGACCTATGAACTGTTTGAATCATGTCTGTGAGTATAACATATCTTATGTAGCAGACAAAACCCTGAGAACTAACAGATATATCTTTTTTTGAGGTCTCTGTCTGTTCAGTGAGTTCTCGTTGGCAAACGATATTTCTTAGAAACCTGTTTTCAGTTCCTACCGCTTCCACTGGATGTCACCAGTCTTTGGAATTTGGTTGAGGTTATTCCTTTGTGCAATGAAGAAATAGGCCAACTAGGAACTGGGTAACACTGTTGAGAGTTGTGCAAGACATGAAAAGTAGCGCTGGTTTGTTGTCTTCCTGTATTGAACAACAGATAGACCCGTCTACAATTTGATCAATTATTAACGTTTAAAAATACCTAAAGTTGTATTACAAAAGTAGTTTGAAATATTTTGGCAAAGTTTATAGGCAACTTTTGAAATATTTTGTAGTGACGTTGCGTTTTTTGAAAGCTGTTTTTTTCTGGATCAAACGCGCTTTATAAATTGACATTTGGATATATATGGACGAAATTAATCGAACAAAAGGACCAATTGTGATGTTTATGGGACATATTGGAGTGCCAACAAAAGACGCTCGTCAAAGGTAATGCATGTTTTATATTTTATTTCTGCGTTTTGTGTAGCGCCTGCAGGGTTGAAATATGCTACCCTCTTTGTTTACTGGTTGTGCTATCATCAGATAATAGCTTCTTATGCTTTCGCCGGAAAGCCTTTTTAAAATCTGACATGTTGGCTGGATTCACATCGAGTGTAGCTTTAATTGAGTGTCTTATGTGTGATTTAATGAAAGTTAGATTTTTATATAATTTTTTTGAATTTGCCGCGTTGCATTTTCCCTGTTTTTTGCCCAAGTGGGACGCGACTATCCCGCCTATCCGTAGGAAGTTATAGTCTCAGACATTATTTTAAAATTTCTACAAATTTCAAAGTGTTTTTTATCCAATGGTACAAATTATATGCATATCCTGGCTTCTGGGCCTGAGTAACAGGCAGTTTACATTGGGCATGTCAGTCAGATAGGAAGTGGAGAAAAATAGACCCTAGCCTGAAGTTAACAACGCGATGAAACAAGCAAGTTTGTTGTATCAAACAATGAATAGAATGGGCTTGGAACCTCTAACCCTGGCAATTTGACTGGTTAATCTCATGGGAATAGCTGCCTGGTATTGTGTTTCCATGGTAATGTAGAATGTTCAATGCAAATTATATTAACTGATGCAATGGAATGTATTTTTTGAAATATCAGTTGAGTTGAATCAACAAATCACAGAACGTATTGATGGGTACACTTCCTGCTTTTACTTTGTGCTTTCACTTCCTTCTTTGCTCCTGTGGGTACACTCTCAATGGCCGCCAGTCCAACCGTTATGCCATCATTGACTTGGGGACCCCAATCTATTTCTATAGCAGCACATGCAGTCAGAAGCTGAGGAAAGGAGAAAATGTGGGTATTTTTTTTGCTATTCGAACGGTTATTATGGAGACCGCGGTCATTTGGCAGGACAATTACCGTCATCCAAAATTCCATGACCGTCACATTTCTGATATCAATCAGTTAGGTCTAATTCAACATGTCCTCCGTCCTTAAATCACTGTCTCTCAATCCTAATACTAGAAACACGACAGGCTACCTATTAAGGATGAATGGTAAATTCAGGTGACCCAATAGGAAAGCAGACTGTGTTCCAATAGAGAAGGTATATACACCATATACATCATGTTGGCCTCACGTACACTATGTGTTGAAAAGCATTCAATTTATTTTGCACTTATCCCAGAAAAACATAGGGAAATATGTACTGTGAATGACAAGGGGGGAAAAGAATGCAGGATAATGTTTTGTGATGTAAAAACCCCTGGGATCACAAGTAGCTCTTAGCAGCTCTACTGTGAGTGTGTTTGTGTGTGTGTGTGTGTGTGTGTGTGTGTGTGTGTGTGTGTGTGTGTGTGTGGCTCCCTGTCTGAAAGAGCTCTTTGTTTCAGTCCAAGGTTTCTGGGTTCAACTAATCAGATGGATTAAGGGCAGCTTTGAAAGTCCAGCGATCTGAAATGGCCATCCGAACAAAAACAAACACACTTCCACCAACCCGGCCACCTGCCTGCGCACACCAAGGTGTGTGTGTTTGTGTGTGTGTGTGTGTGTGTGTGTGTGTGTGTGTGTGTGTGTGTGTGTGTGTGTGTGTGTGTGTGTGTGTGTGTGTGTGTGTGTGTGTGTGTGTGTGCATTTGTTTGTGAGTGTATGCATCCCTGCATGCATGTGTGTGCATACAAGTCTGCTTGTGACTGATATTTGTTTTGAATTTAAATAAAACAAGGAAAAGTTTGTTTGATATATTATTAGACCTTGTACAGACTCAAAGTAGCTTTAGAGAATATGAGCCAACAGAACACTAATCCTTGAAATTACCAGTGAGTGTTTAAACAAAGGCAGTTTGAAAGCCATCCCAACAATGGAATCATAAGAAGTGTCCATTGACTATCGATGGGGAGTTTTGAGTGGTGCTCAGTCCGCCATTGTGACCCACAGAAGCAGCTTAATCTTTCAGTTGAGCCCCAGGCTTGTCTTCTCTTTGTAGGCCTCGCTCCAGCTTTGGCTGACTGGTTGCTCTAGATCAGGCCTTTGAGACTATAATACAAACCAGATTTAATCAGTTACTCTTTAAGTAGCATCTGTTGTTATTGGGATGGCAAACACAATCAGCTTGTATGTAAAATATAATGATCTACATGCAGGAAAAGCCAAATATTTACCATGTGCTTATATCTGACTTGTCAATTAGAGGTCGACCGATTAATCGTAATGGCCGATTAATTAGGGCCGATTTCAAGTTTTCGTAACAATTGGAAATCGGTATTTTTGGACACCGATTTGGCCGATTCTTGTCTAGATAGGCAGGGAGTCTGCTCTCCTAGCTTCAGGGGGAAGCTGGTTCCACCGTATGGGTGCCAGGACAGAGAACAGTTTTGGCTGTTTTGAGCGGGCGCTGTCCTCCCGTTGAGGTGGGAGGGCCAAGAGAGCAGAGGTTGCAGAATGTGGTACTCAGGTTGGGGTGTAGGGTTTGAGCATAGCCTGAAGGTAGGGAAGGGCCATTCCTCTTGATGCTCCATAGGCAAGTACCATGGTCTTGTAGTGGATGCAAGTGGAGTGTGTGGTGGAGCACTTTGGTAGGTTGAACAGCAGATGGGCTACAGCGTTCTGGATAAGTTGCATGGGTTTGATGGCACAAGTGGGGAGCCAAGCCAACAGAAAGTTGCAGTAGTCCAGACGGGAGATGACAACAGCCTGGATTAGGATCTGCGCTGCTTCCTGTGTGAGGTAGGACTGTACTCTAGGGATGTTGTACAGCAGGGAGGTCTTTGTGGGCTATACTCAGCCTTATCTCAGGATGGTAAGTTGGTGGTTGAAGATATCCCTCTAGTGGTGTGGGGGCTGTGCTTTGGCAAAGTGGGTGGGGTTATATCCTTCCTGTTTGGCCCTGTCCGGGGGATGTCCTCGGATGGGGCCACAGTGTCTCCTGACCCCTCCTGTCTCAGCCTCCAGTATTTATGCTGCAGTAGTTTATGTGTCGGGGGCTAGGGTCAGTTTGTTATATCTGGAGTACTTCTCCTGTCCTATTCGGTGTCCTGTGTGAATCTAAGTGCGCGTTCTCTAATTCTCTCCTTCTCTCTTTCTCTCTCTCGGAGGACCTGAGCCCTAGGACCATGCCCCAGGACTACCTGACATGGTGACTCCTTGCTGTCCCCAGTCCACCTGGCCGTGCTGCTGCTCCAGTTTCAACTGTTCTGCCTTATTATTCGACCATGCTGGTCATTTATGAACATTTGAACATCTTGGCCATGTTCTGTTATAATCTCCACCCGGCACAGCCAGAAGAGGACTGGCCATCCCACATATGCTCTCTCTAATTCTCTCTTTCTTTCTCTCTCTCGGAGGACCTGAGCCCTAGGACCATGCCCCAGGAATACCTGACATGATGACTCCTTGCTGTCTCCAGTCCACCTGACTGTGGTGCTGCTCCAGTTTCAACTGTTCTGCCTTACTATTATTCGACCATGCTGGTCATTTATGAACATTTGAACATCTTGACCATGTTCTGTTATAATCTCCACCCGGCACAGCCAGAAGAGGACTGGCCACCCCACATAGCCTGGTTCCTCTCTAGGTTTCTTCCTTGGCCTTTCTAGGGAGTTTTTCCTAGCCACCGTGCTTCTACACCTGCATTGCTTGCTGTTTGGGGTTTTAGGCTGGGTTTCTGTACAGCACTTTGAGATATCAGCTGATGTATGAAGGGCTATATAAATAAATTTGATTTGATTTGACCATCAACTAGATTCTGCCGCAGGATGTTTTTTTCTTCAGGAGATGGTCAGGGGGCCGGAAACATAATTACAAATAAATTGTGCAACCTGCAAATTGACTGCAAGAAGCCCAGATTAAATATTTGACTAAAACATAATAATTTAAAACCTTGCTTACATTTGTAGATGATCACGTGTCTCATATTTTCCAAAGGAAAACTTGGGAACAGATTTAAAACATTTAAAAAATCACTTGGTGCTGATTTCCTGGTGTTTTTACATTATTTTATGTCCATCAATGAAAATTCAAAAATAAATAAAGATATACTGTACCAGTCAAGAGTTTGGACACACCTAGTCATTCAAGGGTTTTTCATTAATTTGACTATTTTTTACATTGTAGAATAATAGTGAAGACATTAAAACTATGAAATAACACATGGAATCATTTAGTATCTAAAAAAGTTTTAAACAAATACAAATGTATCGCATGGAATAGCCTTAATTGCTCAGAACAAGAATAGACTGACGTGTTTCTGAAGAAAGTTATTTGTTTCTGGCGATTTTGAGCCTGTAATTGAACCCACAACTACTGATGCTCCAGATACTAAACTAGTCTAAAGAAGACCTGTTTTATTGCTTCTTTAATCAGAGCAAAAGTTTTCAGCTGTGCTAACATAATTGTAAAAAGGTTTTCTAATGATCTATTAGCCTTTTAAAATGATAAACTTGGATTAGCTAACACAACGTGCCATTGGAACACAGGAATGATGGTTCCTGATAATGGGCCTCTGTATGTCTATGTAGATATTCCATAAAAAATCTGCCGTTTCCAGCTACAATAGTCATTTACAACATTAACAATGTCGACACTGTATTAATGATCAATTTTATGTTATTTTAATGGACAAAACATTTGCTTTTCTTTCAAAAACAAGGACATTTCTAAGTGACCCCAAACTTTTGAATGGTAGTGTAGCTTTCTGTGCACATAAAGTCCAACCCACCATTTTGTACAAGGTGCAATGGTGGGTGAGTGATTTGGAATTTTTAATAAAGTGCAAGGATGCATGATAAAACGAGTCCAGTCTATGTAAAACAGAGGAGGCTGCATGCATATACAACAAGTCATCATAATTACAGAGAGAAAAGGCCTGAACAAGCTTCTTTCGAGCCATAAGCGGGAAGCAAGCCTTATTACGAAAATAAAAACCCAACCAAATTGTATTTGTAGGATGACACTTTTTCAATGGACAAGGCACCAGATGTGACAATGCTAACCTCTGGCTGAATGCAAGCTCTGGTAAAGGTCATAGATTTCGTTTTTTGTACATTCAAGACCAGTTTGAGACCATGAAGGGAGGCCTGCTCTTCAACAGCCTGAACCAGAGAAGGAGCACATGGATATACAGTATGACTGTATGATCTTCATATAGATGCAGCATTCCATTTCTCAGATTGTTAATAAAACTTAAAAACAACACAGTAGCTAAAATGGAACCAGGGGGCACACTATTAATCTCAAGAAAGCTTGACTTGTGATTGTCAGCATATATACATATGGCAGAGGTTAGTCACTTGGTGTATAGAGAGAATAGGAGAGGGCCTATAATCGAGCGCTGGGGGACACCTGTAGTGAGAGTATGTGGTGTAGACACAGATCCTCTCCACGTCACCTGGTAGGAGCAGCCTGCCAGGTAGGATGTAATCCAAGAGTGTGCAGAGTCTGAGACAGCCAGCACTGAGAGAGTGGAGAGGAGGTTCTGACGGTGTCGAAGGCAGCAGATAGATCTAGGAGGATGAGATTTAGCTTTGGTAGTGCGGAGAGCCTCTGTGACACAGAGGAGAGCAGTCTCGGTTGAGTGACTTGTCTTGAAACGTGACTGGTTGAGGTCAAGAAGATCATTCTGAGAGAGATAGTGAGAGAGCTGGTCAGTGACAGCCCGCTCAAGTGTTTTGGAAAGAAAAGAAAGAAGGGATGCAGGTCAAGTCGAAGAAGCAGAATCAGGAGACAAAAGGGAGAAGGATTTAGCAGAAGGGAGAGATGATAGAAAAGGATAGTGTAGTGGGAGAGTAGTGGGAGAGAGAGCGAAGATTGTGACGGCGCATGATCATCTGGGTAGGGGAGAGGGAGACAGAAAAGAAAGTAGTGATCTGAGACCTGGAGGGGGGTTGCAATGAGATTAGTAGGCGAGCCGCCTCTAGTAAACATGAGGTCAAGCATATTTCCTGCCTTGTGAGTGGGAGGGGACTGGGAAAGGGTGAGGTCAAAAGAGAGGAAAAGAAAGAGTGTCGGGAGGTTGAAGTCGCACAGTACGAAGAGCAGTGAGCCATCATCAGGAAATGAGTGTATCAAGATGTCAAGCTCGTTGAGGAACTCTCTAAGGTCACCTGTTAGGCGATAGATGACAACAATGTTCATCTTAAGTGGACAAGCAATGACCAGATTTTCTCGGACTATGAGAGAACACATTTTCAGATGAAGAGAGAGCAGCTGGAGTAACAGTGTTCTCTGGGGTGATCCATGTCTCTGTCCGGGCCAAGTAGTCTATGGCAGCATTAGGCTGAGATAAACTTGCCGTTCTTGACCGCAGATCAGCAGTTCCAAAAGTTGCAGGAGACCAGGAATTGCAAATTCTGTGCACGCAGGGTATAGTAAATTAGAAGGGTTGCAGCCAAGGGGTGGTGAGCGTCTGTAACGCCTACAGGGAGAGGAGTGAACAGGTATAGAAAACACACACATAGTTGCCAAACCTACAAAAGAGCTAGATGAGATCATCTGAAAATAACTATGTAAGAAACTCCAGTGAGAGAGTGGAGTGGAGCCTTCCTCTCTTTCCTTACTCAAATAAGTCAGAAGAACAACTCGGCAGAGCAATGTTAGTTTTAGCGACGAGACTGCCACTGACAAGAATGCCGCTGAAAACGTGAGACTGAAGTACTAACACTACTTGCTAATTGCTAAGATATCACTCCCTCTCCTATACAGCCACTGAGTCCAAAATCAACAACATTCACAAATTGTCCTGCCCCTTAATCCTGGTTGATGTGTAAACAGTCATTTAAAGTAGATGGCCCTAGCTAGAAAAAAGACAGTACTAGACAACAACAGATAAAGAAAACAATTATTCTTATTACTCCTGGAGATATCAGGAGTCCTCTGGCTCTGAGTGGCTTATAATGTAAACAAGCTGACAACACACACACATAAACACAAACATACACTTTCCTCCCCTCTCTCTGAAATATTTGTTTTGCTCCCTGGAGCTTCAGGATATTTCAATGTGTCGCACTTCCTTTCTCTCTGATACTGGGCGTGTGTATTTGTGTGTGTGTGTGACTCTGATCTACAGATGTGGAGATGGGATATTTAGTAGTTATTTCCTCTACAGAGCTATGTACTAAAAAGAAATGACCTCTCACTGTCAACTGCGTTTACTTTCAGCAAACTTAACATGTGTAAATATTTGTAAACATGTGACTAACAGAAATTGAATAATGTGTCCCTGAACAAAGAGGGGGGTCAAAATCAAAAGCTTTAAGTACTGCAGTGCATCTCCTCCTCATGGACTGCACCAGATTTGCCAGTTCTTGCTGTGAGATGTTACCCCACTCTTCCACCAAGGCACCTGCAAGTTCACAGACATTTCTGGGGGGAATGGCCCTAGCCCTCACCCTCCGATCCAACAGGTCCCAGACGTGCTCAATGGGATTGAGATTCGGGCTCTTCGCTGGCCATGGCAGAACACTGACATTTCTGTCTTGCAGGAAATCACGTACAGAACGAGCAGTATGGCTGGTGGCATTGCCATGCTGGAGGGTCATGTCAGGATGAGCCTGCAGGAAGGGTACCACATGAGGGAGGAGGATGTCTTCCTTGTAACTCACAGCGTTGAGATTGCCTGCAATGACAACAAGCTCAGTTCGATGATGCTGTGACACACCGCCCCAGACCATGACAGAACCTCCACCTCCAAATCGATCCCGCTCCAGAGTACAGGCGTCGGTGTAACTCTCATTCCTTCGACGATAAACAGGAATCCGACCATCACCCCTGGTGAGACAAAACCGCGACTCGACAGTGAAGGGCACTTTTTGCCAGTCCTGTCTGGTCCAGCAACGGTGGGTTCGTGCCCATAGGCGACGTTGATGCCGGTGATGTCTGGTGAGGACCTGCCTTACAACAGGCCTACAAGCCCTCAGTCCAGCCTCTCTCAGCCTATTGTGGACAGTCTGAGCACTGATGGAAGGATTGTGCGTTCCTGGTGTAACTCGGGCAGTTGTTGTTGCCATCCGTACTTGTCCCGCAGGTGTGATGTTCGGATGTACCTATCCTGTTCCGGTGTTGTTACACATGATCTGCCACTGCGAGGATGATCAGCTGTCCGTCCAGTCTCCCTGTAGCGCTGTCTTTGGTGTCTCACAGTACGGGCATTGCAATTTATTACCCTGGCCACATCTGCAGTCCTCATGCCTCCTTGCAACATGCCTAAGGCACGTTCACGCAGATGAGCAGGGACCCAGGGCATCTTTCTTTAGGTGTTTTTCAGAGTCATTAGAAAGGCCTCTTTAGTGTCCTAGGTTTTCATAATTGTGACCTTAATTGCCTACCGACTGTAAGCTTTTAGTGTCTTAACGACCCTTCCACAGGTGAATGTTCATTAATTGTTTATGGTTCATTGAACAAGCATGGGAAACAGTGTTTAAACCCTTTACAATGAAGATCTGTAAAGTTATTTGGATTTTTACAAATTATCTTTGAAAAACACGGTCCTGAAAAAGTGATGTTGTTTTTGTTGCTGAGTTTACATACTGTGGGCCTAATATAATGTGGTGAATGAATTCTGAAGATAATTAGGTAATTGGATCAAGCTATTAAGGTCTGATAACGTTGTCGTGAGTCCATCACTGGACTCATTTGACCTTGATAGTCCTGGCCGCAAGTACAACTCAAACCAGACACCTCATAATTGTGTATCAGTAAAACTGTTCATGCCCACTCCTCACCACCAAACCCCTACCACTTACTCTAACTACGTGGCTTCACATGGTCTGTTGATACATTATACTTTAATATACAGTAGATGTCTAATCTGTCTTGTTGAGGTTCTTACTAAAAGCCTCATCCTATATGAGAGAGAGAGAGAGAGAGAGAGATGTGACAATGCAGTGGAGGGGTGAGAGATTAGAGGAGAGAGTGTAGAGGGAGAGAGAATCCTCTAATCTGAAGAATGTGTCTCACGGCCTACATATGGCTGTAATGATGGAGGTAGACACACACACACACACACACACTGGCGTCTCCCAGCCTGAGCATATTCCACTGGGGCTGGATGATGGCACACACACACACACACACACACACACACACACACACACACACACACACACACACACACACACACACACACACACACACACACACACACACACACACACACACTGGCGTCTCCCAGCCTGAGCATATTCCACTGGGGCTGGATGATGGCACACACACATACCCTTGGCAGAGTGGGACCCCTCAGCATCAAGGATTGAGCCAAGATTTACCCCCACTCTCTCTCACACACACACACACACACACACACACACACACACACACACACACACACACACACACACAGTTGTGTACTGAAAAACTATTGGAGGCGCCATATGGGACATTCTGCTATAATTTAAGTAATTTGTTGTGTCACTCGGAGTGCTGACGCTGTACTTAGGTTGGAGTCAAGCTGAGAGCATCTCAACTATTCAGAAAACTGTCAATTATCTAGCTACCCCTTTTTCTCGCACACTCACCCGTAATTTTCCCTTCTGACTCTCCCACTGTTTGCCCCATACTTCCAATGCAATCTGTTTTTTACACGTATCACGCCTTCCGTCCGTGCTCAGTATCTACTTCCTTGGTCTCTAACACATTCTTCTCTACCCATAGCCTCCCTTGTGTCTCCTTCAATTCCCCCTCTTTTCCCTATTTTATACCCCTCGGTTCTCTATCCGTGATGCAAAGCCGTAATAGAACCCTGTTGTCAATTATCACTGTCTCTCTCCTCATTATCAATTGTGGGAGAGGAATGTGATGTCGCAGACAGGGGCCAGCTGGTATGAGACCACCCTTACATCCCCTACCACCAACCTACCACTTCTAATGAACATGATGGGAGACAGAGAGCTGGTTTCAAGAGCAGGTGTTTATATGTAAGGGACCACAGGAGGAGAAAGGAAGTTGGATCCAGGGGCAGGCAGAAGGTCATACAAAGGGGGTCCAAAAAGGCAACATTACAGGCAGGGAAAAGGCTAGTAACGTCATCCGGGAGATCAGGCAATAGGTTGATAACAGGAAATCCGATAGGCTAAAGTACAGGCAGGGAATAGGCAAAAGGCATCGTTAGTGAGGCAGAAAAAAACTATCATACAGGGGAGGATCAAAATTACAGGGGACCACAGCGCTCCGAATAGAAGTGTGTCACAAAACAAACAATACCTCACAATGATGGGGTGCAAAGAACGGAACTAAATAGTGTTTGATAATGACATACAGGTGTGTGAACAGGTGATCAGAATTCAGGTGATTGGGATCAGGAGAGTGAGCTGCGTTCAGGGGATCTATGTGTTTGAGAGTGTGAGCTGGAAAGTGGGCTGGAAAGTGGGCTGCGTTCAGGGGATCTACGTGTTTGAGAGTGTGAGTTGGAAAGTGAGCTGGAAAGTGAGCTGCGTTCAGGGGATCTACGTGTTTGAGAGTGTGAGCTGGAAAGTGGGCTGGAAAGTGAGCTGCGTTCAGGGGATCTACGTGTTTGAGAGTGTGAGTTGGAAAGTGAGCTGGAAAGTGAGCTGCGTTCAGGGGATCTACGTGTTTGAGAGTGTGAGTTGGAAAGTGAGCTGGAAAGTGAGCTGTGTTCAGGGGATCTACGTGTTTGAGAGTGTGAGCTGGAAAGTGGGCTGGAAAGTGAGCTGCGTTCAGGGGATCTACGTGTTTGACAGGGTGAGTTGGAAAGTGAGCTGGAAAGTGAGCTGCGTTCAGGGGATCTACGTGTTTGAGAGTGTGAGTTGGAAGCAGACGTTACACCACTCCTGTTCATACCATGTATTAGTGGTGGTTGAGGTTAATTCTCCAGCATTCAAAGGGTCTGGATAGGATAATATCTCTCACCAAATCCAAAATTCCCAGTTATTGATTCAATAACTCCTAGCAGTCCTAGCAATTGTTTTGATTAATTAATCGCATCAATTATCTATCTATCAATCTAACACACAAAGTGTACCCAAACACGCTTCAGCCCAGATTGAACAAAAATGGAATCAGGTGCTCGACTGAGGGACTGGGGCAAGGAATGTTTTTTGGACATTCCAAGTCTTCTTTTCCCACCAGTAATTCAACATTCCAGATAGTCATCTCCCACACTTCCCAGAGAAACCCAAATCTGAATGGATCTCCGTAACCCCAGTCATCACATTGTCATCCAACATCTTCACTCTTCTTTTCCCACTCCCATAGTGACTGGGCTAGGTCCAGTCATCTTTGATTCCAGTCTCACCACCAAATCTGACCCTGAGCTTTGAAAGACAGGTCTTCTTTGATGCTGTGTGATATCAGTATGTTTAGATTACGACTGGCCATAGGCGTGTGTATTCTCTCTGGAGATGTCTCGCTCTCAATGATTGATGTGATCAGAATGTAGATTTGAGTCTGGACCAGGGTTTAAGCGTTTTAAAGACGATTCACAGCGGTCCAAATTTAAAACTTGAACTTTCTCACAAATCTTCCATCTACACAGTATATGAATCCATCATTTTCAAGAAAAGCTGGAGATGAGTGTACGTTTTCTCAAGTTAAATGTCACTATGAATGAAGAAAATAGACGTTACCATACACGTTAGGATCAAGATAGTTTCTTAGAGCTGTGAAACATAGTCTCAATTTCAGTCAAAACAGGAACTAATGTCTGATAGGAAAATCCTTCCGTCCTTATTCAACAAAACTGTTATGACAGTAAAATGTCGTGCCAACTTTGTTTGCCAATCAGATCAGCAGACCGTGAGTCAATTTTTCCAAAGGCTCATTTTAGAGTGGGGACCGCCAGTGTCCAACATACATTTAAAAGAACACAGAACTTTGGTAATGGATCAAAACATAATGTAGTCTTTATTTGTTGCTTGTACTCATCTGTAGTCACATGGTTAGAGAGAAGATCATTAACGGGATAAACATGGTCATAGAAGTGTAAAGAGAATACATAGTGTTGACATGGATGGGTAGAATAGATCAAAGACTGACCCTAGTCTTTGTTTGTCAATAGCTGGGGTCTCTGAGTACAAGCTAGAAGACTGCTGCCTTTGTCCAGTACCCACTGTGCACATTGATGGTATCTTACCTTACATATACAGTAGGCATACATTTACCCATTAAGCAATTGATCAGCCCATTCTCGGGCCTTGGCATGTCGTGGTCCCACATGGGTAGAGGGCATGTGTGGAGTACCCTGGGGCCCTGTTTGTGTATAGCTCTGGCCTCTGTATGCAGATTGGAAGACTCTGTCTTCATTGGGACTGCTTTAGAGAGTAGGGTCTGAATGTAGAGCCCATTCATTGACAGTAAACATAGTCATAATACCAAAACAATAAAAGCAGCTGCCATCCCTTTAACAAGAGTTTCCCTCTCTTTCTCAGTCCATTGTTGCTTATATCCATTCCATAACCCCAAATCCTTTTCTCTTGCTCTTTTTTTTCTTATCCATGAACCGTTTTTTCCGCTTCAATTTGTTACTGTGTGCTTTGGGGCCCATTTGCCCATGAAAACATGTCCCACCCCTCTCTGTCCCAGCCTGCCCTCTCTGGTCAAGCACACACACATACGCATGCACACACTAACCCCCAACAACACACGCCCTCCCCCTGGGTGCGTTTAGGCAGAGTGTGGTTCCATCCATGCATCCAGCAGCAGCTGTTATAATGTTGAGGCTTGCTCTGCTCTGTCATTTCCCAGAAAGTCACTGCCAGCCTGTACACACAAATCTCCATCAATACACATAATATCTCCATCAATAAACATAATATCTCCATCAATACACATGATATCTCCATCAATACACACATATATCCATCAATACACATAATATCTCCATCAATACACACATATCTCCATCAATACACATAATATCTCCATCAATACACATATATCTCCATCAATACACATTATATCTCCACCAATACACATATATCTCCACCAATACACATTTATCTCCATCAATACACACATATCTCCACCAATACACATAATATCTCCATCAATACACACATATCTCCATCAATACACACATATCTCCATCAATACACATAATTTCTCCATCAATACACATATATCCCCATCAATATACACATATCTCCATCAATACACACATATCTCCATCAATAAACATAATATGTCCATCAATACACACATATCTCCATCAATACACATAATATCTCCATCAATACACACATATCTCCATCAATACACATAATATCTCCACCAATACACATAATATATCCATCAATACACATAATATCTCCATCAATACACATAATATCTCCATCAATACACATAATATCTCCATCAATACACACATATCTCCATCAATACACATAATATCTCCATCAATACACATAATATCTCCATCAATACACATAATATCTCCATCAATACACACATATCTCCATCAATACACATAATATATCCATCAATACACATACTATCTCCATCAATACACATAATATCTCCATCAATACACATACCATCTCCATACACATAATATCTCCACCAATACACATAATATATCCATCAATACACATAATATCTCCATCAATACACATAATATCTCCACCAATACACATAATATATCCATCAATACACATAATATCTCCATCAATACACATACCATCTCCATCAATACACATACTATCTCCACCAATACACATAACATCTCCATCAATACACACATATCTCCATCAATAAACATAATATCTCCATCAATACACATCATATCTCCATCAATACACACATATCTCCATCAATACACACATATCTCCATCAATACACACATATCTCCATCAATACACATAATATCTCCATCAATACACATACTATCTCCTTCAATACACATAATATATCCATCAATACACATACTATCTCCATCAATACACATATCTCCATCAATACACATACTATCTCCATCAATACACACATATCTCCATCAATAAACATAATATCTCCATCAATACACATCATATCTCCATCAATACACACATATCTCCATCAATACACATAATATCTCCATCAATACACATAATATCTCCATCAATACACACATATCTCCATCAATACACATACTATCTCCATCAATACACATACTATCTCCATCAATACACATAATATCTCCATCAATACACACATTTCTCCATCAATACACATAATATCTCCGTCAATACACATAATATCTCCATCAATAAACACATATCTCCATCAATACACACATATCTCCATCAATACACATAATATCTCCATCAATACACATAATCTCTCCATCAATACAAATACTATCTCCACCAATACACATAATATCTCCATCAATACACATACTATCTCCATCAATACACACATAGCTCCACCAATACACATAATATCTCCATCAATACACATAATATCTCCATCAATACACACATTTCTCCATCAATACACATAATGTCTCCATCAATACACATAATATCTCCATCAATACACATAATATCTCCATCAGTACACACATACATATCTCCATCAATACACACATATCTCCATCAATACACATAATATCTCCATCAATACACACATATCTCCATCAATACACATAATATCTCCATCAATACACATACTATCTCAATCAATACACATAATATCTCCATCAATACACATAATCTCTCCATCAATACACATACTATCTCCACCAATACACATAATATCTCCATCAATACACATACTATCTCCATCAATACACACATAGCTCCACCAATACACATAATATCTCCATCAATACACATAATATCTCCATCAATACACATAATATCTCCATCAATACACACATTTCTCCATCAATACACATAATATCTCCATCAATACACACATATCTCCATCAATACACATAATATCTCCATCAATACACATAATATCTCCATCAATACACACATATCTCCATCAATACACATAATATCTCCATCAATACACATACTATCTCCATCAATACACATACTATCTCCATCAATACACGTACTATCTCCATCAATACACATACTATCTCCATCAATACACATAATATCTCCATCAATACACATAATATCTCCATCAATACACACATTTCTCCATCAATACACATAATGTATCCATCAATACACATAATATCTCTATCAATACACACATATCTCCATCAATACACACATATCTCCATCAATACACACATATCTCCATCAATACACATAATATCTCCATCAATACAAACATATCTCCATCAATACACATAATGTTTCCATCAATACACAGATATCTCCATCAATACACACATATCTCCATCAATACACACATATCTCCATCAATACACATAATATCTCCATCAATACACACATATCTCCATCAATACACATAATATCTCCATCAATACACATAATATCTCCATCAATACACACAATGTCTCCATCAATACACATAATATCTCCATCAATACACACATATCTCCATCAATACACACATATCTCCATCAAAACACATAACATCTCCATCAATACACACATATCTCCATCAATAAACATAATATCTCCATCAATACACATCATATCTCCATCAATACACACATATCTCCATCAATACACACATATCTCCATCAATACACACATATCTCCATCAATACACATAATATCTCCATCAATACACATACTAGCTCCTTCAATACACATAATATATCCATCAATACACATACTATCTCCATCAATACACATATCTCCATCAATACACATACTATCTCCATCAATACACACATATCTCCATCAATAAACATAATATCTCCATCAATACACATAATATCTCCATCAATACACATAATATCTCCATCAATACACATAATATCTCCATCAATACACATACCATCTCCATCAATACACATAATATCTCCATCAATACACATAATATCTCCATCAATACACACAATATCTCCATCAATACACACAATATCTCCATCAATACACATACTATCTCCATCAATACACATAATATCTCCATCAATACACATACCATCTCCATCAATACACATACTATCTCCACCAATACACATAACTTCTCCATCAATACACACATATCTCCATCAATAAACATAATATCTCCATCAATACACATCATATCTCCATCAATACACACATATCTCCATCAATACACACATATCTCCATCAATACACATAATATCTCCATCAATACACATACTATCTCCTTCAATACACATAATATATCCATCAATACACATACTATCTCCATCAATACACATATCTCCATCAATACACATACTATCTCCATCAATACACACATATCTCCATCAATAAACATAATATCTCCATCAATACACACATATCTCCATCAATACACATAATATCTCCATCAATACACATAATATCTCCATCAATACACACATATCTCCATCAATACACATACTATCTCCATCAATACACATACTATCTCCATCAATACACATAATATCTCCATCAATACACACATATCTCCATCAATACACATAATATCTCCGTCAATACACATAATATCTCCATCAATACACACATATCTCCATCAATACACACATATCTCCATCAATACACATAATATCTCCATCAATACACATAATCTCTCCATCAATACAAATACTATCTCCACCAATACACATAATATCTCCATCAATACACATACTATCTCCATCAATACACACATATCTCCATCAATAAACATAATATCTCCATCAATACACACATATCTCCATCAATACACATAATATCTCCATCAATACACATAATATCTCCATCAATACACACATATCTCCATCAATACACATACTATCTCCATCAATACACATACTATCTCCATCAATACACATAATATCTCCATCAATACACACATATCTCCATCAATACACACATATCTCCATCAATACACATAATATCTCCATCAATACACATAATCTCTCCATCAATACAAATACTATCTCCACCAATACACATAATATCTCCATCAATACACATACTATCTCCATCAATACACACATAGCTCCACCAATACACATAAATATCTCCATCAATACACACATTTCTCCATCAATACACATAATGTCTCCATCAATACACATAATATCTCCATCAATACGCATAATATCTCCATCAATACACATAATATCTCCATCAATACACACATATCTCCATCAATACACATAATATCTCCATCAATACACATACTATCTCAATCAATACACATAATATCTCCATCAATACACATAATCTCTCCATCAATACACATACTATCTCCACCAATACACATAATATCTCCATCAATACACATACTATCTCCATCAATACACACATAGCTCCACCAATACACATAATATCTCCATCAATACACATAATATCTCCATCAATACACATAATATCTCCATCAATACACATTATATCTCCATCAATACACATAATATCTCCATCAATACACACATATCTCCATCAATACACATAATATCTCCATCAATATACATAATATCTCCATCAATACACACATATCTCCATCAATACACATAATATCTCCATCAATACACATACTATCTCCATCAATACACATACTATCTCCATCAATACACGTACTATCTCCATCAATACACATACTATCTCCATCAATACACATAATATCTCCATCAATACACATAATATCTCCATCAATACACACATTTCTCCATCAATACACATAATGTATCCATCAATACACATAATATCTCTATCAATACACACATATCTCCATCAATACACACATATCTCCATCAATACACACATATCTCCATCAATACACATAATATCTCCATCAATACACATATATCTCCATCAATACACATAATGTTTCCATCAATACACAGATATCTCCATCAATACACACATATCTCCATCAATACACACATATCTCCATCAATACACATAATATCTCCATCAATACACACATATCTCCATCAATACACATACTATCTCCATCAATACACATAATATCTCCATCAATACACACAATGTCTCCATCAATACACATAATATCTACATCAATACACACATATCTCCATCAATACACACATATCTCCATCAAAACACATAACATCTCCATCAATACACACATATCTCCATCAATAAACATAATATCTCCATCAATACACATCATATCTCCATCAATACACACATATCTCCATCAATACACACATATCTCTATCAATACACACATATCTCCATCAATACACATAATATCTCCATCAATACACATACTATCTCCTTCAATACACATAATATATCCATCAATACACATACTATCTCCATCAATACACACATATCTCCATCAATAAACATAATATCTCCATCAATACACATCATATCTCCATCAATACACACATATCTCCATCAATACACATAATATCTCCATCAATACACATAATATCTCCATCAATACACACATATCTCCATCAATACACATACTATCTCCATCAATACACATACTATCTCCATCAATACACATAATATCTCCATCAATACACACATATCTCCATCAATACACATAATATCTCCGTCAATACACATAATATCTCCATCAATACACACATATCTCCATCAATACACACATATCTCCATCAATACACATAATATCTCCATCAATACACATAATCTCTCCATCAATACAAATACTATCTCCACCAATACACATAATATCTCCATCAATACACATACTATCTCCATCAATACACACATAGCTCCACCAATACACATAATATCTCCATCAATACACATAATATCTCCATCAATACACACATTTCTCCATCAATACACATAATGTCTCCATCAATACACATAATATCTCCATCAATACACATAATATCTCCATCAGTACACACATACATATCTCCATCAATACACACATATCTCCATCAATACACATAATATCTCCATCAATACACACATATCTCCATCAATACACATAATATCTCCATCAATACACATACTATCTCAATCAATACACATAATATCTCCATCAATACACATAATCTCTCCATCAATACACATACTATCTCCACCAATACACATAATATCTCCATCAATACACATACTATCTCCATCAATACACACATAGCTCCACCAATACACATAATATCTCCATCAATACACATAATATCTCCATCAATACACATAATATCTCCATCAATACACACATTTCTCCATCAATACACAAAATATTTCCATCAATACACATATATCTCCATCAATACACATAATATCTCCATCAATACACATAATATCTCCATCAATACACACATATCTCCATCAATACACATAATATCTCCATCAATACACATACTATCTCCATCAATACACATACTATCTCCATCAATACACATACTATCTCCATCAATACACATACTATCTCCATCAATACACATAATATCTCCATCAATACACATAATATCTCCATCAATACACACATTTCTCCATCAATACACATAATGTATCCATCAATACACATAATATCTCTATCAATACACACATATCTCCATCAATACACACATATCTCCATCAATACACACATATCTCCATCAATACACATAATATCTCCATCAATACAAACATATCTCCATCAATACACATAATGTTTCCATCAATACACAGATATCTCCATCAATACACACATATCTTCATCAATACACACATATCTCCATCAATACACATAATATCTCCATCAATACACACATATCTCCATCAATACACATAATATCTCCATCAATACACATAATATCTCCATCAATACACACAATGTCTCCATCAATACACATAATATCTCCATCAATACACACATATCTCCATCAATACACACATATCTCCATCAAAACACATAACATCTCCATCAATACACACGTCTCCATCAATAAACATAATATCTCCATCAATACACATCATATCTCCATCAATACACACATATCTCCATCAATACACATCATATCTCCATCAATACACACATATCTCCATCAATACACATAATATCTCCATCAATACACATACTATCTCCTTCAATACACATAATATATCCATCAATACACATACTATCTCCATCAATACACATATCTCCATCAATACACATACTATCTCCATCAATACACACATATCTCCATCAATAAACATAATATATCCATCAATACACATACTATCTCCATCAATACACATATCTCCATCAATACACATACTATCTCCATCAATACACACAATGTCTCCATCAATACACATAATATCTCCATCAATACACACATATCTCCATCAATACACACATATCTCCATCAAAACACATAACATCTCCATCAATACACACGTCTCCATCAATAAACATAATATCTCCATCAATACACATCATATCTCCATCAATACACACATATCTCCATCAATACACATCATATCTCCATCAATACACACATATCTCCATCAATACACATAATATCTCCATCAATACACATACTATCTCCTTCAATACACATAATATATCCATCAATACACATACTATCTCCATCAATACACATATCTCCATCAATACACATACTATCTCCATCAATACACACATATCTCCATCAATAAACATAATATCTCCATCAATACACATAATATCTCCATCAATACACATAATATCTCCATCAATACACATACCATCTCCATCAATACACATAATATCTCCATCAATACACATAATATCTCCATCAATACACACAATATCTCCATCAATACACACAATATCTCCATCAATACACATACTATCTCCATCAATACACATAATATCTCCATCAATACACATACCATCTCCATCAATACACATACTATCTCCACCAATACACATAACTTCTCCATCAATACACACATATCTCCATCAATAAACATAATATCTCCATCAATACACATCATATCTCCATCAATACACACATATCTCCATCAATACACACATATCTCCATCAATACACATAATATCTCCATCAATACACATACTATCTCCTTCAATACACATAATATATCCATCAATACACATACTATCTCCATCAATACACATATCTCCATCAATACACATACTATCTCCATCAATACACACATATCTCCATCAATAAACATAATATCTCCATCAATACACACATATCTCCATCAATACACATAATATCTCCATCAATACACATAATATCTCCTTCAATACACACATATCTCCATCAATACACATACTATCTCCATCAATACACATACTATCTCCATCAATACACATAATATCTCCATCAATACACACATATCTCCATCAATACACATAATATCTCCGTCAATACACATAATATCTCCATCAATACACACATATCTCCATCAATACTCACATATCTCCATCAATACACATAATATCTCCATCAATACACATACTATCTCAATCAATACACATAATATCTCCATCAATACACATAATCTCTCCATCAATACACATACTATCTCCACCAATACACATAATATCTCCATCAATACACATACTATCTCCATCAATACACACATAGCTCCACCAATACACATAATATCTCCATCAATACACATAATATCTCCATCAATACACATAATATCTCCATCAATACACACATTTCTATATCAATACACATAATATCTCCATCAATACACACATATCTCCATCAATACACATAATATCTCCATCAATACACATAATATCTCCATCAATACACACATATCTCCATCAATACACATAATATCTCCATCAATACACATACTATCTCCATCAATACACATACTATCTCCATCAATACACATACTATCTCCATCAATACACATACTATCTCCATCAATACACATAATATCTCCATCAATACACATAATATCTCCATCAATACACACATTTCTCCATCAATACACATAATGTATCCATCAATACACATAATATCTCTATCAATACACACATATCTCCATCAATACACACATATCTCCATCAATACACACATATCTCCATCAATACACATAATATCTCCATCAATACAAACATATCTCCATCAATACACATAATGTTTCCATCAATACACAGATATCTCCATCAATACACACATATCTCCATCAATACACACATATCTCCATCAATACACATAATATCTCCATCAATACACACATATCTCCATCAATACACATAATATCTCCATCAATACACATAATATCTCCATCAATACACACAATGTCTCCATCAATACACATAATATCTCCATCAATACACACATATCTCCATCAATACACACATATCTCCATCAAAACACATAACATCTCCATCAATACACACGTCTCCATCAATAAACATAATATCTCCATCAATACACATCATATCTCCATCAATACACACATATCTCCATCAATACACACATATCTCCATCAATACACACATATCTCCATCAATACACATAATATCTCCATCAATACACATACTATCTCCTTCAATACACATAATATATCCATCAATACACATACTATCTCCATCAATACACATATCTCCATCAATACACATACTATCTCCATCAATACACACATATCTCCATCAATAAACATAATATCTCCATCAATACACATAATATCTCCATCAATACACATAATATCTCCATCAATACACATAATATCTCCATCAATACACATACCATCTCCATCAATACACATAATATCTCCATCAATACACATAATATCTCCATCAATACACACAATATCTCCATCAATACACACAATATCTCCATCAATACACATACTATCTCCATCAATACACATAATATCTCCATCAATACACATACCATCTCCATCAATACACATAATATCTCCATCAATACACATACCATCTCCATCAATACACATACTATCTCCACCAATACACATAACTTCTCCATCAATACACACATATCTCCATCAATAAACATAATATCTCCATCAATACACATCATATCTCCATCAATACACACATATCTCCATCAATACACACATATCTCCATCAATACACATAATATCTCCATCAATACACATACTATGTCCTTCAATACACATAATATATCCATCAATACACATACTATCTCCATCAATACACATATCTCCATCAATACACATACTATCTCCATCAATACACACATATCTCCATCAATAAACATAATATCTCCATCAATACACACATATCTCCATCAATACACATAATATCTCCATCAATACACATAATATCTCCATCAATACACACATATCTCCATCAATACACATACTATCTCCATCAATACACATACTATCTCCATCAATACACATAATATCTCCATCAATACACACATATCTCCATCAATACACATAATATCTCCGTCAATACACATAATATCTCCATCAATACACACATATCTCCATCAATACACACATATCTCCATCAATACACATAATATCTCCATCAATACACATAATCTCTCCATCAATACAAATACTATCTCCACCAATACACATAATATCTCCATCAATACACATACTATCTCCATCAATACACACATAGCTCCACCAATACACATAATATCTCCATCAATACACACATTTCTCCATCAATACACATAATGTCTCCATCAATACACATAATATCTCCATCAATACACATAATATCTCCATCAGTACACACATACATATCTCCATCAATACACACATATCTCCATCAATACACATAATATCTCCATCAATACACACATATCTCCATCAATACACATAATATCTCCATCAATACACATACTATCTCAATCAATACACATAATATCTCCATCAATACACATAATCTCTCCATCAATACACATACTATCTCCACCAATACACATAATATCTCCATCAATACACATACTATCTCCATCAATACACACATAGCTCCACCAATACACATAATATCTCCATCAATACACATAATATCTCCATCAATACACATAATATCTCCATCAATACACATTATATCTCCATCAATACACATAATATCTCCATCAATACACACATATCTCCATCAATACACATACTATCTCCATCAATACACATACTATCTCCATCAATACACATAATATCTCCATCAATACACACATATCTCCATCAATACACATAATATCTCCGTCAATACACATAATATCTCCATCAATACACACATATCTCCATCAATACACACATATCTCCATCAATACACATAATATCTCCATCAATACACATAATCTCTCCATCAATACAAATACTATCTCCACCAATACACATAATATCTCCATCAATACACATACTATCTCCATCAATACACACATAGCTCCACCAATACACATAATATCTCCATCAGTACACACATACATATCTCCATCAATACACACATATCTCCATCAATACACATAATATCTCCATCAATACACACATATCTCCATCAATACACATAATATCTCCATCAATACACATACTATCTCAATCAATACACATAATATCTCCATCAATACACATAATCTCTCCATCAATACACATACTATCTCCACCAATACACATAATATCTCCATCAATACACATACTATCTCCATCAATACACACATAGCTCCACCAATACACATAATATCTCCATCAATACACATAATATCTCCATCAATACACATAATATCTCCATCAATACACACATTTCTCCATCAATACACATAATATCTCCATCAATACACACATATCTCCATCAATACACATAATATCTCCATCAATACACATAATATCTCCATCAATACACACATATCTCCATCAATACACATAATATCTCCATCAATACACATACTATCTCCATCAATACACATACTATCTCCATCAATACACATACTATCTCCATCAATACACACAATATCTCCATCAATACACATAATATCTCCATCAATACACATAATATCTCCATCAATACACACATTTCTCCATCAATACACATAATGTATCCATCAATACACATAATATCTCTATCAATACACACATATCTCCATCAATACACACATATCTCCATCAATACACACATATCTCCATCAATACACATAATATCTCCATCAATACAAACATATCTCCATCAATACACATAATGTTTCCATCAATACACAGATATCTCCATCAATACACACATATCTCCATCAATACACACATATCTCCATCAATACACATAATATCTCCATCAATACACACATATCTCCATCAATACACATAATATCTCCATCAATACACATAATATCTCCATCAATACACACAATGTCTCCATCAATACACATAATATCTCCATCAATACACACATATCTCCATCAATACACACATATCTCCATCAAAACACATAACATCTCCATCAATACACACGTCTCCATCAATAAACATAATATCTCCATCAATACACATCATATCTCCATCAATACACACATATCTCCATCAATACACACATATCTCCATCAATACACATAATATCTCCATCAATACACATACTATCTCCTTCAATACACATAATATATCCATCAATACACATACTATCTCCATCAATACACATATCTCCATCAATACACATACTATCTCCATCAATACACACATATCTCCATCAATAAACATAATATCTCCATCAATACACACATATCTCCATCAATACACATAATATCTCCATCAATACACATAATATCTCCATCAATACACACATATCTCCATCAATACACATACTATCTCCATAAATACACATACTATCTCCATCAATACACATAATATCTCCATCAATACACACATATCTCCATCAATACACATAATATCTCCGTCAATACACATAATATCTCCATCAATACACACATATCTCCATCAATACACACATATCTCCATCAATACACATAATATCTCCATCAATACACATAATCTCTCCATCAATACAAATACTATCTCCACCAATACACATAATATCTCCATCAATACACATACTATCTCCATCAATACACACATAGCTCCACCAATACACATAATATCTCCATCAATACACACATTTCTCCATCAATACACATAATGTCTCCATCAATACACATAATATCTCCATCAATACACATAATATCTCCATCAGTACACACATACATATCTCCATCAATACACACATATCTCCATCAATACACATAATATCTCCATCAATACACACATATCTCCATCAATACACATAATATCTCCATCAATACACATACTATCTCAATCAATACACATAATATCTCCATCAATACACATAATCTCTCCATCAATACACATACTATCTCCACCAATACACATAATATCTCCATCAATACACATACTATCTCCATCAATACACACATAGCTCCACCAATACACATAATATCTCCATCAATACACATAATATCTCCATCAATACACATAATATCTCCATCAATACACATTATATCTCCATCAATACACATAATATCTCCATCAATACACCCATATCTCCATCAATACACATAATATCTCCATCAATACACATAATATCTCCATCAATACACACATATCTCCATCAATACACATAATATCTCCATCAATACACATACTATCTCCATCAATACACATACTATCTCCATCAATACACGTACTATCTACATCAATACACATACTATCTCCATCAATACACATAATATCTCCATCAATACACATAATATCTCCATCAATACACACATTTCTCCATCAATACACATAATGTATCCATCAATACACATAATATCTCTATCAATACACACATATCTCCATCAATACACACATATCTCCATCAATACACACATATCTCCATCAATACACATAATATCTCCATCAATACACATATATCTCCATCAATACACATAATGTTTCCATCAATACACAGATATCTCCATCAATACACACATATCTCCATCAATACACATAATATCTCCATGAATACACACAATGTCTCCATCAATACACATAATATCTACATCAATACACACATATCTCCATCAATACACACATATCTCAATCAAAACACATAACATCTCCATCAATACACACATATCTCCATCAATAAACATAATATCTCCATCAATACACATCATATCTCCATCAATACACACATATCTCCATCAATACACACATATCTCCATCAATACACACATATCTCCATCAATACACATAATATCTCCATCAATACACATACTATCTCCTTCAATACACATAATATATCCATCAATACACATACTATCTCAATCAATACACATATCTCCATCAATACACATACTATCTCCATCAATACACACATATCTCCATCAATAAACATAATATCTCCATCAATACACATCATATCTCCATCAATACACACATATCTCCATCAATACACATAATATCTCCATCAATACACATCATATCTCCATCAATACACACATATCTCCATCAATACACATATTATCTCCATCAATACACATACTATCTCCATCAATACACATAATATCTCCATCAATACACACATATCTCCATCAATACACATAATATCTCCGTCAATACACATAATATCTCCATCAATACACACATATCTCCATCAATACACACATGTCTCCATCAATACACATAATATCTCCATCAATACACATAATCTCTCCATCAATACAAATACTATCTCCACCAATACACATAATATCTCCATCAATACACATACTATCTCCATCAATACACACATAGCTCCACCAATACACATAATATCTCCATCAATACACATAATATCTCCATCAATACACACATTTCTCCATCAATACACATAATGTCTCCATCAATACACATAATATCTCCATCAACACACACATATCTCCATCAACACACATATCTCCATCAAAACACATAACATCTCCATCAATACACACATGTCTCCATCAATAAACATAATATCTCCATCAATACACATCATATCTCCATCAATACACACATATCTCCATCAATACACACATATCTCCATCAATACACACATATCTCCATCAATACACATAATATCTCCATCAATACACATACTATCTCCTTCAATACACATAATATATCCATCAATACACATACTATCTCCATCAATACACATATCTCCATCAATACACATACTATCTCCATCAATACACACATATCTCCATCAATAAACATAATATCTCCATCAATACACATAATATCTCCATCAATACACATAATATCTCCATCAATACACATAATATCTCCATCAATACACATACCATCTCCATCAATACACATAATATCTCCATCAATACACATAATATCTCCATCAATACACACAATATCTCCATCAATACACACAATATCTCCATCAATACACATACTATCTCCATCAATACACATAATATCTCCATCAATACACATACCATCTCCATCAATACACATACTATCTCCACCAATACACATAACTTCTCCATCAATACACACATATCTCCATCAATAAACATAATATCTCCATCAATACACATCATATCTCCATCAATACACACATATCTCCATCAATACACACATATCTCCATCAATACACATAATATCTCCATCAATACACATACTATCTCCTTCAATACACATAATATATCCATCAATACACATACTATCTCCATCAATACACATATCTCCATCAATACACATACTATCTCCATCAATACACACATATCTCCATCAATAAACATAATATCTCCATCAATACACACATATCTCCATCAATACACATAATATCTCCATCAATACACATAATATCTCCATCAATACACACATATCTCCATCAATACACATACTATCTCCATCAATACACATACTATCTCCATCAATACACATAATATCTCCATCAATACACACATATCTCCATCAATACACATAATATCTCCGTCAATACACATAATATCTCCATCAATACACACATATCTCCATCAATACACACATATCTCCATCAATACACATAATATCTCCATCAATACACATAATCTCTCCATCAATACAAATACTATCTCCACCAATACACATAATATCTCCATCAATACACATACTATCTCCATCAATACACACATAGCTCCACCAATACACATAATATCTCCATCAATACACACATTTCTCCATCAATACACATAATGTCTCCATCAATACACATAATATCTCCATCAATACACATAATATCTCCATCAATACACATACTATCTCCATCAATACACACATATCTCCACCAATACACATAATATCTCCATCAATACACATACTATCTCCATCAATACACACATAGCTCCACCAATACACATAATATCTCCATCAATACACATAATATCTCCATCAATACACATAATATCTCCATCAATACACATTATATCTCCATCAATACACATAATATCTCCATCAATACACACATATCTCCATCAATACACATAATATCTCCATCAATACACATAATATCTCCATCAATACACACATATCTCCATCAATACACATAATATCTCCATCAATACACATACTATCTCCATCAATACACATACTATCTCCATCAATACACGTACTATCTCCATCAATACACATACTATCTCCATCAATACACATAATATCTCCATCAATACACATAATATCTCCATCAATACACACATTTCTCCATCAATACACATAATGTATCCATCAATACACATAATATCTCTATCAATACACACATATCTCCATCAATACACACATATCTCCATCAATACACACATATCTCCATCAATACACATAATATCTCCATCAATACACATATATCTCCATCAATACACATAATGTTTCCATCAATACACAGATATCTCCATCAATACACATCATATCTCCATCAATACACACATATCTCCATCAATACACATAATATCTCCATCAATACACATAATATCTCCATCAATACACACATATCTCCATCAATACACATAATATCTCCATCAATACACATACTATCTCAATCAATACACATAATATCTCCATCAATACACATAATCTCTCCATCAATACACATACTATCTCCACCAATACACATAATATCTCCATCAATACACATACTATCTCCATCAATACACACATAGCTCCACCAATACACATAATATCTCCATCAATACACATAATATCTCCATCAATACACATAATATCTCCATCAATACACATTATATCTCCATCAATACACATAATATCTCCATCAATACACACATATCTCCATCAATACACATAATATCTCCATCAATACACATAATATCTCCATCAATACACACATATCTCCATCAATACACATAATATCTCCATCAATACACATACTATCTCCATCAATACACATACTATCTCCATCAATACACGTACTATCTCCATCAATACACATACTATCTCCATCAATACACATAATATCTCCATCAATACACATAATATCTCCATCAATACACACATTTCTCCATCAATACACATAATGTATCCATCAATACACATAATATCTCTATCAATACACACATATCTCCATCAATACACACATATCTCCATCAATACACACATATCTCCATCAATACACATAATATCTCCATCAATACACATATATCTCCATCAATACACATAATGTTTCCATCAATACACAGATATCTCCATCAATACACACATATCTCCATCAATACACATAATATCTCCATGAATACACACAATGTCTCCATCAATACACATAATATCTACATCAATACACACATATCTCCATCAATACACACATATCTCAATCAAAACACATAACATCTCCATCAATACACACATATCTCCATCAATAAACATAATATCTCCATCAATACACATCATATCTCCATCAATACACACATATCTCCATCAATACACACATATCTCCATCAATACACACATATCTCCATCAATACACATAATATCTCCATCAATACACATACTATCTCCATCAATACACATAATATCTCCATCAATACACATACCATCTCCATCAATACACATAATATCTCCATCAATAAACATAATATCTCCATCAATACACATCATATCTCCATCAATACACACATATCTCCATCAATACACATAATATCTCCATCAATACACATCATATCTCCATCAATACACACATATCTCCATCAATACACATACTATCTCCATCAATACACATACTATCTCCATCAATACACATAATATCTCCATCAATACACACATATCTCCATCAATACACATACCATCTCCATCAATACACATAATATCTCCATCAATAAACATAATATCTCCATCAATACACATCATATCTCCATCAATACACACATATCTCCATCAATACACATAATATCTCCATCAATACACATCATATCTCCATCAATACACACATATCTCCATCAATACACACATTTCTCCATCAATACACATAATGTCTCCATCAATACACATAATATCTCCATCAATACACATAATATCTCCATCAGTACACACATACATATCTCCATCAATACACACATATCTCCATCAATACACATAATATCTCCATCAATACACACATATCTCCATCAATACACATAATATCTCCATCAATACACATACTATCTCAATCAATACACATAATATCTCCATCAATACACATAATCTCTCCATCAATACACATACTATCTCCACCAATACACATAATATCTCCATCAATACACATACTATCTCCATCAATACACACATAGCTCCACCAATACACATAATATCTCCATCAATACACATAATATCTCCATCAATACACATAATATCTCCATCAATACACATTATATCTCCATCAATACACATAATATCTCCATCAATACACACATATCTCCATCAATACACATAATATCTCCATCAATACACATAATATCTCCATCAATACACACATATCTCCATCAATACACATAATATCTCCATCAATACACATACTATCTCCATCAATACACATACTATCTCCATCAATACACGTACTATCTCCATCAATACACATACTATCTCCATCAATACACATAATATCTCCATCAATACACATAATATCTCCATCAATACACACATTTCTCCATCAATACACATAATGTATCCATCAATACACATAATATCTCTATCAATACACACATATCTCCATCAATACACACATATCTCCATCAATACACACATATCTCCATCAATACACATAATATCTCCATCAATACACATATATCTCCATCAATACACATAATGTTTCCATCAATACACAGATATCTCCATCAATACACATCATATCTCCATCAATACACACATATCTCCATCAATACACATAATATCTCCATCAATACACATAATATCTCCATCAATACACACATATCTCCATCAATACACATAATATCTCCATCAATACACATACTATCTCAATCAATACACATAATATCTCCATCAATACACATAATCTCTCCATCAATACACATACTATCTCCACCAATACACATAATATCTCCATCAATACACATACTATCTCCATCAATACACACATAGCTCCACCAATACACATAATATCTCCATCAATACACATAATATCTCCATCAATACACATAATATCTCCATCAATACACATTATATCTCCATCAATACACATAATATCTCCATCAATACACACATATCTCCATCAATACACATAATATCTCCATCAATACACATAATATCTCCATCAATACACACATATCTCCATCAATACACATAATATCTCCATCAATACACATACTATCTCCATCAATACACATACTATCTCCATCAATACACGTACTATCTCCATCAATACACATACTATCTCCATCAATACACATAATATCTCCATCAATACACATAATATCTCCATCAATACACACATTTCTCCATCAATACACATAATGTATCCATCAATACACATAATATCTCTATCAATACACACATATCTCCATCAATACACACATATCTCCATCAATACACACATATCTCCATCAATACACATAATATCTCCATCAATACACATATATCTCCATCAATACACATAATGTTTCCATCAATACACAGATATCTCCATCAATACACACATATCTCCATCAATACACATAATATCTCCATGAATACACACAATGTCTCCATCAATACACATAATATCTACATCAATACACACATATCTCCATCAATACACACATATCTCAATCAAAACACATAACATCTCCATCAATACACACATATCTCCATCAATAAACATAATATCTCCATCAATACACATCATATCTCCATCAATACACACATATCTCCATCAATACACACATATCTCCATCAATACACACATATCTCCATCAATACACATAATATCTCCATCAATACACATACTATCTCCATCAATACACATAATATCTCCATCAATACACATACCATCTCCATCAATACACATAATATCTCCATCAATAAACATAATATCTCCATCAATACACATCATATCTCCATCAATACACACATATCTCCATCAATACACATAATATCTCCATCAATACACATCATATCTCCATCAATACACACATATCTCCATCAATACACATACTATCTCCATCAATACACATACTATCTCCATCAATACACATAATATCTCCATCAATACACACATATCTCCATCAATACACATAATATCTCCGTCAATACACATAATATCTCCATCAATACACACATATCTCCATCAATACACACATGTCTCCATCAATACACATAATATCTCCATCAATACACATAATCTCTCCATCAATACACACATTTCTCCATCAATACACACGTCTCCATCAATAAACATAATATCTCCATCAATACACATCATATCTCCATCAATACACACATATCTCCATCAATACACACATATCTCCATCAATACACACATATCTCCATCAATACACATAATATCTCCATCAATACACATACTATCTCCTTCAATACACATAATATATCCATCAATACACATACTATCTCCATCAATACACATATCTCCATCAATACACATACTATCTCCATCAATACACACATATCTCCATCAATAAACATAATATCTCCATCAATACACATAATATCTCCATCAATACACATAATATCTCCATCAATACACATAATATCTCCATCAATACAAACATATCTCCATCAATACACATAATGTTTCCATCAATACACAGATATCTCCATCAATACACACATATCTCCATCAATACACACATATCTCCATCAATACACATAATATCTCCATCAATACACACATATCTCCATCAATACACATAATATCTCCATCAATACACATAATATCTCCATCAATACACACAATGTCTCCATCAATACACATAATATCTCCATCAATACACACATATCTCCATCAATACACACATATCTCCATCAAAACACATAACATCTCCATCAATACACACATATCTCCATCAATAAACATAATATCTCCATCAATACACATCATATCTCCATCAATACACACATATCTCCATCAATACACACATATCTCCATCAATACACACATATCTCCATCAATACACATAATATCTCCATCAATACACATACTATCTCCTTCAATACACATAATATATCCATCAATACACATACTATCTCCATCAATACACATATCTCCATCAATACACATACTATCTCCATCAATACACACATATCTCCATCAATAAACATAATATCTCCATCAATACACATAATATCTCCATCAATACACATAATATCTCCATCAATACACATAATATCTCCATCAATACACATACCATCTCCATCAATACACATAATATCTCCATCAATACACATAATATCTCCATCAATACACACAATATCTCCATCAATACACACAATATCTCCATCAATACACATACTATCTCCATCAATACACATAATATCTCCATCAATACACATACCATCTCCATCAATACACATACTATCTCCACCAATACACATAACTTCTCCATCAATACACACATATCTCCATCAATAAACATAATATCTCCATCAATACACATCATATCTCCATCAATACACACATATCTCCATCAATACACACATATCTCCATCAATACACATAATATCTCCATCAATACACATACTATCTCCTTCAATACACATAATATATCCATCAATACACATACTATCTCCATCAATACACATATCTCCATCAATACACATACTATCTCCATCAATACACACATATCTCCATCAATAAACATAATATCTCCATCAATACACACATATCTCCATCAATACACATAATATCTCCATCAATACACATAATATCTCCATCAATACACACATATCTCCATCAATACACATACTATCTCCATCAATACACATACTATCTCCATCAATACACATAATATCTCCATCAATACACACATATCTCCATCAATACACATAATATCTCCGTCAATACACATAATATCTCCATCAATACACACATATCTCCATCAATACACACATATCTCCATCAATACACATAATATCTCCATCAATACACATAATCTCTCCATCAATACAAATACTATCTCCACCAATACACATAATATCTCCATCAATACACATACTATCTCCATCAATACACACATATCTCCATCAATAAACATAATATCTCCATCAATACACACATATCTCCATCAATACACATAATATCTCCATCAATACACATAATATCTCCATCAATACACACATATCTCCATCAATACACATACTATCTCCATCAATACACATACTATCTCCATCAATACACATAATATCTCCATCAATACACACATATCTCCATCAATACACATAATATCTCCGTCAATACACATAATATCTCCATCAATACACACATATCTCCATCAATACACACATATCTCCATCAATACACATAATATCTCCATCAATACACATAATCTCTCCATCAATACAAATACTATCTCCATCAATACACATAATATCTCCATCAATACACATACTATCTCCATCAATACACACATAGCTCCACCAATACACATAAATATCTCCATCAATACACACATTTCTCCATCAATACACATAATGTCTCCATCAATACACATAATATCTCCATCAATACGCATAATATCTCCATCAATACACATAATATCTCCATCAATACACACATATCTCCATCAATACACATAATATCTCCATCAATACACATACTATCTCAATCAATACGCATAATATCTCCATCAATACACATAATCTCTCCATCAATACACATACTATCTCCACCAATACACATAATATCTCCATCAATACACATACTATCTCCATCAATACACACATAGCTCCACCAATACACATAATATCTCCATCAATACACATAATATCTCCATCAATACACATAATATCTCCATCAATACACATTATATCTCCATCAATACACATAATATCTCCATCAATACACACATATCTCCATCAATACACATAATATCTCCATCAATATACATAATATATCCATCAATACACACATATCTCCATCAATACACATAATATCTCCATCAATACACATACTATCTCCATCAATACACATACTATCTCCATCAATACACGTACTATCTCCATCAATACACATACTATCTCCATCAATACACATAATATCTCCATCAATACACATAATATCTCCATCAATACACACATTTCTCCATCAATACACATAATGTATCCATCAATACACATAATATCTCTATCAATACACACATATCTCCATCAATACACACATATCTCCATCAATACACACATATCTCCATCAATACACATAATATCTCCAGCAATACACATATATCTCCATCAATACACATAATGTTTCCATCAATACACAGATATCTCCATCAATACACACATATCTCCATCAATACACACATATCTCCATCAATACACATAATATCTCCATCAATACACACATATCTCCATCAATACACATACTATCTCCATCAATACACATAATATCTCCATCAATACACACAATGTCTCCATCAATACACATAATATCTACATCAATACACACATATCTCCATCAATACACACATATCTCCATCAAAACACATAACATCTCCATCAATACACACATATCTCCATCAATAAACATAATATCTCCATCAATACACATCATATCTCCATCAATACACACATATCTCCATCAATACACACATATCTCCATCAATACACACATATCTCCATCAATACACATAATATCTCCATCAATACACATACTATCTCCTTCAATACACATAATATATCCATCAATACACATACTATCTCCATCAATACACACATATCTCCATCAATAAACATAATATCTCCATCAATACACATCATATCTCCATCAATACACACATATCTCCATCAATACACATAATATCTCCATCAATACACATAATATCTCCATCAATACACACATATCTCCATCAATACACATACTATCTCCATCAATACACATACTATCTCCATCAATACACATAATATCTCCATCAATACACACATATCTCCATCAATACACATAATATCTCCGTCAATACACATAATATCTCCATCAATACACACATATCTCCATCAATACACACATATCTCCATCAATACACATAATATCTCCATCAATACACATAATCTCTCCATCAATACAAATACTATCTCCACCAATACACATAATATCTCCATCAATACACATACTATCTCCATCAATACACACATAGCTCCACCAATACACATAATATCTCCATCAATACACATAATATCTCCATCAATACACACATTTCTCCATCAATACACATAATGTCTCCATCAATACACATAATATCTCCATCAATACACATAATATCTCCATCAGTACACACATACATATCTCCATCAATACACACATATCTCCATCAATACACATAATATCTCCATCAATACACACATATCTCCATCAATACACATAATATCTCCATCAATACACATACTATCTCAATCAATACACATAATATCTCCATCAATACACATAATCTCTCCATCAATACACATACTATCTCCACCAATACACATAATATCTCCATCAATACACATAATATCTCCATCAATACACATAATATCTCCATCAATACACACATTTCTCCATCAATACACATAATATCTCCATCAATACACACATATCTCCATCAATACACATAATATCTCCATCAATACACATAATATCTCCATCAATACACACATATCTCCATCAATACACATAATATCTCCATCAATACACATACTATCTCCATCAATACACATACTATCTCCATCAATACACATACTATCTCCATCAATACACATACTATCTCCATCAATACACATAATATCTCCATCAATACACATAATATCTCCATCAATACACACATTTCTCCATCAATACACATAATGTATCCATCAATACACATAATATCTCTATCAATACACACATATCTCCATCAATACACACATATCTCCATCAATACACACATATCTCCATCAATACACATAATATCTCCATCAATACAAACATATCTCCATCAATACACATAATGTTTCCATCAATACACAGATATCTCCATCAATACACACATATCTCCATCAATACACACATATCTCCATCAATACACATAATATCTCCATCAATACACACATATCTCCATCAATACACATAATATCTCCATCAATACACATAATATCTCCATCAATACACACAATGTCTCCATCAATACACATAATATCTCCATCAATACACACATATCTCCATCAATACACACATATCTCCATCAAAACACATAACATCTCCATCAATACACACGTCTCCATCAATAAACATAATATCTCCATCAATACACATCATATCTCCATCAATACACACATATCTCCATCAATACACACATATCTCCATCAATACACACATATCTCCATCAATACACATAATATCTCCATCAATACACATACTATCTCCTTCAATACACATAATATCTCCATCAATACACATACTATCTCCATCAATACACATACTATCTCCATCAATACACGTACTATCTCCATCAATACACATACTATCTCCATCAATACACATAATATCTCCATCAATACACATAATATCTCCATCAATACACACATTTCTCCATCAATACACATAATGTATCCATCAATACACATAATATCTCTATCAATACACACATATCTCCATCAATACACACATATCTCCATCAATACACACATATCTCCATCAATACACATAATATCTCCATCAATACACATATATCTCCATCAATACACATAATGTTTCCATCAATACACAGATATCTCCATCAATACACACATATCTCCATCAATACACACATATCTCCATCAATACACATAATATCTCCATCAATACACACATATCTCCATCAATACACATACTATCTCCATCAATACACATAATATCTCCATCAATACACACAATGTCTCCATCAATACACATAATATCTACATCAATACACACATATCTCCATCAATACACACATATCTCCATCAAAACACATAACATCTCCATCAATACACACATATCTCCATCAATAAACATAATATCTCCATCAATACACATCATATCTCCATCAATACACACATATCTCCATCAATACACACATATCTCCATCAATACACACATATCTCCATCAATACACATACTATCTCCTTCAATACACATAATATATCCATCAATACACATACTATCTCCATCAATACACACATATCTCCATCAATAAACATAATATCTCCATCAATACACATCATATCTCCATCAATACACACATATCTCCATCAATACACATAATATCTCCATCAATACACATAATATCTCCATCAATACACACATATCTCCATCAATACACATACTATCTCCATCAATACA
Organism: Oncorhynchus mykiss; assembly: GCF_013265735.2. Lineage (NCBI taxonomy): Eukaryota > Metazoa > Chordata > Actinopteri > Salmoniformes > Salmonidae > Oncorhynchus > Oncorhynchus mykiss. The sequence goes on from NC_048580.1 coordinate 62,829,769, forward strand.
CATACTATCTCCATCAATACACATAATATCTCCATCAATACACACATATCTCCATCAATACACATAATATCTCCGTCAATACACATAATATCTCCATCAATACACACATATCTCCATCAATACACACATATCTCCATCAATACACATAATATCTCCATCAATACACATAATCTCTCCATCAATACAAATACTATCTCCACCAATACACATAATATCTCCATCAATACACATACTATCTCCATCAATACACACATAGCTCCACCAATACACATAATATCTCCATCAATACACATAATATCTCCATCAATACACACATTTCTCCATCAATACACATAATGTCTCCATCAATACACATAATATCTCCATCAATACACATAATATCTCCATCAGTACACACATACATATCTCCATCAATACACACATATCTCCATCAATACACATAATATCTCCATCAATACACACATATCTCCATCAATACACATAATATCTCCATCAATACACATACTATCTCAATCAATACACATAATATCTCCATCAATAAACATAATCTCTCCATCAATACACATACTATCTCCACCAATACACATAATATCTCCATCAATACACATACTATCTCCATCAATACACACATAGCTCCACCAATACACATAATATCTCCATCAATACACATAATATCTCCATCAATACACATAATATCTCCATCAATACACACATTTCTCCATCAATACACATAATATCTCCATCAATACACACATATCTCCATCAATACACATAATATCTCCATCAATACACATAATATCTCCATCAATACACACATATCTCCATCAATACACATAATATCTCCATCAATACACATACTATCTCCATCAATACACATACTATCTCCATCAATACACATACTATCTCCATCAATACACATACTATCTCCATCAATACACATAATATCTCCATCAATACACATAATATCTCCATCAATACACACATTTCTCCATCAATACACATAATGTATCCATCAATACACATAATATCTCTATCAATACACACATATCTCCATCAATACACACATATCTCCATCAATACACACATATCTCCATCAATACACATAATATCTCCATCAATACAAACATATCTCCATCAATACACATAATGTTTCCATCAATACACAGATATCTCCATCAATACACACATATCTCCATCAATACACACATATCTCCATCAATACACATAATATCTCCATCAATACACACATATCTCCATCAATACACATAATATCTCCATCAATACACATAATATCTCCATCAATACACACAATGTCTCCATCAATACACATAATATCTCCATCAATACACACATATCTCCATCAATACACACATATCTCCATCAAAACACATAACATCTCCATCAATACACACGTCTCCATCAATAAACATAATATCTCCATCAATACACATCATATCTCCATCAATACACACATATCTCCATCAATACACACATATCTCCATCAATACACACATATCTCCATCAATACACATAATATCTCCATCAATACACATACTATCTCCTTCAATACACATAATATATCCATCAATACACATACTATCTCCATCAATACACATATCTCCATCAATACACATACTATCTCCATCAATACACACATATCTCCATCAATAAACATAATATCTCCATCAATACACATAATATCTCCATCAATACACATAATATCTCCATCAATACACATAATATCTCCATCAATACACATACCATCTCCATCAATACACATAATATCTCCATCAATACACATAATATCTCCATCAATACACACAATATCTCCATCAATACACACAATATCTCCATCAATACACATACTATCTCCATCAATACACATAATATCTCCATCAATACACATACCATCTCCATCAATACACATACTATCTCCACCAATACACATAACTTCTCCATCAATACACACATATCTCCATCAATAAACATAATATCTCCATCAATACACATCATATCTCCATCAATACACACATATCTCCATCAATACACACATATCTCCATCAATACACATAATATCTCCATCAATACACATACTATCTCCTTCAATACACATAATATATCCATCAATACACATACTATCTCCATCAATACACATATCTCCATCAATACACATACTATCTCCATCAATACACACATATCTCCATCAATAAACATAATATCTCCATCAATACACACATATCTCCATCAATACACATAATATCTCCATCAATACACATAATATCTCCATCAATACACACATATCTCCATCAATACACATACTATCTCCATCAATACACATACTATCTCCATCAATACACATAATATCTCCATCAATACACACATATCTCCATCAATACACATAATATCTCCGTCAATACACATAATATCTCCATCAATACACACATATCTCCATCAATACACACATATCTCCATCAATACACATAATATCTCCATCAATACACATACTATCTCAATCAATACACATAATATCTCCATCAATACACATAATCTCTCCATCAATACACATACTATCTCCACCAATACACATAATATCTCCATCAATACACATACTATCTCCATCAATACACACATAGCTCCACCAATACACATAATATCTCCATCAATACACATAATATCTCCATCAATACACATAATATCTCCATCAATACACACATTTCTCCATCAATACACATAATATCTCCATCAATACACACATATCTCCATCAATACACATACTATCTCCATCAATACACATACTATCTCCATCAATACACATACTATCTCCATCAATACACATAATATCTCCATCAATACACATAATATCTCCATCAATACACACATTTCTCCATCAATACACATAATGCATCCATCAATACACATAATATCTCTATCAATACACACATATCTCCATCAATACACACATATCTCCATCAATACACACATATCTCCATCAATACACATAATATATCCATCAATACAAACATATCTCCATCAATACACATAATGTTTCCATCAATACACAGATATCTCCATCAATACACACATATCTCCATCAATACACACATATCTCCATCAATACACATAATATCTCCATCAATACACACATATCTCCATCAATACACATAATATCTCCATCAATACACATAATATCTCCATCAATACACACAATGTCTCCATCAATACACATAATATCTCCATCAATACACACATATCTCCATCAATACACACATATCTCCATCAAAACACATAACATCTCCATCAATACACACGTCTCCATCAATAAACATAATATCTCCATCAATACACATCATATCTCCATCAATACACACATATCTCCATCAATACACACATATCTCCATCAATACACACATATCTCCATCAATACACATAATATCTCCATCAATACACATACTATCTCCTTCAATACACATAATATATCCATCAATACACATACTATCTCCATCAATACACATATCTCCATCAATACACATACTATCTCCATCAATACACACATATCTCCATCAATAAACATAATATCTCCATCAATACACATAATATCTCCATCAATACACATAATATCTCCATCAATACACATAATATCTCCATCAATACACATACCATCTCCATCAATACACATAATATCTCCATCAATACACATAATATCTCCATCAATACACACAATATCTCCATCAATACACACAATATCTCCATCAATACACATACTATCTCCATCAATACACATAATATCTCCATCAATACACATACCATCTCCATCAATACACATACTATCTCCACCAATACACATAACTTCTCCATCAATACACACATATCTCCATCAATAAACATAATATCTCCATCAATACACATCATATCTCCATCAATACACACATATCTCCATCAATACACACATATCTCCATCAATACACATAATATCTCCATCAATACACATACTATCTCCTTCAATACACATAATATATCCATCAATACACATACTATCTCCATCAATACACATATCTCCATCAATACACATACTATCTCCATCAATACACACATATCTCCATCAATAAACATAATATCTCCATCAATACACACATATCTCCATCAATACACATAATATCTCCATCAATACACATAATATCTCCATCAATACACACATATCTCCATCAATACACATACTATCTCCATCAATACACATACTATCTCCATCAATACACATAATATCTCCATCAATACACACATATCTCCATCAATACACATAATATCTCCGTCAATACACATAATATCTCCATCAATACACACATATCTCCATCAATACACACATATCTCCATCAATACACATAATATCTCCATCAATACACATAATCTCTCCATCAATACAAATACTATCTCCACCAATACACATAATATCTCCATCAATACACATACTATCTCCATCAATACACACATAGCTCCACCAATACACATAATATCTCCATCAATACACACATTTCTCCATCAATACACATAATGTCTCCATCAATACACATAATATCTCCATCAATACACATAATATCTCCATCAGTACACACATACATATCTCCATCAATACACACATATCTCCATCAATACACATAATATCTCCATCAATACACACATATCTCCATCAATACACATAATATCTCCATCAATACACATACTATCTCAATCAATACACATAATATCTCCATCAATACACATAATCTCTCCATCAATACACATACTATCTCCACCAATACACATAATATCTCCATCAATACACATACTATCTCCATCAATACACACATAGCTCCACCAATACACATAATATCTCCATCAATACACATAATATCTCCATCAATACACATAATATCTCCATCAATACACATTATATCTCCATCAATACACATAATATCTCCATCAATACACACATATCTCCATCAATACACATAATATCTCCATCAATACACATAATATCTCCATCAATACACACATATCTCCATCAATACACATAATATCTCCATCAATACACATACTATCTCCATCAATACACATACTATCTCCATCAATACACGTACTATCTCCATCAATACACATACTATCTCCATCAATACACATAATATCTCCATCAATACACATAATATCTCCATCAATACACACATTTCTCCATCAATACACATAATGTATCCATCAATACACATAATATCTCTATCAATACACACATATCTCCATCAATACACACATATCTCCATCAATACACACATATCTCCATCAATACACATAATATCTCCATCAATACACATATATCTCCATCAATACACATAATGTTTCCATCAATACACAGATATCTCCATCAATACACACATATCTCCATCAATACACATAATATCTCCATGAATACACACAATGTCTCCATCAATACACATAATATCTACATCAATACACACATATCTCCATCAATACACACATATCTCAATCAAAACACATAACATCTCCATCAATACACACATATCTCCATCAATAAACATAATATCTCCATCAATACACATCATATCTCCATCAATACACACATATCTCCATCAATACACACATATCTCCATCAATACACACATATCTCCATCAATACACATAATATCTCCATCAATACACATACTATCTCCTTCAATACACATAATATATCCATCAATACACATACTATCTCAATCAATACACATATCTCCATCAATACACATACTATCTCCATCAATACACACATATCTCCATCAATAAACATAATATCTCCATCAATACACATCATATCTCCATCAATACACACATATCTCCATCAATACACATAATATCTCCATCAATACACATCATATCTCCATCAATACACACATATCTCCATCAATACACATACTATCTCCATCAATACACATACTATCTCCATCAATACACATAATATCTCCATCAATACACACATATCTCCATCAATACACATAATATCTCCGTCAATACACATAATATCTCCATCAATACACACATATCTCCATCAATACACACGTCTCCATCAATACACATAATATCTCCATCAATACACATAATCTCTCCATCAATACAAATACTATCTCCACCAATACACATAATATCTCCATCAATACACATACTATCTCCATCAATACACACATAGCTCCACCAATACACATAATATCTCCATCAATACACATAATATCTCCATCAATACACACATTTCTCCATCAATACACATAATGTCTCCATCAATACACATAATATCTCCATCAATACACACATATCTCCATCAACACACATATCTCCATCAAAACACATAACATCTCCATCAATACACACATGTCTCCATCAATAAACATAATATCTCCATCAATACACATCATATCTCCATCAATACACACATATCTCCATCAATACACACATATCTCCATCAATACACACATATCTCCATCAATACACATAATATCTCCATCAATACACATACTATCTCCTTCAATACACATAATATATCCATCAATACACATACTATCTCCATCAATACACATATCTCCATCAATACACATACTATCTCCATCAATACACACATATCTCCATCAATAAACATAATATCTCCATCAATACACATAATATCTCCATCAATACACATAATATCTCCATCAATACACATAATATCTCCATCAATACACATACCATCTCCATCAATACACATAATATCTCCATCAATACACATAATATCTCCATCAATACACACAATATCTCCATCAATACACACAATATCTCCATCAATACACATACTATCTCCATCAATACACATAATATCTCCATCAATACACATACCATCTCCATCAATACACATACTATCTCCACCAATACACATAACTTCTCCATCAATACACACATATCTCCATCAATAAACATAATATCTCCATCAATACACATCATATCTCCATCAATACACACATATCTCCATCAATACACACATATCTCCATCAATACACATAATATCTCCATCAATACACATACTATCTCCTTCAATACACATAATATATCCATCAATACACATACTATCTCCATCAATACACACATATCTCCATCAATACACATAATATCTCCGTCAATACACATAATATCTCCATCAATACACACATATCTCCATCAATACACACATATCTCCATCAATACACATAATATCTCCATCAATACACATAATCTCTCCATCAATACAAATACTATCTCCACCAATACACATAATATCTCCATCAATACACATACTATCTCCATCAATACACACATAGCTCCACCAATACACATAATATCTCCATCAATACACACATTTCTCCATCAATACACATAATGTCTCCATCAATACACATAATATCTCCATCAATACACATAATATCTCCATCAGTACACACATACATATCTCCATCAATACACACATATCTCCATCAATACACATAATATCTCCATCAATACACACATATCTCCATCAATACACATAATATCTCCATCAATACACATACTATCTCAATCAATACACATAATATCTCCATCAATACACATAATCTCTCCATCAATACACATACTATCTCCACCAATACACATAATATCTCCATCAATACACACATATCTCCATCAATACACATAATATCTCCATCAATACACATACTATCTCCATCAATACACACATAGCTCCACCAATACACATAATATCTCCATCAATACACATAATATCTCCATCAATACACATAATATCTCCATCAATACACATTATATCTCCATCAATACACATAATATCTCCATCAATACACACATATCTCCATCAATACACATAATATCTCCATCAATACACATAATATCTCCATCAATACACACATATCTCCATCAATACACATAATATCTCCATCAATACACATACTATCTCCATCAATACACATACTATCTCCATCAATACACGTACTATCTCCATCAATACACATACTATCTCCATCAATACACATAATATCTCCATCAATACACATAATATCTCCATCAATACACACATTTCTCCATCAATACACATAATGTATCCATCAATACACATAATATCTCTATCAATACACACATATCTCCATCAATACACACATATCTCCATCAATACACACATATCTCCATCAATACACATAATATCTCCATCAATACACATATATCTCCATCAATACACATAATGTTTCCATCAATACACAGATATCTCCATCAATACACATCATATCTCCATCAATACACACATATCTCCATCAATACACATAATATCTCCATCAATACACATAATATCTCCATCAATACACACATATCTCCATCAATACACATAATATCTCCATCAATACACATACTATCTCAATCAATACACATAATATCTCCATCAATACACATAATCTCTCCATCAATACACATACTATCTCCACCAATACACATAATATCTCCATCAATACACATACTATCTCCATCAATACACACATAGCTCCACCAATACACATAATATCTCCATCAATACACATAATATCTCCATCAATACACATAATATCTCCATCAATACACATTATATCTCCATCAATACACATAATATCTCCATCAATACACACATATCTCCATCAATACACATAATATCTCCATCAATACACATAATATCTCCATCAATACACACATATCTCCATCAATACACATAATATCTCCATCAATACACATACTATCTCCATCAATACACATACTATCTCCATCAATACACGTACTATCTCCATCAATACACATACTATCTCCATCAATACACATAATATCTCCATCAATACACACATTTCTCCATCAATACACATAATGTATCCATCAATACACATAATATCTCTATCAATACACACATATCGCCATCAATACACACATATCTCCATCAATACACACATATCTCCATCAATACACACATATCTCCATCAATACACATAATATCTCCATCAATACACATATATCTCCATCAATACACATAATGTTTCCATCAATACACAGATATCTCCATCAATACACACATATCTCCATCAATACACATAATATCTCCATGAATACACACATATCTCCATCAATACACACATATCTCCATCAATACACATAATATCTCCATCAATACACATATATCTCCATCAATACACATAATATCTACATCAATACACACATATCTCCATCAATACACACATATCTCAATCAAAACACATAACATCTCCATCAATACACACATATCTCCATCAATAAACATAATATCTCCATCAATACACATCATATCTCCATCAATACACACATATCTCCATCAATACACATAATATCTCCATCAATACACATACTATCTCCTTCAATACACATAATATATCCATCAATACACATACTATCTCAATCAATACACATATCTCCATCAATACACATACTATCTCCATCAATACACACATATCTCCATCAATAAACATAATATCTCCATCAATACACATCATATCTCCATCAATACACACATATCTCCATCAATACACATAATATCTCCATCAATACACATCATATCTCCATCAATACACACATATCTCCATCAATACACATACTATCTCCATCAATACACATACTATCTCCATCAATACACATAATATCTCCATCAATACACACATATCTCCATCAATACACATAATATCTCCGTCAATACACATAATATCTCCATCAATACACACATATCTCCATCAATACACACATGTCTCCATCAATACACATAATATCTCCATCAATACACATAATCTCTCCATCAATACAAATACTATCTCCACCAATACACATAATATCTCCATCAATACACATACTATCTCCATCAATACACACATAGCTCCACCAATACACATAATATCTCCATCAATACACATAATATCTCCATCAATACACACATTTCTCCATCAATACACATAATGTCTCCATCAATACACATAATATCTCCATCAATACACACATATCTCCATCAACACACATATCTCCATCAAAACACATAACATCTCCATCAATACACACATGTCTCCATCAATAAACATAATATCTCCATCAATACACATCATATCTCCATCAATACACACATATCTCCATCAATACACACATATCTCCATCAATACACACATATCTCCATCAATACACATAATATCTCCATCAATACACATACTATCTCCTTCAATACACATAATATATCCATCAATACACATACTATCTCCATCAATACACATATCTCCATCAATACACATACTATCTCCATCAATACACACATATCTCCATCAATAAACATAATATCTCCATCAATACACATAATATCTCCATCAATACACATAATATCTCCATCAATACACATAATATCTCCATCAATACACATACCATCTCCATCAATACACATAATATCTCCATCAATACACATAATATCTCCATCAATACACACAATATCTCCATCAATACACACAATATCTCCATCAATACACATACTATCTCCATCAATACACATAATATCTCCATCAATACACATACCATCTCCATCAATACACATACTATCTCCACCAATACACATAACTTCTCCATCAATACACACATATCTCCATCAATAAACATAATATCTCCATCAATACACATCATATCTCCATCAATACACACATATCTCCATCAATACACACATATCTCCATCAATACACATAATATCTCCATCAATACACATACTATCTCCTTCAATACACATAATATATCCATCAATACACATACTATCTCCATCAATACACATATCTCCATCAATACACATACTATCTCCATCAATACACACATATCTCCATCAATAAACATAATATCTCCATCAATACACATAATATCTCCATCAATACACATAATATCTCCATCAATACACATAATATCTCCATCAATACACATACCATCTCCATCAATACACATAATATCTCCATCAATACACATAATATCTCCATCAATACACACAATATCTCCATCAATACACACAATATCTCCATCAATACACATACTATCTCCATCAATACACATAATATCTCCATCAATACACATACCATCTCCATCAATACACATACTATCTCCACCAATACACATAACTTCTCCATCAATACACACATATCTCCATCAATAAACATAATATCTCCATCAATACACATCATATCTCCATCAATACACACATATCTCCATCAATACACACATATCTCCATCAATACACATAATATCTCCATCAATACACATACTATCTCCTTCAATACACATAATATATCCATCAATACACATACTATCTCCATCAATACACACATATCTCCATCAATACACATAATATCTCCGTCAATACACATAATATCTCCATCAATACACACATATCTCCATCAATACACACATATCTCCATCAATACACATAATATCTCCATCAATACACATAATCTCTCCATCAATACAAATACTATCTCCACCAATACACATAATATCTCCATCAATACACATACTATCTCCATCAATACACACATAGCTCCACCAATACACATAATGTCTCCATCAATACACATAGTATCTCCATCAATACACATAATATCTCCATCAGTACACACATACATATCTCCATCAATACACACATATCTCCAACAATACACATAATATCTCCATCAATACACACATATCTCCATCAATACACATAATATCTCCATCAATACACATACTATCTCAATCAATACACATAATATCTCCATCAATACACATAATCTCTCCATCAATACACATACTATCTCCACCAATACACATAATATCTCCATCAATACACATACTATCTCCATCAATACACACATAGCTCCACCAATACACATAATATCTCCATCAATACACATAATATCTCCATCAATACACATAATATCTCCATCAATACACATTATATCTCCATCAATACACATAATATCTCCATCAATACACACATATCTCCATCAATACACATAATATCTCCATCAATACACATAATATCTCCATCAATACACACATATCTCCATCAATACACATAATATCTCCATCAATACACATACTATCTCCATCAATACACATACTATCTCCATCAATACACATAATATCTCCATCAATACACATAATATCTCCATCAATACACACATTTCTCCATCAATACACATAATGTATCCATCAATACACACATATCTCCATCAATACACATAATATCTCCGTCAATACACATAATATCTCCATCAATACACACATATCTCCATCAATACACACATATCTCCATCAATACACATAATATCTCCATCAATACACATAATCTCTCCATCAATACAAATACTATCTCCACCAATACACATAATATCTCCATCAATACACATACTATCTCCATCAATACACACATAGCTCCACCAATACACATAATATCTCCATCAATACACACATTTCTCCATCAATACACATAATGTCTCCATCAATACACATAATATCTCCATCAATACACATAATATCTCCATCAGTACACACATACATATCTCCATCAATACACACATATCTCCATCAATACACATAATATCTCCATCAATACACACATATCTCCATCAATACACATAATATCTCCATCAATACACATACTATCTCAATCAATACACATAATATCTCCATCAATACACATAATCTCTCCATCAATACACATACTATCTCCACCAATACACATAATATCTCCATCAATACACATACTATCTCCATCAATACACACATAGCTCCACCAATACACATAATATCTCCATCAATACACATAATATCTCCATCAATACACATAATATCTCCATCAATACACATTATATCTCCATCAATACACATAATATCTCCATCAATACACACATATCTCCATCAATACACATAATATCTCCATCAATACACATAATATCTCCATCAATACACACATATCTCCATCAATACACATAATATCTCCATCAATACACATACTATCTCCATCAATACACATACTATCTCCATCAATACACGTACTATCTCCATCAATACACATACTATCTCCATCAATACACATAATATCTCCATCAATACACATAATATCTCCATCAATACACACATTTCTCCATCAATACACATAATGTATCCATCAATACACATAATATCTCTATCAATACACACATATCTCCATCAATACACACATATCTCCATCAATACACACATATCTCCATCAATACACATAATATCTCCATCAATACACATATATCTCCATCAATACACACAATGTCTCCATCAATACACATAATATCTACATCAATACACACATATCTCCATCAATACACACATATCTCAATCAAAACACATAACATCTCCATCAATACACACATATCTCCATCAATAAACATAATATCTCCATCAATACACATCATATCTCCATCAATACACACATATCTCCATCAATACACACATATCTCCATCAATACACATACTATCTCAATCAATACACATATCTCCATCAATACACATACTATCTCCATCAATACACACATATCTCCATCAATAAATATAATATCTCCATCAATACACATCATATCTCCATCAATACACACATATCTCCATCAATACACATAATATCTCCATCAATACACATCATATCTCCATCAATACACACATATCTCCATCAATACACATACTATCTCCATCAATACACATACTATCTCCATCAATACACATAATATCTCCATCAATACACACATATCTCCATCAATACACATAATATCTCCGTCAATACACATAATATCTCCATCAATACACACATATCTCCATCAATACACACATGTCTCCATCAATACACATAATATCTCCATCAATACACATAATCTCTCCATCAATACAAATACTATCTCCACCAATACACATAATATCTCCATCAATACACATACTATCTCCATCAATACACACATAGCTCCACCAATACACATAATATCTCCATCAATACACATAATATCTCCATCAATACACACATTTCTCCATCAATACACATAATGTCTCCATCAATACACATAATATCTCCATCAATACACATAATATCTCCATCAGTACACACATACATATCTCCATCAATACACACATATCTCCATCAATACACATAATATCTCCATCAATACACACATATCTCCATCAATACACATAATATCTCCATCAATACACATACTATCTCAATCAATACACATAATATCTCCATCAATACACATAATCTCTCCATCAATACACATACTATCTCCACCAATACACATAATATCTCCATCAATACACATACTATCTCCATCAATACACACATAGCTCCACCAATACACATAATATCTCCATCAATACACATAATATCTCCATCAATACACATAATATCTCCATCAATACACACATTTCTCCATCAATACACATAATATCTCCATCAATACACACATATCTCCATCAATACACATAATATCTCCATCAATACACATAATATCTCCATCAATACACACATATCTCCATCAATACACATAATATCTCCATCAATACACATACTATCTCCATCAATACACATACTATCTCCATCAATACACGTACTATCTCCATCAATACACATACTATCTCCATCAATACACATAATATCTCCATCAATACACATAATATCTCCATCAATACACACATTTCTCCATCAATACACATAATGTATCCATCAATACACATAATATCTCTATCAATACACACATATCTCCATCAATACACACATATCTCCATCAATACACACATATCTCCATCAATACACATAATATCTCCATCAATACACACATATCTCCATCAATACACATAATGTTTCCATCAATACATAGATATCTCCATCAATACACACATATCTCCATCAATACACACATATCTCCATCAATACACATAATATCTCCATCAATACACACATATCTCCATCAATACACGTAATATCTCCATCAATACACATAATATCTCCATCAATACACACAATGTCTCCATCAATACACATAATATCTCCATCAATACACACATATCTCCATCAATACACACATATCTCCATCAAAACACAAAACATCTCCATCAATACACACATATCTCCATCAATAAACATAATATCTCCATCAATACACATCATATCTCCATCAATACACACATATCTCCATCAATACACACATATCTCCATCAATACACACATATCTCCATCAATACACATAATATCTCCATCAATACACATACTATCTCCATCAATACACATACTATCTCCATCAATACACGTACTATCTCCATCAATACACATACTATCTCCATCAATACACATAATATCTCCATCAATACACATAATATCTCCATCAATACACACATTTCTCCATCAATACACATAATGTATCCATCAATACACATAATATCTCTATCAATACACACATATCTCCATCAATACACACATATCTCCATCAATACACACATATCTCCATCAATACACATAATATCTCCATCAATACACACATATCTCCATCAATACACATAATGTTTCCATCAATACACAGATATCTCCATCAATACACACATATCTCCATCAATACACATAATATCTCCATCAAAACACATAACATCTCCATCAATACACACATATCTCCATCAATAAACATAATATCTCCATCAATACACATCATATCTCCATCAATACACACATATCTCCATCAATACACACATATCTCCATCAATACACATAATGTTTCCATCAATACACAGATATCTCCATCAATACACACATATCTCCATCAATACACACATATCTCCATCAATACACATAATATCTCCATCAATACACACATATCTCCATCAATACACGTAATATCTCCATCAATACACATAATATCTCCATCAATACACACAATGTCTCCATCAATACACATAATATCTCCATCAATACACACATATCTCCATCAATACACACATATCTCCATCAAAACACATAACATCTCCATCAATACACACATATCTCCATCAATAAACATAATATCTCCATCAATACACATCATATCTCCATCAATACACACATATCTCCATCAATACACATAATATCTCCATCAATACACACATATCTCCATCAATACACATAATATCTCCATCAATACACATACTATCTCAATCAATACACATAATATCTCCATCAATACACATAATCTCTCCATCAATACACATACTATCTCCACCAATACACATAATATCTCCATCAATACACATACTATCTCCATCAATACACACATAGCTCCACCAATACACATAATATCTCCATCAATACACATAATATCTCCATCAATACACATAATATCTCCATCAATACACACATTTCTCCATCAATACACATAATATCTCCATCAATACACACATATCTCCATCAATACACATAATATCTCCATCAATACACATAATATCTCCATCAATACACACATATCTCCATCAATACACATAATATCTCCATCAATACACATACTATCTCCATCAATACACATACTATCTCCATCAATACACGTACTATCTCCATCAATACACATACTATCTCCATCAATACACATAATATCTCCATCAATACACATAATATCTCCATCAATACACACATTTCTCCATCAATACACATAATGTATCCATCAATACACATAATATCTCTATCAATACACACATATCTCCATCAATACACACATATCTCCATCAATACACACATATCTCCATCAATACACATAATATCTCCATCAATACACACATATCTCCATCAATACACATAATGTTTCCATCAATACATAGATATCTCCATCAATACACACATATCTCCATCAATACACACATATCTCCATCAATACACATAATATCTCCATCAATACACACATATCTCCATCAATACACGTAATATCTCCATCAATACACATAATATCTCCATCAATACACACAATGTCTCCATCAATACACATAATATCTCCATCAATACACACATATCTCCATCAATACACACATATCTCCATCAAAACACAAAACATCTCCATCAATACACACATATCTCCATCAATAAACATAATATCTCCATCAATACACATCATATCTCCATCAATACACACATATCTCCATCAATACACACATATCTCCATCAATACACACATATCTCCATCAATACACATAATATCTCCATCAATACACATACTATCTCCATCAATACACATACTATCTCCATCAATACACGTACTATCTCCATCAATACACGTAATATCTCCATCAATACACATAATATCTCCATCAATACACACAATGTCTCCATCAATACACATAATATCTCCATCAATACACACATATCTCCATCAATACACACATATCTCCATCAAAACACATAACATCTCCATCAATACACACATATCTCCATCAATACACACATATCTCCATCAATAAACATAATATCTCCATCAATACACATCATATCTCCATCAATACACACATATCTCCATCAATACACACATATCTCCATCAATACACACATATCTCCATCAATACACATAATATCTCCATCAATGCACATACTATCTCCTTCAATACACATAATATATCCATCAATACACATACTATCTCCATCAATACACATATCTCCATCAATACACATACTATCTCCATCAATACACACATATCTCCATCAATACACATAATATATCCATCAATACACACATATCTCCATCAATACACATAATATCTCCATCAATACACACATATATCCATCATTACACATATCTCCATCAATACACATAATATCTCCATCAATACACATAATATCTCCATCAATACACACATATCTCCATCAATACACATTATATCTCCATCAATACACATAATGTATCCATCAATACACATAATATCTCTATCAATACACACATATCTCCATCAATACACACATATCTCCATCAATACACACATATCTCCATCAATACACATAATATCTCCATCAATACACACATATCTCCATCAATACACATAATGTTTCCATCAATACACAGATATCTCCATCAATACACATAATATCTCCATCAATACACATACTATCTCCTTCAATACACATAATATATCCATCAATACACATACTATCTCCATCAATACACATATCTCCATCAATACACATACTATCTCCATCAATACACACATATCTCCATCAATACACATAATATATCCATCAATACACACATATCTCCATCAATACACATAATATCTCCATCAATACACACATATATCCATCATTACACATATCTCCATCAATACACATAATATCTCCATCAATACACATACTATCTCCATCAATACACATATCTCCATCAATACACATAATATCTCCATCAATACACACATATCTCCATCAATACACATAATATCTCCGTCAATACACATAATATCTCCATCAATACACACATATCTCCATCAATACACACATGTCTCCATCAATACACATAATATCTCCATCAGTACACATAATCTCTCCATCAATACAAATACTATCTCCACCAATACACATAATATCTCCATCAATACACATACTATCTCCATCAATACACACATAGCTCCACCAATACACATAATATCTCCATCAATACACATAATATCTCCATCAATACACACATTTCTCCATCAATACACATAATGTCTCCATCAATACACATAATATCTCCATCAATACACATAATATCTCCATCAGTACACACATACATATCTCCATCAATACACACATATCTCCATCAATACACATAATATCTCCATCAATACACACATATCTCCATCAATACACATAATATCTCCATCAATACACATACTATCTCAATCAATACACATAATATCTCCATCAATACACATAATCTCTCCATCAATACACATACTATCTCCACCAATACACATAATATCTCCATCAATACACATACTATCTCCATCAATACACACATAGCTCCACCAATACACATAATATCTCCATCAATACACATAATATCTCCATCAATACACATAATATCTCCATCAATACACACATTTCTCCATCAATACACATAATATCTCCATCAATACACACATATCTCCATCAATACACATAATATCTCCATCAATACACATAATATCTCCATCAATACACACATATCTCCATCAATACACATAATATCTCCATCAATACACATACTATCTCCATCAATACACATACTATCTCCATCAATACACGTACTATCTCCATCAATACACATACTATCTCCATCAATACACATAATATCTCCATCAATACACATAATATCTCCATCAATACACACATTTCTCCATCAATACACATAATGTATCCATCAATACACATAATATCTCTATCAATACACACATATCTCCATCAATACACACATATCTCCATCAATACACATAATATCTCCATCAATACACACATATCTCCATCAATACACATAATGTTTCCATCAATACATAGATATCTCCATCAATACACACATATCTCCATCAATACACACATATCTCCATCAATACACATAATATCTCCATCAATACACACATATCTCCATCAATACACGTAATATCTCCATCAATACACATAATATCTCCATCAATACACACAATGTCTCCATCAATACACATAATATCTCCATCAATACACACATATCTCCATCAATACACACATATCTCCATCAAAACACAAAACATCTCCATCAATACACACATATCTCCATCAATAAACATAATATCTCCATCAATACACATCATATCTCCATCAATACACACATGTCTCCATCAATACACACATATCTCCATCAATACACACATATCTCCATCAATACACATAATATCTCCATCAATACACATACTATCTCCATCAATACACATACTATCTCCATCAATACACGTACTATCTCCATCAATACACATACTATCTCCATCAATACACATAATATCTCCATCAATACACATAATATCTCCATCAATACACACATTTCTCCATCAATACACATAATGTATCCATCAATACACATAATATCTCTATCAATACACACATATCTCCATCAATACACACATATCTCCATCAATACACACATATCTCCATCAATACACATAATATCTCCATCAATACACACATATCTCCATCAATACACATAATGTTTCCATCAATACACAGATATCTCCATCAATACACACATATCTCCATCAATACACACATATCTCCATCAATACACATAATATCTCCATCAATACACACATATCTTCATCAATACACGTAATATCTCCATCAATACACATAATATCTCCATCAATACACACATATCTCCATCAATACACACATATCTCCATCAAAACACATAACATCTCCATCAATACACACATATCTCCATCAATAAACATAATATCTCCATCAATACACATCATATCTCCATCAATACACACATATCTCCATCAATACACACATATCTCCATCAATACACACATATCTCCATCAATACACATAATATCTCCATCAATACACATACTATCTCCTTCAATACA
Source organism: Oncorhynchus mykiss (assembly GCF_013265735.2). Lineage (NCBI taxonomy): Eukaryota > Metazoa > Chordata > Actinopteri > Salmoniformes > Salmonidae > Oncorhynchus > Oncorhynchus mykiss. The sequence continues at coordinate 62,850,397 of NC_048580.1, forward strand.
CATAATATATCCATCAATACACATACTATCTCCATCAATACACATATCTCCATCAATACACATACTATCTCCATCAATACACACATATCTCCATCAATACACATAATATATCCATCAATACACACATATCTCCATCAATACACATAATATCTCCATCAATACACACATATATCCATCATTACACATATCTCCATCAATACACATAATATCTCCATCAATACACATAATATCTCCATCAATACACACATATCTCCATCAATACACATTATATCTCCATCAATACACATAATGTATCCATCAATACACATAATATCTCTATCAATACACACATATCTCCATCAATACACACATATCTCCATCAATACACACATATCTCCATCAATACACATAATATCTCCATCAATACACACATATCTCCATCAATACACATAATGTTTCCATCAATACACAGATATCTCCATCAATACACACATATCTCCATCAATACACACATATCTCCATCAATACACATAATATCTCCATCAATACACACATATCTCCATCAATACACGTAATATCTCCATCAATACACATAATATCTCCATCAATACACACAATGTCTCCATCAATACACATAATATCTCCATCAATACACACATATCTCCATCAATACACACATATCTCCATCAAAACACAAAACATCTCCATCAATACACACATATCTCCATCAATAAACATAATATCTCCATCAATACACATCATATCTCCATCAATACACACATATCTCCATCAATACACACATATCTCCATCAATACACACATATCTCCATCAATACACATAATATCTCCATCAATACACATACTATCTCCATCAATACACATACTATCTCCATCAATACACGTACTATCTCCATCAATACACATACTATCTCCATCAATACACATAATATCTCCATCAATACACATAATATCTCCATCAATACACACATTTCTCCATCAATACACATAATGTATCCATCAATACACATAATATCTCTATCAATACACACATATCTCCATCAATACACACATATCTCCATCAATACACACATATCTCCATCAATACACATAATATCTCCATCAATACACACATATCTCCATCAATACACATAATGTTTCCATCAATACACAGATATCTCCATCAATACACACATATCTCCATCAATACACACATATCTCCATCAATACACATAATATCTCCATCAATACACACATATCTCCATCAATACACGTAATATCTCCATCAATACACATAATATCTCCATCAATACACACAATGTCTCCATCAATACACATAATATCTCCATCAATACACACATATCTCCATCAATACACACATATCTCCATCAAAACACATAACATCTCCATCAATACACACATATCTCCATCAATAAACATAATATCTCCATCAATACACATCATATCTCCATCAATACACACATATCTCCATCAATACACACATATCTCCATCAATACACACATATCTCCATCAATACACATAATATCTCCATCAATACACATACTATCTCCTTCAATACACATAATATATCCATCAATACACATACTATCTCCATCAATACACATATCTCCATCAATACACATACTATCTCCATCAATACACACATATCTCCATCAATAAACATAATATCTCCATCAATACACATAATATCTCCATCAATACACATAATATCTCCATCAATACACATAATGTTTCCATCAATACACAGATATCTCCATCAATACACACATATCTCCATCAATACACACATATCTCCATCAATACACATAATATCTCCATCAATACACACATATCTCCATCAATACACGTAATATCTCCATCAATACACATAATATCTCCATCAATACACACAATGTCTCCATCAATACACATAATATCTCCATCAATACACACATATCTCCATCAATACACACATATCTCCATCAAAACACAAAACATCTCCATCAATACACACATATCTCCATCAATAAACATAATATCTCCATCAATACACATCATATCTCCATCAATACACACATATCTCCATCAATACACACATATCTCCATCAATACACACATATCTCCATCAATACACATAATATCTCCATCAATACACATACTATCTCCATCAATACACATACTATCTCCATCAATACACGTACTATCTCCATCAATACACATACTATCTCCATCAATACACATAATATCTCCATCAATACACATAATATCTCCATCAATACACACATTTCTCCATCAATACACATAATGTATCCATCAATACACATAATATCTCTATCAATACACACATATCTCCATCAATACACACATATCTCCATCAATACACACATATCTCCATCAATACACATAATATCTCCATCAATACACACATATCTCCATCAATACACATAATGTTTCCATCAATACACAGATATCTCCATCAATACACACATATCTCCATCAATACACACATATCTCCATCAATACACATAATATCTCCATCAATACACACATATCTCCATCAATACACGTAATATCTCCATCAATACACATAATATCTCCATCAATACACACAATGTCTCCATCAATACACATAATATCTCCATCAATACACACATATCTCCATCAATACACATCATATCTCCATCAATACACACATATCTCCATCAATACACATAATATCTCCATCAATACACACATATCTCCATCAATACACGTAATATCTCCATCAATACACATAATATCTCCATCAAAACACATAACATCTCCATCAATACACACATATCTCCATCAATAAACATAATATCTCCATCAATACACATCATATCTCCATCAATACACACATATCTCCATCAATACACACATATCTCCATCAATACACACATATCTCCATCAATACACATAATATCTCCATCAATACACATACTATCTCCTTCAATACACATAATATATCCATCAATACACATACTATCTCCATCAATACACATATCTCCATCAATACACATACTATCTCCATCAATACACACATATCTCCATCAATAAACATAATATCTCCATCAATACACATAATATCTCCATCAATACACATAATATCTCCATCAATACACATAATATCTCCATCAAAACACACAATATCTCCATCAATACACACAATATCTCCATCAATACACATACTATCTCCATCAATACACATAATATCTCCATCAATACACATACCATCTCCATCAATACACATACTATCTCCACCAATACACATAACATCTCCATCAATACACACATATCTCCATCAATAAACATAATATCTCCATCAATACACATCATATCTCCATCAATACACACATATCTCCATCAATACACATAATATCTCCATCAATACACACATTTCTCCATCAATACACATAATGTATCCATCAATACACATAATATCTCTATCAATACACACATATCTCCATCAATACACACATATCTCCATCAATACACACATATCTCCATCAATACACATAATATCTCCATCAATACACACATATCTCCATCAATACACATAATGTTTCCATCAATACACAGATATCTCCATCAATACACACATATCTCCATCAATACACACATATCTCCATCAATACACATAATATCTCCATCAATACACACATATCTCCATCAATACACGTAATATCTCCATCAATACACATAATATCTCCATCAATACACACAATGTCTCCATCAATACACATAATATCTCCATCAATACACACATATCTCCATCAATACACACATATCTCCATCAAAACACATAACATCTCCATCAATACACACACATCTCCATCAATAAACATAATATCTCCATCAATACACATCATATCTCCATCAATACACACATATCTCCATCAATACACACATATCTCCATCAATACACATAATATCTCCATCAATACACATACTATCTCCTTCAATACACATAATATATCCATCAATACACATACTATCTCCATCAATACACATATCTCCATCAATACACATACTATCTCCATCAATACACACATATCTCCATCAATAAACATAATATCTCCATCAATACACATAATATCTCCATCAATACACATAATATCTCCATCAATACACATAATATCTCCATCAATACACATACCATCTCCATCAATACACATAATATCTCCATCAATACACATAATATCTCCATCAATACACACAATATCTCCATCAATACACACAATATCTCCATCAATACACATACTATCTCCATCAATACACATAATATCTCCATCAATACACATACCATCTCCATCAATACACATACTATCTCCACCAATACACATAACTTCTCCATCAATACACACATATCTCCATCAATAAACATAATATCTCCATCAATACACATCATATCTCCATCAATACACACATATCTCCATCAATACACACATATCTCCATCAATACACATAATATCTCCATCAATACACATACTATCTCCTTCAATACACATAATATATCCATCAATACACATACTATCTCCATCAATACACATATCTCCATCAATACACATACTATCTCCATCAATACACACATATCTCCATCAATAAACATAATATCTCCATCAATACACACATATCTCCATCAATACACATAATATCTCCATCAATACACATAATATCTCCATCAATACACACATATCTCCATCAATACACATACTATCTCCATCAATACACATACTATCTCCATCAATACACATAATATCTCCATCAATACACACATATCTCCATCAATACACATAATATCTCCGTCAATACACATAATATCTCCATCAATACACACATATCTCCATCAATACACACATATCTCCATCAATACACATAATATCTCCATCAATACACATAATCTCTCCATCAATACAAATACTATCTCCACCAATACACATAGTATCTCCATCAATACACATACTATCTCCATCAATACACACATAGCTCCACCAATACACATAATATCTCCATCAATACACACATTTCTCCATCAATACACATAATGTCTCCATCAATACACATAATATCTCCATCAATACACATAATATCTCCATCAGTACACACATACATATCTCCATCAATACACACATATCTCCATCAATACACATAATATCTCCATCAATACACACATATCTCCATCAATACACATAATATCTCCATCAATACACATACTATCTCAATCAATACACATAATATCTCCATCAATACACATAATCTCTCCATCAATACACATACTATCTCCACCAATACACATAATATCTCCATCAATACACATACTATCTCCATCAATACACACATAGCTCCACCAATACACATAATATCTCCATCAATACACATAATATCTCCATCAATACACATTATATCTCCATCAATACACATAATATCTCCATCAATACACACATATCTCCATCAATACACATAATATCTCCATCAATACACATAATATCTCCATCAATACACACATATCTCCATCAATACACATAATATCTCCATCAATACACATACTATCTCCATCAATACACATACTATCTCCATCAATACACGTACTATCTCCATCAATACACATACTATCTCCATCAATACACATAATATCTCCATCAATACACATAATATCTCCATCAATACACACATTTCTCCATCAATACACATAATGTATCCATCAATACACATAATATCTCTATCAATACACACATATCTCCATCAATACACACATATCTCCATCAATACACACATATCTCCATCAATACACATAATATCTCCATCAATACACATATATCTCCATCAATACACATAATGTTTCCATCAATACACAGATATCTCCATCAATACACACATATCTCCATCAATACACATAATATCTCCATGAATACACACAATGTCTCCATCAATACACATAATATCTACATCAATACACACATATCTCCATCAATACACACATATCTCAATCAAAACACATAACATCTCCATCAATACACACATATCTCCATCAATAAACATAATATCTCCATCAATACACATCATATCTCCATCAATACACACATATCTCCATCAATACACACATATCTCCATCAATACACACATATCTCCATCAATACACATAATATCTCCATCAATACACATACTATCTCCTTCAATACACATAATATATCCATCAATACACATACTATCTCAATCAATACACATATCTCCATCAATACACATACTATCTCCATCAATACACACATATCTCCATCAATAAACATAATATCTCCATCAATACACATCATATCTCCATCAATACACACATATCTCCATCAATACACATAATATCTCCATCAATACACATCATATCTCCATCAATACACACATATCTCCATCAATACACATACTATCTCCATCAATACACATACTATCTCCATCAATACACATAATATCTCCATCAATACACACATATCTCCATCAATACACATAATATCTCCGTCAATACACATAATATCTCCATCAATACACACATATCTCCATCAATACACACATGTCTCCATCAATACACATAATATCTCCATCAATACACATAATCTCTCCATCAATACAAATACTATCTCCACCAATACACATAATATCTCCATCAATACACATACTATCTCCATCAATACACACATAGCTCCACCAATACACATAATATCTCCATCAATACACATAATATCTCCATCAATACACACATTTCTCCATCAATACACATAATGTCTCCATCAATACACATAATATCTCCATCAATACACACATATCTCCATCAACACACATATCTCCATCAAAACACATAACATCTCCATCAATACACACATGTCTCCATCAATAAACATAATATCTCCATCAATACACATCATATCTCCATCAATACACACATATCTCCATCAATACACACATATCTCCATCAATACACACATATCTCCATCAATACACATAATATCTCCATCAATACACATACTATCTCCTTCAATACACATAATATATCCATCAATACACATACTATCTCCATCAATACACATATCTCCATCAATACACATACTATCTCCATCAATACACACATATCTCCATCAATAAACATAATATCTCCATCAATACACATAATATCTCCATCAATACACATAATATCTCCATCAATACACATAATATCTCCATCAATACACATACCATCTCCATCAATACACATAATATCTCCATCAATACACATAATATCTCCATCAATACACACAATATCTCCATCAATACACACAATATCTCCATCAATACACATACTATCTCCATCAATACACATAATATCTCCATCAATACACATACCATCTCCATCAATACACATACTATCTCCACCAATACACATAACTTCTCCATCAATACACACATATCTCCATCAATAAACATAATATCTCCATCAATACACATCATATCTCCATCAATACACACATATCTCCATCAATACACACATATCTCCATCAATACACATAATATCTCCATCAATACACATACTATCTCCTTCAATACACATAATATATCCATCAATACACATACTATCTCCATCAATACACACATATCTCCATCAATACACATAATATCTCCGTCAATACACATAATATCTCCATCAATACACACATATCTCCATCAATACACACATATCTCCATCAATACACATAATATCTCCATCAATACACATAATCTCTCCATCAATACAAATACTATCTCCACCAATACACATAATATCTCCATCAATACACATACTATCTCCATCAATACACACATAGCTCCACCAATACACATAATATCTCCATCAATACACACATTTCTCCATCAATACACATAATGTCTCCATCAATACACATAATATCTCCATCAATACACATAATATCTCCATCAGTACACACATACATATCTCCATCAATACACACATATCTCCATCAATACACATAATATCTCCATCAATACACACATATCTCCATCAATACACATAATATCTCCATCAATACACATACTATCTCAATCAATACACATAATATCTCCATCAATACACATAATCTCTCCATCAATACACATACTATCTCCACCAATACACATAATATCTCCATCAATACACATACTATCTCCATCAATACACACATAGCTCCACCAATACACATAATATCTCCATCAATACACATAATATCTCCATCAATACACATAATATCTCCATCAATACACATTATATCTCCATCAATACACATAATATCTCCATCAATACACACATATCTCCATCAATACACATAATATCTCCATCAATACACATAATATCTCCATCAATACACACATATCTCCATCAATACACATAATATCTCCATCAATACACATACTATCTCCATCAATACACATACTATCTCCATCAATACACGTACTATCTCCATCAATACACATACTATCTCCATCAATACACATAATATCTCCATCAATACACATAATATCTCCATCAATACACACATTTCTCCATCAATACACATAATGTATCCATCAATACACATAATATCTCTATCAATACACACATATCTCCATCAATACACACATATCTCCATCAATACACACATATCTCCATCAATACACATAATATCTCCATCAATACACATATATCTCCATCAATACACATAATGTTTCCATCAATACACAGATATCTCCATCAATACACATCATATCTCCATCAATACACACATATCTCCATCAATACACATAATATCTCCATCAATACACATAATATCTCCATCAATACACACATATCTCCATCAATACACATAATATCTCCATCAATACACATACTATCTCAATCAATACACATAATATCTCCATCAATACACATAATCTCTCCATCAATACACATACTATCTCCACCAATACACATAATATCTCCATCAATACACATACTATCTCCATCAATACACACATAGCTCCACCAATACACATAATATCTCCATCAATACACATAATATCTCCATCAATACACATAATATCTCCATCAATACACATTATATCTCCATCAATACACATAATATCTCCATCAATACACACATATCTCCATCAATACACATAATATCTCCATCAATACACATAATATCTCCATCAATACACACATATCTCCATCAATACACATAATATCTCCATCAATACACATACTATCTCCATCAATACACATACTATCTCCATCAATACACGTACTATCTCCATCAATACACATACTATCTCCATCAATACACATAATATCTCCATCAATACACACATTTCTCCATCAATACACATAATGTATCCATCAATACACATAATATCTCTATCAATACACACATATCTCCATCAATACACACATATCTCCATCAATACACACATATCTCCATCAATACACACATATCTCCATCAATACACATAATATCTCCATCAATACACATATATCTCCATCAATACACATAATGTTTCCATCAATACACAGATATCTCCATCAATACACACATATCTCCATCAATACACATAATATCTCCATGAATACACACATATCTCCATCAATACACACATATCTCCATCAATACACATAATATCTCCATCAATACACATATATCTCCATCAATACACATAATATCTACATCAATACACACATATCTCCATCAATACACACATATCTCAATCAAAACACATAACATCTCCATCAATACACACATATCTCCATCAATAAACATAATATCTCCATCAATACACATCATATCTCCATCAATACACACATATCTCCATCAATACACATAATATCTCCATCAATACACATACTATCTCCTTCAATACACATAATATATCCATCAATACACATACTATCTCAATCAATACACATATCTCCATCAATACACATACTATCTCCATCAATACACACATATCTCCATCAATAAACATAATATCTCCATCAATACACATCATATCTCCATCAATACACACATATCTCCATCAATACACATAATATCTCCATCAATACACATCATATCTCCATCAATACACACATATCTCCATCAATACACATACTATCTCCATCAATACACATACTATCTCCATCAATACACATAATATCTCCATCAATACACACATATCTCCATCAATACACATAATATCTCCGTCAATACACATAATATCTCCATCAATACACACATATCTCCATCAATACACACATGTCTCCATCAATACACATAATATCTCCATCAATACACATAATCTCTCCATCAATACAAATACTATCTCCACCAATACACATAATATCTCCATCAATACACATACTATCTCCATCAATACACACATAGCTCCACCAATACACATAATATCTCCATCAATACACATAATATCTCCATCAATACACACATTTCTCCATCAATACACATAATGTCTCCATCAATACACATAATATCTCCATCAATACACACATATCTCCATCAACACACATATCTCCATCAAAACACATAACATCTCCATAAATACACACATGTCTCCATCAATAAACATAATATCTCCATCAATACACATCATATCTCCATCAATACACACATATCTCCATCAATACACACATATCTCCATCAATACACACATATCTCCATCAATACACATAATATCTCCATCAATACACATACTATCTCCTTCAATACACATAATATATCCATCAATACACATACTATCTCCATCAATACACATATCTCCATCAATACACATACTATCTCCATCAATACACACATATCTCCATCAATAAACATAATATCTCCATCAATACACATAATATCTCCATCAATACACATAATATCTCCATCAATACACATACCATCTCCATCAATACACATAATATCTCCATCAATACACATAATATCTCCATCAATACACACAATATCTCCATCAATACACACAATATCTCCATCAATACACATACTATCTCCATCAATACACATAATATCTCCATCAATACACATACCATCTCCATCAATACACATACTATCTCCACCAATACACATAACTTCTCCATCAATACACACATATCTCCATCAATAAACATAATATCTCCATCAATACACATCATATCTCCATCAATACACACATATCTCCATCAATACACACATATCTCCATCAATACACATAATATCTCCATCAATACACATACTATCTCCTTCAATACACATAATATATCCATCAATACACATACTATCTCCATCAATACACATATCTCCATCAATACACATACTATCTCCATCAATACACACATATCTCCATCAATAAACATAATATCTCCATCAATACACATAATATCTCCATCAATACACATAATATCTCCATCAATACACATAATATCTCCATCAATACACATACCATCTCCATCAATACACATAATATCTCCATCAATACACATAATATCTCCATCAATACACACAATATCTCCATCAATACACACAATATCTCCATCAATACACATACTATCTCCATCAATACACATAATATCTCCATCAATACACATACCATCTCCATCAATACACATACTATCTCCACCAATACACATAACTTCTCCATCAATACACACATATCTCCATCAATAAACATAATATCTCCATCAATACACATCATATCTCCATCAATACACACATATCTCCATCAATACACACATATCTCCATCAATACACATAATATCTCCATCAATACACATACTATCTCCTTCAATACACATAATATATCCATCAATACACATACTATCTCCATCAATACACACATAGCTCCACCAATACACATAATATCTCCATCAATACACACATTTCTCCATCAATACACATAATGTCTCCATCAATACACATAGTATCTCCATCAATACACATAATATCTCCATCAGTACACACATACATATCTCCATCAATACACACATATCTCCAACAATACACATAATATCTCCATCAATACACACATATCTCCATCAATACACATAATATCTCCATCAATACACATACTATCTCAATCAATACACATAATATCTCCATCAATACACATAATCTCTCCATCAATACACATACTATCTCCACCAATACACATAATATCTCCATCAATACACATACTATCTCCATCAATACACACATAGCTCCACCAATACACATAATATCTCCATCAATACACATAATATCTCCATCAATACACATAATATCTCCATCAATACACATTATATCTCCATCAATACACATAATATCTCCATCAATACACACATATCTCCATCAATACACATAATATCTCCATCAATACACATAATATCTCCATCAATACACACATATCTCCATCAATACACATAATATCTCCATCAATACACATACTATCTCCATCAATACACATACTATCTCCATCAATACACATAATATCTCCATCAATACACATAATATCTCCATCAATACACATTATATCTCCATCAATACACATAATATCTCCATCAATACACACATATCTCCATCAATACACATAATATCTCCATCAATACACATAATATCTCCATCAATACACACATATCTCCATCAATACACATAATATCTCCATCAATACACATACTATCTCCATCAATACACATACTATCTCCATCAATACACATAATATCTCCATCAATACACATAATATCTCCATCAATACACACATTTCTCCATCAATACACATAATGTATCCATCAATACACATAATATCTCCATCAATACACATAATATCTCCATCAATACACACATATCTCCATCAATACACATAATATCTCCATCAATACACATACTATCTCCATCAATACACATAATATCTCCATCAATACACATAATATCTCCATCAATACACACATTTCTCCATCAATACACATAATGTATCCATCAATACACATAATATCTCTATCAATACACACATATCTCCATCAATACACACATATCTCCATCAATACACACATATCTCCATCAATACACATAATATCTCCATCAATACACATACTATCTCAATCAATACACATAATATCTCCATCAATACACATAATCTCTCCATCAATACACATACTATCTCCACCAATACACATAATATCTCCATCAATACACATACTATCTCCATCAATACACACATAGCTCCACCAATACACATAATATCTCCATCAATACACATAATATCTCCATCAATACACATAATATCTCCATCAATACACATTATATCTCCATCAATACACATAATATCTCCATCAATACACACATATCTCCATCAATACACATAATATCTCCATCAATACACATAATATCTCCATCAATACACACATATCTCCATCAATACACATAATATCTCCATCAATACACATACTATCTCCATCAATACACATACTATCTCCATCAATACACGTACTATCTCCATCAATACACATACTATCTCCATCAATACACATAATATCTCCATCAATACACATAATATCTCCATCAATACACACATTTCTCCATCAATACACATAATGTATCCATCAATACACATAATATCTCTATCAATACACACATATCTCCATCAATACACACATATCTCCATCAATACACACATATCTCCATCAATACACATAATATCTCCATCAATACACATATATCTCCATCAATACACATAATGTTTCCATCAATACACAGATATCTCCATCAATACACACATATCTCCATCAATACACATAATATCTCCATGAATACACACAATGTCTCCATCAATACACATAATATCTACATCAATACACACATATCTCCATCAATACACACATATCTCAATCAAAACACATAACATCTCCATCAATACACACATATCTCCATCAATAAACATAATATCTCCATCAATACACATCATATCTCCATCAATACACACATATCTCCATCAATACACACATATCTCCATCAATACACACATATCTCCATCAATACACATAATATCTCCATCAATACACATACTATCTCCTTCAATACACATAATATATCCATCAATACACATACTATCTCAATCAATACACATATCTCCATCAATACACATACTATCTCCATCAATACACACATATCTCCATCAATAAACATAATATCTCCATCAATACACATCATATCTCCATCAATACACACATATCTCCATCAATACACATAATATCTCCATCAATACACATCATATCTCCATCAATACACACATATCTCCATCAATACACATACTATCTCCATCAATACACATACTATCTCCATCAATACACATAATATCTCCATCAATACACACATATCTCCATCAATACACATAATATCTCCGTCAATACACATAATATCTCCATCAATACACACATATCTCCATCAATACACACATGTCTCCATCAATACACATAATATCTCCATCAATACACATAATCTCTCCATCAATACAAATACTATCTCCACCAATACACATAATATCTCCATCAATACACATACTATCTCCATCAATACACACATAGCTCCACCAATACACATAATATCTCCATCAATACACATAATATCTCCATCAATACACACATTTCTCCATCAATACACATAATGTCTCCATCAATACACATAATATCTCCATCAATACACACATATCTCCATCAACACACATATCTCCATCAAAACACATAACATCTCCATCAATACACACATGTCTCCATCAATAAACATAATATCTCCATCAATACACATCATATCTCCATCAATACACACATATCTCCATCAATACACACATATCTCCATCAATACACACATATCTCCATCAATACACATAATATCTCCATCAATACACATACTATCTCCTTCAATACACATAATATATCCATCAATACACATACTATCTCCATCAATACACATATCTCCATCAATACACATACTATCTCCATCAATACACACATATCTCCATCAATAAACATAATATCTCCATCAATACACATAATATCTCCATCAATACACATAATATCTCCATCAATACACATAATATCTCCATCAATACACATACCATCTCCATCAATACACATAATATCTCCATCAATACACATAATATCTCCATCAATACACACAATATCTCCATCAATACACACAATATCTCCATCAATACACATACTATCTCCATCAATACACATAATATCTCCATCAATACACATACCATCTCCATCAATACACATACTATCTCCACCAATACACATAACTTCTCCATCAATACACACATATCTCCATCAATAAACATAATATCTCCATCAATACACATCATATCTCCATCAATACACACATATCTCCATCAATACACACATATCTCCATCAATACACATAATATCTCCATCAATACACATACTATCTCCTTCAATACACATAATATATCCATCAATACACATACTATCTCCATCAATACACATATCTCCATCAATACACATACTATCTCCATCAATACACACATATCTCCATCAATAAACATAATATCTCCATCAATACACACATATCTCCATCAATACACATAATATCTCCATCAATACACATAATATCTCCATCAATACACACATATCTCCATCAATACACATACTATCTCCATCAATACACATACTATCTCCATCAATACACATAATATCTCCATCAATACACACATATCTCCATCAATACACATAATATCTCTGTCAATACACATAATATCTCCATCAATACACACATATCTCCATCAATACACACATATCTCCATCAATACACATAATATCTCCATCAATACACATAATCTCTCCATCAATACAAATACTATCTCCACCAATACACATAATATCTCCATCAATACACATACTATCTCCATCAATACACACATAGCTCCACCAATACACATAATATCTCCATCAATACACACATTTCTCCATCAATACACATAATGTCTCCATCAATACACATAATATCTCCATCAATACACATAATATCTCCATCAGTACACACATACATATCTCCATCAATACACACATATCTCCATCAATACACATAATATCTCCATCAATACACACATATCTCCATCAATACACATAATATCTCCATCAATACACATACTATCTCAATCAATACACATAATATCTCCATCAATACACATAATCTCTCCATCAATACACATACTATCTCCACCAATACACATAATATCTCCATCAATACACATACTATCTCCATCAATACACACATAGCTCCACCAATACACATAATATCTCCATCAATACACATAATATCTCCATCAATACACATAATATCTCCATCAATACACATTATATCTCCATCAATACACATAATATCTCCATCAATACACACATATCTCCATCAATACACATAATATCTCCATCAATACACATAATATCTCCATCAATACACACATATCTCCATCAATACACATAATATCTCCATCAATACACATACTATCTCCATCAATACACATACTATCTCCATCAATACACATACTATCTCCATCAATACACATACTATCTCCATCAATACACATAATATCTCCATCAATACACATAATATCTCCATCAATACACACATTTCTCCATCAATACACATAATGTATCCATCAATACACATAATATCTCTATCAATACACACATATCTCCATCAATACACACATATCTCCATCAATACACACATATCTCCATCAATACACATAATATCTCCATCAATACACATATATCTCCATCAATACACATAATGTTTCCATCAATACACAGATATCTCCATCAATACACACATATCTCCATCAATACACACATATCTCCATCAATACACATAATATCTCCATCAATACACACATATCTCCATCAATACACATAATATCTCCATCAATACACATAATATCTCCATGAATACACATAATATCTCCATCAATACACACAATATCTCCATCAATACACACAATATCTCCATCAATACACATACCATCTCCATCAATACACATAATATCTCCATCAATACACATAATATCTCCATCAATACACACAATATCTCCATCAATACACACAATATCTCCATCAATACACATACTATCTCCATCAATACACATAATATCTCCATCAATACACATACCATCTCCATCAATACACATACTATCTCCACCAATACACATAACTTCTCCATCAATACACACATATCTCCATCAATAAACATAATATCTCCATCAATACACATCATATCTCCATCAATACACACATATCTCCATCAATACACACATATCTCCATCAATACACATAATATCTCCATCAATACACATACTATCTCCTTCAATACACATAATATATCCATCAATACACATACTATCTCCATCAATACACATATCTCCATCAATACACATACTATCTCCATCAATACACACATATCTCCATCAATAAACATAATATCTCCATCAATACACACATATCTCCATCAATACACATAATATCTCCATCAATACACATAATATCTCCATCAATACACACATATCTCCATCAATACACATACTATCTCCATCAATACACATACTATCTCCATCAATACACATAATATCTCCATCAATACACACATATCTCCATCAATACACATAATATCTCCGTCAATACACATAATATCTCCATCAATACACACATATCTCCATCAATACACACATATCTCCATCAATACACATAATATCTCCATCAATACACATAATCTCTCCATCAATACAAATACTATCTCCACCAATACACATAATATCTCCATCAATACACATACTATCTCCATCAATACACACATAGCTCCACCAATACACATAATATCTCCATCAATACACACATTTCTCCATCAATACACATAATGTCTCCATCAATACACATAATATCTCCATCAATACACATAATATCTCCATCAGTACACACATACATATCTCCATCAATACACACATATCTCCATCAATACACATAATATCTCCATCAATACACACATATCTCCATCAATACACATAATATCTCCATCAATACACATACTATCTCAATCAATACACATAATATCTCCATCAATACACATAATCTCTCCATCAATACACATACTATCTCCACCAATACACATAATATCTCCATCAATACACATACTATCTCCATCAATACACACATAGCTCCACCAATACACATAATATCTCCATCAATACACATAATATCTCCATCAATACACATAATATCTCCATCAATACACATTATATCTCCATCAATACACATAATATCTCCATCAATACACACATATCTCCATCAATACACATAATATCTCCATCAATACACATAATATCTCCATCAATACACACATATCTCCATCAATACACATAATATCTCCATCAATACACATACTATCTCCATCAATACACATACTATCTCCATCAATACACATACTATCTCCATCAATACACATACTATCTCCATCAATACACATAATATCTCCATCAATACACATAATATCTCCATCAATACACACATTTCTCCATCAATACACATAATGTATCCATCAATACACATAATATCTCTATCAATACACACATATCTCCATCAATACACACATATCTCCATCAATACACACATATCTCCATCAATACACATAATATCTCCATCAATACACATATATCTCCATCAATACACATAATGTTTCCATCAATACACAGATATCTCCATCAATACACACATATCTCCATCAATACACACATATCTCCATCAATACACATAATATCTCCATCAATACACACATATCTCCATCAATACACATAATATCTCCATCAATACACATAATATCTCCATGAATACACACAATGTCTCCATCAATACACATAATATCTACATCAATACACACATATCTCCATCAATACACACATATCTCAATCAAAACACATAACATCTCCATCAATACACACATATCTCCATCAATAAACATAATATCTCCATCAATACACATCATATCTCCATCAATACACACATATCTCCATCAATACACACATATCTCCATCAATACACATACTATCTCAATCAATACACATATCTCCATCAATACACATACTATCTCCATCAATACACACATATCTCCATCAATAAATATAATATCTCCATCAATACACATCATATCTCCATCAATACACACATATCTCCATCAATACACATAATATCTCCATCAATACACATCATATCTCCATCAATACACACATATCTCCATCAATACACATACTATCTCCATCAATACACATACTATCTCCATCAATACACATAATATCTCCATCAATACACACATATCTCCATCAATACACATAATATCTCCGTCAATACACATAATATCTCCATCAATACACACATATCTCCATCAATACACACATGTCTCCATCAATACACATAATATCTCCATCAATACACATAATCTCTCCATCAATACAAATACTATCTCCACCAATACACATAATATCTCCATCAATACACATACTATCTCCATCAATACACACATATCTCCATCAATACACATACTATCTCCATCAATACACATACTATCTCCATCAATACACATAATATCTCCATCAATACACACATAGCTCCACCAATACACATAATATCTCCATCAATACACATAATATCTCCATCAATACACACATTTCTCCATCAATACACATAATGTCTCCATCAATACACATAATATCTCCATCAATAAACATAATATCTCCATCAGTACACACATACATATCTCCATCAATACACACATATCTCCATCAATACACATAATATCTCCATCAATACACACATATCTCCATCAATACACATAATATCTCCATCAATACACATACTATCTCAATCAATACACATAATATCTCCATCAATACACATAATCTCTCCATCAATACACATACTATCTCCACCAATACACATAATATCTCCATCAATACACATACTATCTCCATCAATACACACATAGCTCCACCAATACACATAATATCTCCATCAATACACATAATATCTCCATCAATACACATAATATCTCCATCAATACACACATTTCTCCATCAATACACATAATATCTCCATCAATACACACATATCTCCATCAATACACATAATATCTCCATCAATACACATAATATCTCCATCAATACACACATATCTCCATCAATACACATAATATCTCCATCAATACACATACTATCTCCATCAATACACATACTATCTCCATCAATACACGTACTATCTCCATCAATACACATACTATCTCCATCAATACACATAATATCTCCATCAATACACATAATATCTCCATCAATACACACATTTCTCCATCAATACACATAATGTATCCATCAATACACATAATATCTCTATCAATACACACATATCTCCATCAATACACACATATCTCCATCAATACACACATATCTCCATCAATACACATAATATCTCCATCAATACACACATATCTCCATCAATACACATAATGTTTCCATCAATACATAGATATCTCCATCAATACACACATATCTCCATCAATACACACATATCTCCATCAATACACATAATATCTCCATCAATACACACATATCTCCATCAATACACGTAATATCTCCATCAATACACATAATATCTCCATCAATACACACAATGTCTCCATCAATACACATAATATCTCCATCAATACACACATATCTCCATCAATACACACATATCTCCATCAAAACACAAAACATCTCCATCAATACACACATATCTCCATCAATAAACATAATATCTCCATCAATACACATCATATCTCCATCAATACACACATATCTCCATCAATACACACATATCTCCATCAATACACACATATCTCCATCAATACACATAATATCTCCATCAATACACATACTATCTCCATCAATACACATACTATCTCCATCAATACACGTACTATCTCCATCAATACACATACTATCTCCATCAATACACATAATATCTCCATCAATACACATAATATCTCCATCAATACACACATTTCTCCATCAATACACATAATGTATCCATCAATACACATAATATCTCTATCAATACACACATATCTCCATCAATACACACATATCTCCATCAATACACACATATCTCCATCAATACACATAATATCTCCATCAATACACACATATCTCCATCAATACACATAATGTTTCCATCAATACACAGATATCTCCATCAATACACACATATCTCCATCAATACACATAATATCTCCATCAAAACACATAACATCTCCATCAATACACACATATCTCCATCAATAAACATAATATCTCCATCAATACACATCATATCTCCATCAATACACACATATCTCCATCAATACACACATATCTCCATCAATACACATAATGTTTCCATCAATACACAGATATCTCCATCAATACACACATATCTCCATCAATACACACATATCTCCATCAATACACATAATATCTCCATCAATACACACATATCTCCATCAATACACGTAATATCTCCATCAATACACATAATATCTCCATCAATACACACAATGTCTCCATCAATACACATAATATCTCCATCAATACACACATATCTCCATCAATACACACATATCTCCATCAAAACACATAACATCTCCATCAATACACACATATCTCCATCAATAAACATAATATCTCCATCAATACACATCATATCTCCATCAATACACACATATCTCCATCAATACACATAATATCTCCATCAATACACACATATCTCCATCAATACACATAATATCTCCATCAATACACATACTATCTCAATCAATACACATAATATCTCCATCAATACACATAATCTCTCCATCAATACACACACTATCTCCACCAATACACATAATATCTCCATCAATACACATACTATCTCCATCAATACACACATAGCTCCACCAATACACATAATATCTCCATCAATACACATAATATCTCCATCAATACACATAATATCTCCATCAATACACACATTTCTCCATCAATACACATAATATCTCCATCAATACACACATATCTCCATCAATACACATAATATCTCCATCAATACACATAATATCTCCATCAATACACACATATCTCCATCAATACACATAATATCTCCATCAATACACATACTATCTCCATCAATACACATACTATCTCCATCAATACACGTACTATCTCCATCAATACACATACTATCTCCATCAATACACATAATATCTCCATCAATACACATAATATCTCCATCAATACACACATTTCTCCATCAATACACATAATGTATCCATCAATACACATAATATCTCTATCAATACACACATATCTCCATCAATACACACATATCTCCATCAATACACACATATCTCCATCAATACACATAATATCTCCATCAATACACACATATCTCCATCAATACACATAATGTTTCCATCAATACATAGATATCTCCATCAATACACACATATCTCCATCAATACACACATATCTCCATCAATACACATAATATCTCCATCAATACACACATATCTCCATCAATACACGTAATATCTCCATCAATACACATAATATCTCCATCAATACACACAATGTCTCCATCAATACACATAATATCTCCATCAATACACACATATCTCCATCAATACACACATATCTCCATCAAAACACAAAACATCTCCATCAATACACACATATCTCCATCAATAAACATAATATCTCCATCAATACACATCATATCTCCATCAATACACACATATCTCCATCAATACACACATATCTCCATCAATACACACATATCTCCATCAATACACATAATATCTCCATCAATACACATACTATCTCCATCAATACACATACTATCTCCATCAATACACGTACTATCTCCATCAATACACGTAATATCTCCATCAATACACATAATATCTCCATCAATACACACAATGTCTCCATCAATACACATAATATCTCCATCAATACACACATATCTCCATCAATACACACATATCTCCATCAAAACACATAACATCTCCATCAATACACACATATCTCCATCAATACACACATATCTCCATCAATAAACATAATATCTCCATCAATACACATCATATCTCCATCAATACACACATATCTCCATCAATACACACATATCTCCATCAATACACACATATCTCCATCAATACACATAATATCTCCATCAATGCACATACTATCTCCTTCAATACACATAATATATCCATCAATACACATACTATCTCCATCAATACACATATCTCCATCAATACACATACTATCTCCATCAATACACACATATCTCCATCAATACACATAATATATCCATCAATACACACATATCTCCATCAATACACATAATATCTCCATCAATACACACATATATCCATCATTACACATATCTCCATCAATACACATAATATCTCCATCAATACACATAATATCTCCATCAATACACACATATCTCCATCAATACACATTATATCTCCATCAATACACATAATGTATCCATCAATACACATAATATCTCTATCAATACACACATATCTCCATCAATACACACATATCTCCATCAATACACACATATCTCCATCAATACACATAATATCTCCATCAATACACACATATCTCCATCAATACACATAATGTTTCCATCAATACACAGATATCTCCATCAATACACATAATATCTCCATCAATACACATACTATCTCCTTCAATACACATAATATATCCATCAATACACATACTATCTCCATCAATACACATATCTCCATCAATACACATACTATCTCCATCAATACACACATATCTCCATCAATACACATAATATATCCATCAATACACACATATCTCCATCAATACACATAATATCTCCATCAATACACACATATATCCATCATTACACATATCTCCATCAATACACATAATATCTCCATCAATACACATACTATCTCCATCAATACACATATCTCCATCAATACACATAATATCTCCATCAATACACACATATCTCCATCAATACACATAATATCTCCGTCAATACACATAATATCTCCATCAATACACACATATCTCCATCAATACACACATGTCTCCATCAATACACATAATATCTCCATCAGTACACATAATCTCTCCATCAATACAAATACTATCTCCACCAATACACATAATATCTCCATCAATACACATACTATCTCCATCAATACACACATAGCTCCACCAATACACATAATATCTCCATCAATACACATAATATCTCCATCAATACACACATTTCTCCATCAATACACATAATGTCTCCATCAATACACATAATATCTCCATCAATACACATAATATCTCCATCAGTACACACATACATATCTCCATCAATACACACATATCTCCATCAATACACATAATATCTCCATCAATACACACATATCTCCATCAATACACATAATATCTCCATCAATACACATACTATCTCAATCAATACACATAATATCTCCATCAATACACATAATCTCTCCATCAATACACATACTATCTCCACCAATACACATAATATCTCCATCAATACACATACTATCTCCATCAATACACACATAGCTCCACCAATACACATAATATCTCCATCAATACACATAATATCTCCATCAATACACATAATATCTCCATCAATACACACATTTCTCCATCAATACACATAATATCTCCATCAATACACACATATCTCCATCAATACACATAATATCTCCATCAATACACATAATATCTCCATCAATACACACATATCTCCATCAATACACATAATATCTCCATCAATACACATACTATCTCCATCAATACACATACTATCTCCATCAATACACGTACTATCTCCATCAATACACATACTATCTCCATCAATACACATAATATCTCCATCAATACACATAATATCTCCATCAATACACACATTTCTCCATCAATACACATAATGTATCCATCAATACACATAATATCTCTATCAATACACACATATCTCCATCAATACACACATATCTCCATCAATACACATAATATCTCCATCAATACACACATATCTCCATCAATACACATAATGTTTCCATCAATACATAGATATCTCCATCAATACACACATATCTCCATCAATACACACATATCTCCATCAATACACATAATATCTCCATCAATACACACATATCTCCATCAATACACGTAATATCTCCATCAATACACATAATATCTCCATCAATACACACAATGTCTCCATCAATACACATAATATCTCCATCAATACACACATATCTCCATCAATACACACATATCTCCATCAAAACACAAAACATCTCCATCAATACACACATATCTCCATCAATAAACATAATATCTCCATCAATACACATCATATCTCCATCAATACACACATATCTCCATCAATACACACATATCTCCATCAATACACACATATCTCCATCAATACACATAATATCTCCATCAATACACATACTATCTCCATCAATACACATACTATCTCCATCAATACACGTACTATCTCCATCAATACACATACTATCTCCATCAATACACATAATATCTCCATCAATACACATAATATCTCCATCAATACACACATTTCTCCATCAATACACATAATGTATCCATCAATACACATAATATCTCTATCAATACACACATATCTCCATCAATACACACATATCTCCATCAATACACACATATCTCCATCAATACACATAATATCTCCATCAATACACACATATCTCCATCAATACACATAATGTTTCCATCAATACACAGATATCTCCATCAATACACACATATCTCCATCAATACACACATATCTCCATCAATACACATAATATCTCCATCAATACACACATATCTTCATCAATACACGTAATATCTCCATCAATACACATAATATCTCCATCAATACACACAATGTCTCCATCAATACACATAATATCTCCATCAATACACACATATCTCCATCAATACACACATATCTCCATCAAAACACATAACATCTCCATCAATACACACATATCTCCATCAATAAACATAATATCTCCATCAATACACATCATATCTCCATCAATACACACATATCTCCATCAATACACACATATCTCCATCAATACACACATATCTCCATCAATACACATAATATCTCCATCAATACACATACTATCTCCTTCAATACACATAATATATCCATCAATACACATACTATCTCCATCAATACACATATCTCCATCAATACACATACTATCTCCATCAATACACACATATCTCCATCAATACACATAATATATCCATCAATACACACATATCTCCATCAATACACATAATATCTCCATCAATACACACATATATCCATCATTACACATATCTCCATCAATACACATAATATCTCCATCAATACACATAATATCTCCATCAATACACACATATCTCCATCAATACACATTATATCTCCATCAATACACATAATGTATCCATCAATACACATAATATCTCTATCAATACACACATATCTCCATCAATACACACATATCTCCATCAATACACACATATCTCCATCAATACACATAATATCTCCATCAATACACACATATCTCCATCAATACACATAATGTTTCCATCAATACACAGATATCTCCATCAATACACACATATCTCCATCAATACACACATATCTCCATCAATACACATAATATCTCCATCAATACACACATATCTCCATCAATACACGTAATATCTCCATCAATACACATAATATCTCCATCAATACACACAATGTCTCCATCAATACACATAATATCTCCATCAATACACACATATCTCCATCAATACACACATATCTCCATCAAAACACAAAACATCTCCATCAATACACACATATCTCCATCAATAAACATAATATCTCCATCAATACACATCATATCTCCATCAATACACACATATCTCCATCAATACACACATATCTCCATCAATACACACATATCTCCATCAATACACATAATATCTCCATCAATACACATACTATCTCCATCAATACACATACTATCTCCATCAATACACGTACTATCTCCATCAATACACATACTATCTCCATCAATACACATAATATCTCCATCAATACACATAATATCTCCATCAATACACACATTTCTCCATCAATACACATAATGTATCCATCAATACACATAATATCTCTATCAATACACACATATCTCCATCAATACACACATATCTCCATCAATACACACATATCTCCATCAATACACATAATATCTCCATCAATACACACATATCTCCATCAATACACATAATGTTTCCATCAATACACAGATATCTCCATCAATACACACATATCTCCATCAATACACACATATCTCCATCAATACACATAATATCTCCATCAATACACACATATCTCCATCAATACACGTAATATCTCCATCAATACACATAATATCTCCATCAATACACACAATGTCTCCATCAATACACATAATATCTCCATCAATACACACATATCTCCATCAATACACACATATCTCCATCAAAACACATAACATCTCCATCAATACACACATATCTCCATCAATAAACATAATATCTCCATCAATACACATCATATCTCCATCAATACACACATATCTCCATCAATACACACATATCTCCATCAATACACACATATCTCCATCAATACACATAATATCTCCATCAATACACATACTATCTCCTTCAATACACATAATATATCCATCAATACACATACTATCTCCATCAATACACATATCTCCATCAATACACATACTATCTCCATCAATACACACATATCTCCATCAATAAACATAATATCTCCATCAATACACATAATATCTCCATCAATACACATAATATCTCCATCAATACACATAATGTTTCCATCAATACACAGATATCTCCATCAATACACACATATCTCCATCAATACACACATATCTCCATCAATACACATAATATCTCCATCAATACACACATATCTCCATCAATACACGTAATATCTCCATCAATACACATAATATCTCCATCAATACACACAATGTCTCCATCAATACACATAATATCTCCATCAATACACACATATCTCCATCAATACACACATATCTCCATCAAAACACAAAACATCTCCATCAATACACACATATCTCCATCAATAAACATAATATCTCCATCAATACACATCATATCTCCATCAATACACACATATCTCCATCAATACACACATATCTCCATCAATACACACATATCTCCATCAATACACATAATATCTCCATCAATACACATACTATCTCCATCAATACACATACTATCTCCATCAATACACGTACTATCTCCATCAATACACATACTATCTCCATCAATACACATAATATCTCCATCAATACACATAATATCTCCATCAATACACACATTTCTCCATCAATACACATAATGTATCCATCAATACACATAATATCTCTATCAATACACACATATCTCCATCAATACACACATATCTCCATCAATACACACATATCTCCATCAATACACATAATATCTCCATCAATACACACATATCTCCATCAATACACATAATGTTTCCATCAATACACAGATATCTCCATCAATACACACATATCTCCATCAATACACACATATCTCCATCAATACACATAATATCTCCATCAATACACACATATCTCCATCAATACACGTAATATCTCCATCAATACACATAATATCTCCATCAATACACACAATGTCTCCATCAATACACATAATATCTCCATCAATACACACATATCTCCATCAATACACACATATCTCCATCAAAACACATAACATCTCCATCAATACACACATATCTCCATCAATAAACATAATATCTCCATCAATACACATCATATCTCCATCAATACACACATATCTCCATCAATACACACATATCTCCATCAATACACACATATCTCCATCAATACACATAATATCTCCATCAATACACATACTATCTCCTTCAATACACATAATATATCCATCAATACACATACTATCTCCATCAATACACATATCTCCATCAATACACATACTATCTCCATCAATACACACATATCTCCATCAATAAACATAATATCTCCATCAATACACATAATATCTCCATCAATACACATAATATCTCCATCAATACACATAATATCTCCATCAAAACACACAATATCTCCATCAATACACACAATATCTCCATCAATACACATACTATCTCCATCAATACACATAATATCTCCATCAATACACATACCATCTCCATCAATACACATACTATCTCCACCAATACACATAACATCTCCATCAATACACACATATCTCCATCAATAAACATAATATCTCCATCAATACACATCATATCTCCATCAATACACACATATCTCCATCAATACACATAATATCTCCATCAATACACACATTTCTCCATCAATACACATAATGTATCCATCAATACACATAATATCTCTATCAATACACACATATCTCCATCAATACACACATATCTCCATCAATACACACATATCTCCATCAATACACATAATATCTCCATCAATACACACATATCTCCATCAATACACATAATGTTTCCATCAATACACAGATATCTCCATCAATACACACATATCTCCATCAATACACACATATCTCCATCAATACACATAATATCTCCATCAATACACACATATCTCCATCAATACACGTAATATCTCCATCAATACACATAATATCTCCATCAATACACACAATGTCTCCATCAATACACATAATATCTCCATCAATACACACATATCTCCATCAATACACACATATCTCCATCAAAACACATAACATCTCCATCAATACACACACATCTCCATCAATAAACATAATATCTCCATCAATACACATCATATCTCCATCAATACACACATATCTCCATCAATACACACATATCTCCATCAATACACACATATCTCCATCAATACACATAATATCTCCATCAATACACATACTATCTCCTTCAATACACATAATATATCCATCAATACACATACTATCTCCATCAATACACATATCTCCATCAATACACATACTATCTCCATCAATACACACATATCTCCATCAATAAACATAATATCTCCATCAATACACATAATATCTCCATCAATACACATAATATCTCCATCAATACACATAATATCTCCATCAAAACACACAATATCTCCATCAATACACACAATATCTCCATCAATACACATACTATCTCCATCAATACACATAATATCTCCATCAATACACATACCATCTCCATCAATACACATACTATCTCCACCAATACACATAACATCTCCATCAATACACACATATCTCCATCAATACACATAATATCTCCATCAATACACATAATATCTCCATCAATACACACATTTCTCCATCAATACACATAATGTATCCATCAATACACATAATATCTCTATCAATACACACATATCTCCATCAATACACACATATCTCCATCAATACACACATATCTCCATCAATACACATAATATCTCCATCAATACACACATATCTCCATCAATACACATAATGTTTCCATCAATACACAGATATCTCCATCAATACACACATATCTCCATCAATACACACATATCTCCATCAATACACATAATATCTCCATCAATACACACATATCTCCATCAATACACATAATATCTCCATCAATACACATAATATCTCCATCAATACACACAATGTCTCCATCAATACACATAATATCTCCATCAATACACACATATCTCCATCAATACACACATATCTCCATCAAAACACATAACATCTCCATCAATACACACATATCTCCATCAATAAACATAATATCTCCATCAATACACATCATATCTCCATCAATACACACATATCTCCATCAATACACACATATCTCCATCAATACACACATATCTCCATCAATACACATAATATCTCCATCAATACACATACTATCTCCTTCAATACACATAATATATCCATCAATACACATACTATCTCCATCAATACACATATCTCCATCAATACACATACTATCTCCATCAATACACACATATCTCCATCAATAAACATAATATCTCCATCAATACACATAATATCTCCATCAATACACATAATATCTCCATCAATACACATAATATCTCCATCAAAACACACAATATCTCCATCAATACACACAATATCTCCATCAATACACATACTATCTCCATCAATACACATAATATCTCCATCAATACACATACCATCTCCATCAATACACATACTATCTCCACCAATACACATAACATCTCCATCAATACACACATATCTCAAATCAATAAACATAATATCTCCATCAATACACATCATATCTCCATCAATACACACATATCTCCATCAATACACATAATATCTCCATCAATACACACATTTCTCCATCAATACACATAATGTATCCATCAATACACATAATATCTCTATCAATACACACATATCTCCATCAATACACACATATCTCCATCAATACACACATATCTCCATCAATACACATAATATCTCCATCAATACACACATATCTCCATCAATACACATAATGTTTCCATCAATACACAGATATCTCCATCAATACACACATATCTCCATCAATACACACATATCTCCATCAATACACATAATATCTCCATCAATACACACATATCTCCATCAATACACGTAATATCTCCATCAATACACATAATATCTCCATCAATACACACAATGTCTCCATCAATACACATAATATCTCCATCAATACACACATATCTCCATCAATACACACATATCTCCATCAAAACACATAACATCTCCATCAATACACACACATCTCCATCAATAAACATAATATCTCCATCAATACACATCATATCTCCATCAATACACACATATCTCCATCAATACACACATATCTCCATCAATACACACATATCTCCATCAATACACATAATATCTCCATCAATACACATACTATCTCCTTCAATACACATAATATATCCATCAATACACATACTATCTCCATCAATACACATATCTCCATCAATACACATACTATCTCCATCAATACACACATATCTCCATCAATAAACATAATATCTCCATCAATACACATAATATCTCCATCAATACACATAATATCTCCATCAATACACATAATATCTCCATCAAAACACACAATATCTCCATCAATACACACAATATCTCCATCAATACACATACTATCTCCATCAATACACATAATATCTCCATCAATACACATACCATCTCCATCAATACACATACTATCTCCACCAATACACATAACATCTCCATCAATACACACATATCTCCATCAATAAACATAATATCTCCATCAATACACATCATATCTCCATCAATACACACATATCTCCATCAATACACACATATCTCCATCAATACACATAATATCTTCATCAATACACATACTATCTCCTTCAATACACATAATATATCCATCAATACACATACTATCTCCATCAATACACATATCTCCATCAATACACATACTATCTCCATCAATACACACATATCTCCATCAATAAACATAATATCTCCATCAATACACATCATATCTCCATCAATACACACATATCTCCATCAATACACATAATATCTCCATCAATACACATAATATCTCCATCAATACACACATATCTCCATCAATACACATACTATCTCCATCAATACACATACTATCTCCATCAATACACATAATATCTCCATCAATACACACATATCTCCATCAATACACATAATATCTCCGTCAATACACATAATATCTCCATCAATACACACATATCTCCATCAATACACACATATCTCCATCAATACACATAATATCTCCATCAATACACATAATCTCTCCATCAATACAAATACTATCTCCACCAATACACATAATATCTCCATCAATACACATACTATCTCCATCAATACACACATAGCTCCACCAATACACATAATATATCCATCAATACACATAATATCTCCATCAATACACACATTTCTCCATCAATACACATAATGTCTCCATCAATACACATAATATCTCCATCAATACACATAATATCTCCATCAGTACACACATACATATCTCCATCAATACACACATATCTCCATCAATACACATAATATCTCCATCAATACACACATATCTCCATCAATATACATAATATCTCCATCAATACACATACTATCTCAATCAATACACATAATATCTCCATCAATACACATAATCTCTCCATCAATACACATACTATCTCCACCAATACACATAATATCTCCATCAATACACATACTATCTCCATCAATACACACATAGCTCCACCAATACACATAATATCTCCATCAATACACATAATATCTCCATCAATACACATAATATCTCCATCAATACACATACTATCTCCATCAATACACACATTTCTCCACCAATACACATAATATCTCCATCAATACACATAATATCTCCATCAATACACATAATATCTCCATCAATACACATTATATCTCCATCAATACACATAATATCTCCATCAATACACATAATATCTCCATCAATACACACATATCTCCATCAATACACATAATATCTCCATCAATACACATACTATCTCCATCAATACACATACTATCTCCATCAATACACGTACTATCTCCATCAATACACATAATATCTCCATCAATACACATAATATCTCCATCAATACACATAATATCTCCATCAATACAGACATTTCTCCATCAATACACATAATGTATCCATCAATACACATAATATCTCTATCAATACACACATATCTCCATCAATACACACATATCTCCATCAATACACACATATCTCCATCAATACACACAATATCTCCATCAATACACATATATCTCCATCAATACACATAATGTTTCCATCAATACACAGATATCTCCATCAATACACACATATCTCCATCAATACACACATATCTCCATCAATACACATAATATCTCCATCAATACACACATATCTCCATCAATACACATAATATCTCCATCAATACACATAATATCTCCATCAATACACATAATCTCTCCATCAATACAAATACTATCTCCACCAATACACATAATATCTCCATCAATACACATACTATCTCCATCAATACACACATAGCTCCACCAATACACATAATATATCCATCAATACACATAATATCTCCATCAATACACACATTTCTCCATCAATACACATAATGTCTCCATCAATACACATAATATCTCCATCAATACACATAATATCTCCATCAGTACACACATACATATCTCCATCAATACACACATATCTCCATCAATACACATAATATCTCCATCAATACACACATATCTCCATCAATATACATAATATCTCCATCAATACACATACTATCTCAATCAATACACATAATATCTCCATCAATACACATAATCTCTCCATCAATACACATACTATCTCCACCAATACACATAATATCTCCATCAATACACATACTATCTCCATCAATACACACATAGCTCCACCAATACACATAATATCTCCATCAATACACATAATATCTCCATCAATACACATAATATCTCCATCAATACACATACTATCTCCATCAATACACACATTTCTCCACCAATACACATAATATCTCCATCAATACACATAATATCTCCATCAATACACATAATATCTCCATCAATACACATTATATCTCCATCAATACACATAATATCTCCATCAATACACATAATATCTCCATCAATACACACATATCTCCATCAATACACATAATATCTCCATCAATACACATACTATCTCCATCAATACACATACTATCTCCATCAATACACGTACTATCTCCATCAATACACATAATATCTCCATCAATACACATAATATCTCCATCAATACACATAATATCTCCATCAATACAGACATTTCTCCATCAATACACATAATGTATCCATCAATACACATAATATCTCTATCAATACACACATATCTCCATCAATACACACATATCTCCATCAATACACACATATCTCCATCAATACACACAATATCTCCATCAATACACATATATCTCCATCAATACACATAATGTTTCCATCAATACACAGATATCTCCATCAATACACACATATCTCCATCAATACACACATATCTCCATCAATACACATAATATCTCCATCAATACACACATATCTCCATCAATACACATAATATCTCCATCAATACACATAATATCTCCATCAATACACACAATGTCTCCATCAATACACATAATATCTACATCAATACACACATATCTCCATCAATACACACATATCTCCATCAAAACACATAACATCTCCATCAATACACACATATCTCCATCAATAAACATAATATCTCCATCAATACACATCATATCTCCATCAATACACACATATCTCCATCAATACACACATATCTCCATCAATACACACATATCTCCATCAATACACATACTATCTCCTTCAATACACATAATATATCAATCAATACACATACTATCTCCATCAATACACATATCTCCATCAATACACATACTATCTCCATCAATACACACATATCTCCATCAATAAACATAATATCTCCATCAATACACATCATATCTCCATCAATACACACATATCTCCATCAATACACACATATCTCCATCAATACACACATATCTCCATCAATACACATAATATCTCCATCAATACACATCATATCTCCATCAATACACACATATCTCCATCAATACACATACTATCTCCATCAATACACATACTATCTCCATCAATACACATAATATCTCCATCAATACACACATATCTCCATCAATACACATAATATCTCCGTCAATACACATAATATCTCAATCAATACACACATATCTCCATCAATACACACATGTCTCCATCAATACACATAATATCTCCATCAATACACATAATCTCTCCATCAATACAAATACTATCTCCACCAATACACATAATATCTCCATCAATACACATACTATCTCCATCAATACACACATAGCTCCACCAATACACATAATATCTCCATCAATACACATAATATCTCCATCAATACACACATTTCTCCATCAATACACATAATGTCTCCATCAATACACATAATATCTCCATCAATACACATAATATCTCCATCAGTACACACATACATATCTCCATCAATACACACATATCTCCATCAATACACATAATATCTCCATCAATACACACATATCTCCATCAATACACATAATATCTCCATCAATACACATACTATCTCAATCAATACACATAATATCTCCATCAATACACATAATCTCTCCATCAATACACATACTATCTCCACCAATACACATAATATCTCCATCAATACACATACTATCTCCATCAATACACACATAGCTCCACCAATACACATAATATCTCCATCAATACACATAATATCTCCATCAATACACATAATATCTCCATCAATACACACATTTCTCCATCAATACACATAATATCTCCATCAATACACATAATATCTCCATCAATACACATACTATCTCCATCAATACACATACTATCTCCATCAATACACGTACTATCTCCATCAATACACATACTATCTCCATCAATACACATAATATCTCCATCAATACACACATTTCTCCATCAATACACATAATGTATCCATCAATACACATAATATCTCTATCAATACACACATATCTCCATCAATACACACATATCTCCATCAATACACACATATCTCCATCAATACACATAATATATCCATCAATACACACATATCTCCATCAATACACATAATATCTCCATCAATACACACATATATCCATCATTACACATAATATCTCCATCAATACACATAATATCTCAATCAATACACATTATATCTCCATCAGTACACAAATATCTCCATCAATACACATAATATCTCCATCAATACACATAATATCACTGGGCACTGCCAGCTGGGAAAGCCATCCTTATGATGTAGTATGTGGCAGACATTAGCTCTGACCATCCATGATTCACGGGTCACTGCATTATAATAATGTGCATTAGTTATGCAGTTGCTGCAGGGGATCTGAATGTTGCTGTTCATTACGGGTTGACTGATCCACAATAACAAAGCCATGTTGCACAACCCAGTCTGTAGCTAATCCAGTCAGCTACGTAACACATACTCACCCAACACTCCAAAGCTTCCTCACGTTAACCTAGACGTCTCTGCAGCCTGTCACCATGTATCTGTGCTGTGAGTGTTTTTGTTCAGATGGCCCTGCTGTTTTTTTACACTCTGGTTTTCATTGGCTTCATGAGCGCAACTGTAAATTCCTGAAGGGCTGGTCTGCGCTGTCACAATGGACGCCATCCAGGTTTTTCTCCAGATTTAGGAACCTCTCTTTCCAATGTGCAGTTGAAACAATAAAGTGGTCACCCCACCACTGTTTTGGTAGAAAGCAGAGGGATGGGGCTGGAGAAATGTACTGTAACCACTCTCAAATTCATAGACAGAGCTATGGATACAAGGACTAACCATCCATGATATCAAATTATAGTTAAAACTATGTTTTGAGACTATACAGTGTTTGTTTACGTTTATGCTGTTTACAAACTTCAGAGTAAAGCAAGCTTATATTTTGGGGTCTGATGTGATACGACAGTTGAACTAAGCTCATGAGGTATTTCTAAGTCATTTTGTTGAAGAATAAATGGGAATACGTGATGGATTTATAAGTCCAATAAATACATTTATGAACCCATTCAGCCAACTTACAATCAATCGATAATAAAATAGACGAACTACGAGCACGTACATCCTACCAACCGGACATTAAAAGCTGTAATATATTATGTTTCACTGAGTCATGGCTGAATGATGACATGATGAACATACAGCTGGCGGTTTTAAGCTTTTTTGGCAGAATAGAACAGCGCCTCACTATTTACATCTATATTTTTTACATACCACCGCAGACCTATGCTTGCGCTAAGACCGCACTCAATGGGGTGTATACGGCCATAAGCAAAAAGGAAAACGTTCATCCAGAGGCGGCGCTCCTAGTGGCCGGGGACTTTAGTGCATGGAAACTTAAATCAGTTTTACCTCATTTCTACCAGCATGTTAAATGTGCAACCAGAGGGAAAAAACTCTAGACCACCTTTACTCCACACACAGAGACGCGTACAAAGCTCTCCCTCGCCCTCCATTTGGCAAATCTGACCATAATTCTATCTTCCTTATTCCTCCTAACAAGCAAAAACTAAAGCAGGAAGAACCAGTGACTCAGTCAATCAGAAAGTGGTCAGATGAAGCAGATGCTAAGCTACAGAACTGTTTTGCTTGCACAGACTTGAATACATGTATGTTCCGGGATTCTTCTGATGGCATTGAGGAATAAACCACAACAGTCGCTGGCTTCATCAATAAGTGCATTGCTGACGTCGTCACCACAGTGACCGAACCTACATACACCAACCAGAAGCCATGGATTAAAAGCAACATCCACACTGAGCTAAAGGGTAGAGCTGCCGCTTTCAAGGAGCGGGACTCTAACCCGAAAGCCTATAAGATATCCCACTGTGCCCTCCAATGAACCATCAAACAGGCAAAGAGTCAATACAGGACTAACATTGAATCGTACTACACCGGCTTCGATGATCATCGGATGTGGCAGGGCTTGCAAACTATTAGACTACAAAGTGAAGCACAGCCACGAGCTGCCCAGTGACACAAACCTACCAGGTGAGCTAAATTACATCTATGCTCACTTCGAGGCAAGTAACACTGAAACATGCATGAGAGCACCAGCCGTTCTGGATGACTGTGTGATCACGCTCTCTGTAGCTGATATGAGTAAAACCTTTAAACAGGTCAACATTCACAAGGCTGCAGGACCAGACGGATTACCAGGACGTGTACTCCGAGCATGCGCTGATCAACTGGCAAGTGTTTTCACTAACATGTTCAACCTGTCCCTGACCGAGTCTGTAATACCAACATGTTTCAAGCAGACCAACATAGTCCCTGTGCCCAAGAACACTAAGATAACCTGCTTAAATGACTGCGACCCACAGTACTCACGTCTGTAGCCATGAAGTGCTTTGAAAGGCTGGTTATGGCTCACATCAACATCATTATCCCAGTAGCCCTAGACCAACTCCAACACAGATGATGCAATCTCTATTGCACTCAAGACTGCCCTTTCCCACCTGGACAAAAGGAACATCTATGTGAGAATGCTATTCATTGACTACAGCTCAGCGTTCAACCCCATAGTGCCCTCAAAGCTCATCACTAAGCTAAGGACAATGGGACTAAAAACCTCCCTCTGTAACTTGATCCTAGACTTCCTGACAGGCCGCCCCCAGGTGGGAAGGGTAGGGAACAACATATCTGCCACACTGATCCTCAACACAGGGGCCCCTGTGCCCAGTCCCCTCCTGTACTCCTTGTTCACTCATGACTGCATGGCCAGGTATGACTCCAACACCATCATCAAGTTTTCCGATGACACAACAGTGGCAGGACTGACCACCGACAACAATGAGACAGCCTATAGGGAGAAGGTCAGAGACGTGGTCATGCGGTGCCAGGACAACAACCTCTCCCTCA
This sequence comes from Oncorhynchus mykiss, assembly GCF_013265735.2. Taxonomy (NCBI): domain Eukaryota; kingdom Metazoa; phylum Chordata; class Actinopteri; order Salmoniformes; family Salmonidae; genus Oncorhynchus; species Oncorhynchus mykiss. Next base: position 62,890,233 of record NC_048580.1, read on the forward strand.
ACGTGATCAAGACAAAGGAGATGATTGTGGACTACAGGAAAAGGAGGACCGAGCACGGCCCCATTCTCATCAACAGTGGAACAGGTGTAGAGCTTCAAGTTCCTTGGTGTCCATATCACCAACAAACTATCATCGTCTAAACACACTAAAACAGTCGTGAAGAGGGCATGACAAAGCCTATTCCCCCTTAGGAGACTGAAAAGGCATGGGTCCTCAGATCCTCAAAAGGTTCTACAGCTGCACCATCGAAAGCATCCTGACTGGTTGCATCACTGCCTGGTATGGCAACTGCAAACAGAGGGTAGTGCGTACTGCCCAGTACATCACTGGGGCCTAGCTTCACTTGTTATTTTACTGCTGCTGTTTCATTATTTGTTACTTTCATTTCAATGTGTTACTTAACACTTGTTTTCTAAACTTATTAAATCATTGTTGGTTAAGGGCTTATAAGTAAGCATTTCACTGTAAGGTCTACTACACCTGTTGTATTTGGCACATGTGACAAATAACATTTGATTTGATTTGAATGTAGCAACTGCGGATTGCCCTTTTAACTACCATACCAAAAGTTGCATAGACACACTTTTCACTAACTCTGTTTGCCTTGTGGAATGTGTTCCACTAATTATGAAGCAGCAGTGGGTTGAGTGTAAAACTGCTGAGGGTTGTCATGGTTCTGTTGGAGGAAAACAGGGCTTCCCTGCTCTCTCAACCACATAGTGTACTGTTTCCATGTAGTCAAATAAAGGCTCAGTCCAAGTCAGTATAACAAGGGGAAAGGATGATGACCAAAACAAGGACTGTAATTACTCAGTACCTCACTCGGGCCATTTCTTAACATTGCTGTGACAAACTCACAGTAATGACATTGGAGTATTGTCTCGGTTCCAATAAAAACAGTGCTGACTACTTACTTCTATTCTGGGATTCTATAGAGATGTACAGTATATGATAGTGAAGATGGGATGGAGCCGTGTGGTGATTGTGATGATGTCTGGTGAAATGTCTAAGGAGAAGCTGTGATATAGGCTGACGTGTTCAGTTGTTAACAATGTTTTATAGAAGTGGTGGGGGACTGTACTGGGACCAGCTCTGGAGGAGAAAGTTGGGGACAGAGAAAATAGAGGGGAATAAGGGGCAGGGCTGGGGAGTAGCTGATTACAGTTACGTTACCAGCAAAAATATTGTCTATTTAGCGATACGTTTTAAAAACTAGATGACTAGTTCTTGGATTACCTTTAATTTCAGAAAGGATGCAAAAGAACACATTATGTTTTCTCAATCACATTCAATTCAGCATTAGAAAGTTTGTTTGTTCCACCTGAGCGAGTCTGACCACAAGTCAGAGACCACTATGATGACACACCAAATTAGTTTGATGGAACATTTTTGTCTTCTTCGAATGCCTCTAGGGCAAAGTAATCCAAATGTAACTGAAAGCAATCAGATTTCGTGACTGAGTTTAGGCAATCAAAAAGTTACATTACTGATTAAAATTTTGCACAGGTAACAGCTGTAACAGATTAGATTTATAAAGTAATCTACCCAACCCTGTTGATGGGATAGTGAAGGGAGGGGTAAAGGAGGAATATAATTGGGCTGATTGAGAGAGAGAGACAGAGACAGACAGGGGGGTAGCGAGTGGAGGAGAGAGTTTAGAGAGAGAAAGCAAGAGTGTTTTGGGTGGTTAAATGAGGAAGGTTCTTAAAGGTCAAGTGCAGTGGACCTCAAGGTGTTGAAAGCGTTCCACAGGGATGCTGGCCCATGTTGACTCCAATGGTTCCCACAGTTGTGTCAAGTTGGCTGGATGTCATTTGGGTGGTGAACCATTCATGATATATATGGGAAACTGTTGAGTGTGAAAAACCCAGCAGCGTTGAGATCCATGACCCCGGTGCACCTGGCACCTACTACCATACCCCGTTCAAAGTCACTTAAATCTTTTTTCTTCTTGCCCAATTACCCTCTAAATGGCACACATACAGTTGAAGTCGGAAGTTTACATACATTTACAGTGGGGCAAAAAAGTATTTAGTCAGCCACCAATTGTGCAAGTTCTCCCAGTTCTCCCTGTAATTTTCATCATAGGTACACTTCAACTACGACAGACAAAATTAGGGAAAAAAATCCAGAAAATCACATTGTAGGATTTTTAATGAATTTATTTGCAAATTATGGGGGAAAATAAGTATTTGGTCAATATCTGGGGACAGCAAGTTGTCATCATGTCAGGTAGTCCTGAGGCATGATCCTAGGGCTCAGGTCCTCCGACACATAAACTACTGCAGCATAAATACTGGAGGCTGAGACAGGAGGGGTCAGGAGACACTGTGGCCCCATCCGAGGACATCCCTGGACAGGGCCAAACAGGAAGGATATAACCACATCCACTTTGCTAAAGCACAGCCCCCACACCACTAGAGGGATATCTTCAACCACCAACTTACCATCCTGAGACAAGGCTGAGTATAGCCCACAAAGATCTCCGACACGGCACAACCAAAGGGGGGGGGGGGGGGGGAGGGCGCCAACCCAGACAGGATGATAACATCAGTGACTCAACCCACTCAGGTGACGCACCCCTCCCAGGGACGGTATGAGAGAGCCCCAGTAAGCCAGTGACTCAGCCCCTGTAATAGGGTTAGAGGCAGAGAATCCCAGTGGAAAGAGGAGAACCGTCCAGGCAGAGACAGCAAGGGCGGTTCGTTGCTCCAGAGCCTTTCCGTTCACCTTCCCACTCCTGGGCCAGACGACACTCAATCATATGACCCACTGAAGAGATGAGTCTTCAGTAAAGACTTAAAGGTTGAGACCGAGTTTGCGTTTCTGACATGGGTAGGTAGACCGTTCCATAAAAATGGAGCTCTATAGGAGAAAGCCCTGCCTCCAGCTGTTTGCTTAGAAATTCTAGGGACAATTAGGAGGCCTGCGTCTTGTGACCATAGCGTATGTGTAGGTATGTACGGCAGGACCAAATCAGAGAGATAGGTAGGAGCAAGCCCATGTAATGCTTTGTAGGTTAGCAGTAAAACCTTGAAATCAGCCCTTGCCTTGACAGGAAGCCAGTGTAGGGAGGCTAGCACTGGTGTAATGTGATCACATTTTTTGGTTCTAGTCAGGATTCTAGCAGCCGTATTTAGCACAAACTGAAGTTTATTTAGTGCTTTATCCGGGTAGCCGGAAAGTAGAGCATGGCAGTAGTCTAACCTAGGAGTGACAAAAGCATGGATGAATTTTTCTGCATCATTTTTGGACAGAAAGTTTCTGATTTTTGCAATGTTACGCAGATGGAAAAAAGCTGTCCTTGAAATGGTCTTGATATGTTCTTCAAAAGAGAGATCAGGGTCCAGAGTCACGCCGAGGTCCTTCACAGTTTTATTTGAGACGACTGTACAACCATTAAGATTAATTGTCAGATTCAACAGAAGATCTCTTTGTTTCTTGGGACCTAGAACAAGCATCTCTGTTTTTTCCGAGTTTAAAAGTAGAAAGTTTGCAGCCATCCACTTCCTTATGTCTGAAACACATGCTTCTAGCGAGGGCAATTTTGGGACTTCACCATGTTTCATTGAAATGTACAGCTGTGTGTCATCCGCATAGCAGTGAAAGTTAACATTATGTTTTCGAATGACATCCCCAAGAGGTAAAATATATAGTGAAAACAATAGTGGTCCTAAAACGGAACCTTGAGGAACACCGACATTTACAGTTGATTTGTCAGAGGACAAACCATTCACAGAGACAAACTGATATCTTTCCGACAGATAAGATCTAAACCAGGCCAGAACTTGTCCGTGTAGACCAATTTGGGTTTCCAATCTCGCCAAAAGAATGTGGTGATCGATGGTATCAAAAGCAGCACTAAGGTCTAGGAGCACGAGGACAGATGCAGAGCCTCGGTCTGATGCCATTAAAAGGTTATTTACCACCTTCACAAGTGCCGTCTCAGTGCTATGATGGGGTCTAAAACCAGACTGAAGCATTTCGTATACATTGTTTGTCTTAGGAAGGCAGTGAGTTGCTGCGCAACAGCCTTTTCTAAAATTTTTGAGAGGAATGGAAGATTCGATATAGGCCGATAGTTTTTAATATTTTCTGGGTCAAGGTTTGGCTTTTTCAAGACAGGCTTTATTACTGCCACTTTTAGTGAGTTTGGTACACATCCGGTGGATAGAGAGCCGTTTATTATGTTCAACGTAGGAGGGCCAAGCACAGGAAGCAGCTCTTTCAGTAGTTTAGTTGAAATAGGGTCCAGTATGCAGCTTGAAGGTTTAGAGGCCATGATTATTTTTATCATTGTGTCAAGAGATATAGTACTAAAACACTTGAGCGTCTCTCTTGATCCTCTCGTCTCTCTTGTTAACAAACTATAGCTTTGGCAAGTCGGTTAGGACATCTACTTTGTGCATGACACAAGTCATTTTTCCAACAATTGTTTACTGACAGATTATTTCACTTATAATTCACTGTATCATAATTCCAGTGGGTCAGAAGTGTACATACACTAAGTTGACTGTGCCTTTTAACAGCTTGGAAAATTCCAGAAAATGATGTCATGACTTTAGAAGTTTCTGAAAGGCTAATTGACATCATTTGAGTCAATTGGAGGTGTACCTGTGGATGTATTTCAAGGCCTACCTTCAAACTCAGTGCCTCTTTGCTTGACATCATGGGAAAATCAAAAGAAATCAGCCAAGACCAGCCAAGACACAATTTGTAGACCTCCACAAGTCTGGTTCATCTTTGGGAACAATTTCCAAACGCCTGAAGGTACCACGTTCATCTGTACATACGCAAGTATAAACACCATGGGACCACGCAGCCATCATACCGCTCAGGAAGGAGACGCGTTCTGTCTCCTACAGATGAACGTGCTTTGGTGCGAAAAGTGCAAATCAATCCCAGAACAACATCAAAGGACCTTGTGAAGATGTTGGAGGAAACAGGTACAAAAGTATCTAAATCCACAGTTAAATGAGTCCTATATCGACATAACCTGAAAGGCCGCTCAGCAAGGAAGAAGCCACTGCTCCAAAACCGCCATAAAAAAAGCCAGACTACAGTTTGCAACTGCACTTGGGGACAAATAGATGGTATCATGAGGAATTGAAAATGATGTGGATATATTGAAGCAACATCTCAAGACATCAGTCAGGAGGTTTAAGCTTGGTCACAAATGGGTCTTCCAAATGGACAATGACCCCAAGCATACTTCCAAAGTTGTGGCTAAATTGCTTAAAGACAACAAAGTCAAGGTATTGTAGTGGCCATCACAAAGCCCTGACCTCAATCCTATAGAACATTTGTGGGCAGAACAGAAAAAGTGTGTGCAAACAAGGAGTCCTATAAACCTGACTCAGTTACACCAGCTCTGTCAGGAGGAATGGGCCAAAATCCACCCAATTTATTGTGGGAAGCTTGTGGAAGGCTACACAAAACATTTGGCCAAACAATTTAAAGGCAATGCTACCAAATACTAATTGAGTGTAATGTAAACTTCTGAAAGCTGAAATAAAACATTCTCTCTACTATTATTCTGCCATTTCACGTTCTTAAAATAAAGTGGTGATCCTAACTGACCTAAGACAGGGTATTTTTACTAGGATTAAATGTCAGGAATTGTGAAAAACTGAGTTTAAATGTATTTGGCTAAGGTGTATGTAAACTTCCGACTTCAACTGTACACAATCCATGTCTCAATTGTCTCAAGGTTTAAAAATCCTTATTTAATCTGTCTCCTCCCCTTCAACTAGATGGATTGAAGTGGATTTAACAAGTGACATCGATAAGGCATCATAGCTTTCATCTGCAGTAAATTAGTTAATAGACCAATAAGACAGAGAGTTCTGAACCTTTTTGCCATTAACAGTTAGTTTTCAGGGGGTTGTGCTGGAAAAATTGCTATTTGTTAAGACAAAAATTGTGTTTCTTTTTTAAACATTTTTTATTGAAACCAATCACATTGTTCCCCCGAAATTATTTGATATTAGGATAAAAATGCTTGCATTGTCTTACATGGTCAAACCACCAGTTTTGAAAAAAGTAAGTTGAGTAAAAGTATAGATACCTTAATAGAAGTTACTCTATTAAAAGTGAAAGTCACCCAGTAAAATAGTACTTGAGTAAAAGTCTAAAAGTATTTAGTTTTAAATATACTTAAGTATCAAAAGTACAAGTAAAAGTATAAATCATTTTAAAAATCCTTATATTAAGCAAAGCAGACGGCACCATTTTCTTGTTTTAAAAATGTACGTATAGCCAGGGGTACACTCCAACACTCAGACATTATTTACAAAAGATGAATTTGTGTTTAGTGAGTCCGCCGGACCAGAGGCAGTAGGTACGTTGATACGTATGTGAATTTGACCATTTCCGTGTCCTTCTAAGCATTAAAAATGTAACGAATACTTTTGGTTGTCAGGGAAAATGTATTGAGTAAAAAGTACAATATTTTCTTTAGGAATGTAGTGAAGTAAAAGTAAAAGTAGTCCAAAGTAAAAATAGAAAAGTAAAGTACAGATACCCCTAAAAACTACTTAAGTAGTACTTTGAAGTATTTTTACTTAAGTAATTTACACCACTGCAAACCACAGGATGCTTAAATTAGATTCTTAGACCATCTGTTTTTGCAGATGTATGTGTGTGTGTGTGTATGTGTGTGTGTGTGTGTGTGTGTGTGTGTGTGTGTGTGTGTGTGTGTGTGTGTGTGTGTGTGTGTTTATCTGTAACAACAGGTGCATTGTACTCTGCTTAATTTGTGTGCATTCTGTTCTTATTCGTGACCCAGGGGGTACAAGTATTGGTTAAGAATGCACAGCAGGCCAGTTCCCATCTCTCACACACACACGCACACACACACGCACACACGCACACGCATATGCACACACATACATAAAGTACACACACACATAAAGTACACACAGACCTTATTCTCATCTTTAACTCTTGTTGCTATGCCTTGTACAAATGTCAGGAATATCATTTTAACCCTTAGAATGCTCTGCCACACCCTCGCTGGGTCGCCAGAATAGACAGATAGGGGTTAGAGATTGTGACTGGGGTATCTTAACATTGACAGTCTGACATCGTAGTGTAGGTTTCAGCTGTAGGAGGCAAACACAGTAATGGTTGGTTTGTAATTGACAGTAAAAAAAAGTTGACCCAAACATCTACAAAAAAATACTTGACTACAGTAAATTATTGATTTGACTACCCAGCTAGCACATTTGGCTCCTTGGAAGTTGTGGGAATGTATGTTTTTGGTTTCCCATTGGTTCTGGGAACGAAACCATACGTTTCCTGATCAGTAAAATTGAAAGTGAACGTTCATTTTTGGGTTCCAAGTAGGTTCTGAGAAGGTTTTACTATGGTTCCCTGAAAGTTTTCCTGGAGCGTTTTAGTAACGTTCTGAGAATGGAAATTGTAGGTTATTCGAAAGTAACTAAATAACATTCTGAGAACATGTTTCAATTTTAATAACACTGCTAGCTTAGGTTAGCTGTTTTGAACTCCAAGCACAGATAGGACACATGGAAATATATTTTCTTCTGCAATAATCATGCAAAGATATATTTTTATCGTGGCACGGCATCTGTGAGATTCAAACCTATGAGCTTCTGTTCTCTGTCCATGGAATTAGTTCACCGCACCATCAAGAGGGGGCTAGCAGCATGCCTTGTTTTTTTTTTACTCACCCAAAGAAGTTTATTTGAGTATTTTCAAACAGACCACATTTCAAAAGAAACAAGCACTCATTAAGATCAGGTTTGGCCAATTAGTGGGCATGGCCCAAAAAAATGAACACTTAACAAGATAGAGGATAGAGAGTTATGTTGATGCTGAGAACGGAATGTATATGTTTTTAAATAACATTCTTAGAACAGTCTCTGAACGTTGCAGAAGTTTTCTTGTGTTTTTTATGGAAAGTTTTCTTAAAGTTCTCAGACCAATTTGAGACCATGACTTTAAAGAGAACCATGAGCAAACCTGTAGGAAATGTTATGATGAAAGTTCTGAAATTCCCACAAAAGAACGTTGTTTCTTAACGTTCTCGGAACAATTTGAGAACATCACTTTAAACCTGCAATATGTAACATTTGTGATAACCCAAAATCTAACTGCCTGTAGCACAGGACCTGAATCAAGGATATGCCTATTCTTGGTACCATTTGAAAGGAAACACTTTGAGATTTGTGGAAATGTGAAAGGAATGTAGGAGAATGTAACAAAAATACATCTGGTAAAAGATAATAAAAAGAAAAAAACAAACGTTATTTTGTATTTTTTTTGTACCATCATCTTTGAAATGCAAGAGAAAGGCCATTATGTATTATTCCAGCCCAGGGCAAATGTAGATGTTGGCCACTAGATGGCAGCAGTGTATGTGCAAAGTTTTAGACTGATACAATGAACCATTGTGTTTCTGTTCAAACTGCCCAAATGTGCCTAATTTGTTTATTAATAACTTTTCATGTTCGAACTTGTGCACTCTCCTCAAACAATAGCATGGTATTCTTTCACTGTATTAGCTATTGTAAATTGGACAGTGCAGTTAGATTAGAAAGAATGTAAGCTTTCGGCCAATTTCATATATGTCTATGTACTGGGAAATATTCCTGTTACTTACAACCTCATGCTAAACGCATTTGCCTACGTAAGATCAACCATTCCACGGATGGGACACCGATCCCGAAGAAGTTCTTAAGGATCCGCCACTGATCCTGAAGAAGTGAAGATGTTAAACCATGAAATGCGTTGATTGGCCAGTGAATTTATTTATTATTCAAAACCCAGCCCTTTCGCAATATTGCCAGCTATTGCACTCATACTTCCCACAGTTAAAATAGCAAAAATATTTCTGCCACACCCCCGGACCAAAAGCCAGCTCTAAGATTTACCATTGTGTTTGTTTTTTTCCGATAGTGCTCCCAATATTTAAAAGGGGCGATGGTGTCAGGTGGGACCATAGGAGCTAATAAACAGAGTAATGGAAGACAACTTCCTAGGTACGACCCATATACTCCCCAAAGAAACGAAAGCAACAAGGCACTTTGTAATGCCACCTGGCTCATGTCAAACACACACCCACACAACTTTACTACAAGGCAATTAGCCGCTCCTTTAAACAGTAGGGGGTTCACTGTATGTAGTAGTCATGTCTTCAAAGTGTGTCTGGGAGCCTGGGACATGCACCTGCACCTATGCACACCCACCCACGCATGCATGCACGCACACAAACAGTCTGTACTAATAAGCTACATACATGAAGTGTTCCATATGCTCAAAACATTTATTTTGGACATGGAGTGCCATTATATTTACAACAAATAACATTCTCTATTTTGTGTGAGCGTAGCAGGAGATCTACTGTATATTTGAATATATTCCGTATTCCGTATTATGTTTGTGTTGGATCAGGACATATTTTCTCTGCTCAGCAAACTGCCTTTCAATACCAACAACCATAAAAGGTTCACGAATTCTTGAAAATGAGCTGTGAGAAAAGCTGCCAACGGAGGATCATACTTCAACAACCTCTTCATTATTCTCCTTTCAGTCTGTTTTAGACATTCATTCTGGTACAATGGCATTAAGGTTTTTGTTTTTATAAAGCACCTGTGTTTTGTCCTGATCTTAGGCTGTTCCAGGTTCCTGCTGTTGCTGTGAGGTGTGTAAGGATACTTTTGTATTTTAACATTTTGCAAAAAGTGCTGTCAATACAATTTTAAATTAAATCTTCATTATTCTTCTCCTTACCAACTTATTTCCTCATTTCCCCCTCCTCCCTCTCCTCCTCCATCCCTCCTCCTCCCTCTCCTCCTCCTCCTCCTCCTCCACCTCCTTTCTGGGATGGGGCCACAGTGTGGGTAGGCCTGGCTCAAAGGTGAAACTCATAGACTCAGTGGCCAAACTGGCAAACAATAAAGAGAGGAAGCTCTGAATGGACTAGACAGACACACAAACACACGCACACACAAACAGACGCGCACACACAAGCACACACAGGCACACAGGCACACACATAATGGAGGTTTTAGCTGATCACGGGAAAGAGAAGCAAAAACCAGGATCAGAATAGGGATGAAGCTTGGGTGAATGGACTGGGAGAGAACTGGGAGGATATCGAGATGAGACCACTGGTGCAGATCGATCAATTCCTAAGCCCCTCATCTCCTCCCTTCTGCCCTGTTGACTCCAACCCGGTTGCCAGTCCTTTTTCTCACTCTCCACATCCTTTCCCTTAAAAAGGTCCCATTCTCTCCCTTTCCCTTTCTCTCCAGTGACACAAGAAGGAATGTCATTCAGAACTTTAGCCCCTGGTTCAAGGGTAAGTGTGGTATTTTGTACACACTAAATATACTCTCCCCCCACATAGCTGGAAATATATTTTGTTTCACTGCTTATGTTTGCCTCCTCCAGCTGAGACTTCCACTCTTCTGTCAGACTGGGATGTTAAGAGATCCCAGCAATATGTCAGAGTGCCAGAGTAGCTACTCCTTTTGGTTTGTATCCATCCCTATTTTCTGGTTACGCTCTCCTCCCAACAAATCATTCAGTCCTTTAAAGCCATATCAACGGCCTAGGCTATATCTTGCTTATTGAGAACATGCCTCACACATACAATCAGTGGTGGAAAAAGTACTCAATTATCATACTTGAGTAAAAGTAAAGATAACTTCATAGAAAATGACTCAAGTAAAAGTGAAATTCACACAGGAAAATAATACTTGAGTAAAAGTCTAAAAGTATTTGGTTGTAAATATACCTAAGTACCTGCTCTGCAGGTAGGACTGTGTGAATTTTAATAATGCAAAAGCATTACGGCAGAAGCCTCACGAGTAGGCCATTTCAAACCCTTTTATCGATAGGCTACTTGGCTAATGAATGGCCAGGAGAAGCAAGACAGCAGGCACGTTGCTGTCCAATCAGCTTTCATTAAAGTAAGCTAAGGGTAGCCTAAGGGTAGCCCATTTCAAATGAAATGGAAAACAAGCAAATGTTACAGTAAAATAACTTCAATGTTTCTAAATACAAGTCAATAGATTATATCATGTTTCGCTCCATGATGGGCATATAGCCTAGATGGAGTTTTTTTTATTCATTTACACACAACCAAGATAACAACAGGAGCTGTTTAATAAAATAATCTACTATAGCCTTCATAGATAAAAAGAGGATGCTCCAAAACTGAATCTTTGAATAAAGCTTTGGTGATTGAGAATTACTTCAAAGGGGTCTCACGAGCCAAACCCTTTATGATAGTCTTGACTACTTGGCTAATGCACTGGGCAGGACACCTAAAAAAAACATTATTTGAGGGAGGGGAGGCTACTCTTGGTTTTTAATTCAATTAAACGAAATGGGTAAAAAAACGAAAACATTTTACGTTTCTAAATAAGAGGTTTATGGCACATAATGATATCTCACTTGTTCCAAGCTCTTATGAGACAGGTAAATTACCAATCCTGGCACTATGGTTTGAAAACAGAAGAGTGCCTGCTTTAAAAGGTCGAAATTGCAAACAAGTGTGCGTTTAACAATTGCGTTGACTTAATGCCAGCCGGAAATAGAGCCCTCTCTGTTTGAGCTACAGACTGCTGTTCAGAGGGTAGTTGTGCTGGTGAACTCCCATGTTGCGAAGCCTCCTAATTGCGGTTTAAGAGTGAAGAGAAACAGATGCAGTAATTAAACTCCCCACTTGGTTTAGAGTGGAGTAGACAGACGGGGTACAAACCCAGACGGTTGTCTGTGATGGCTGATCAAAAACATGACCTCTATCAAGGCTGTAATGCCAACACGTGTTTGGTCTTATTCATAACTAAATAACATTTTTTAACAAGCTTCCATTTTATACCAGAGTGGTTGGATATGTTTTGTATATCAAATTTTAAATTGTGCACCTTGGTTGGACTGTGAGGTAGCTAGCGGCAGCAGACTTTCTCTGTGTGAGATGATTGGTCACGCAGCACTCTAGCTGGCACAGGGTGTGACACAAGGGGATGTAAATGGGTGTGACACAGGAAATGCCTATTTTAGACAGAAATACCCAGTTCAAATCAAATAAAAAAATATATATATTTTTTCAAATCAAATTTATTTATATAGCCCTTCGTACATCAGCTGATATCTCAAAGTGCTGTACAGAAACCCAGCCTAAAACCCCAAACAGCAAGCAACGCAGGTGTAGAAGCACGGTGGCTAGGAAAAACTCCCTAGAAAGGCCAAAACCTAGGAAGAAACCTAGAGAGGAACCAGGCTATGTGGAGTGGCCAGTCCTCTTCTGTCTGTGCCGGGTGGAGATTATAACAGAACATGGCCAACATAAATGACCAGCATGGTCAAATAATAATAATCACAGGCAGAACAGTTGAAACTGGAGCAGCAGCACGGCCAGGTGGACTGGGGACAGCAAGGAGTCATCATGCCCGGTAGTCCTGAGATATGGTCCTAGGGCTCAGGTCCTCCAAGAGAGAAAGAGAGAAAGAAAGAATTAGAGAGAGCATACTTAAATTCACACAGGACACCGGATAGGACAGGAGAAGTACTCCAGAAATAACAAACTGACCCTAGCCCCCCGACACATAAACTACTGCAGCATAAATACTGGAGGCTGAGACAGGAGGGGTCAGAAGACACTGTGGCCCCATCCGATGACACCCCCGGACAGGGCCAAACAGGAAGGATATAACCCCACCCACTTTGCTAAAGCACAGCCCCCACACCACTAGAGGGATATCTTCAACCACCAACTTACCATCCTGAGACAATGACGAGTATAGCCCTCAAAGATCTCCGCCACAGTACAACCCAAGGGGGGGGGGGGGGGGGGGGCGCCAACCCACACAGGAAGATCACATCAGTGACTCAACCCACTCAAGTGACGCACCCCTCCCAGGGACGGTATGAGAGAGCCCCAGTAAGCCAGTGACTCAGCCCCTGTAATAGGGTTAGAGGCAGAGAATCCCAGTGGAAAGAGGGGAACCGGACAGGCAGAGACAACAAGGGCGGTTCGTTGCTCCAGAGCCTTTCCGTTCACCTTCACACTCCTGGGCCTGACTACACTCAATCATATGACCCACTGAAGAGATGAGTCTTCAGTAAAGACTTAAAGGTTGAGACGGAGTTTGCTTCTCTCACATGGGACCATTCCATAAAAATGGAGCTCTATAGGAGAAAGCCCTGCCTCCAGCTGTTTGCTTAGAAATTCTAGGGACAATTAGGTGGCCTGAGTCTTGTGACCATAGCGTACGTGTAGGTATGTACGGCAGGACCAAATCAGAGAGATAGGTAGGAGCAAGCCCATGTAATGCTTTGTAGGTTAGCAGTAAAACCTTGAAATCAGCCCTTGCCTTGACAGGAAGCCAGTGTAGGGAGGCTAGCACTGGTGTAATATGATCACATTTTTTGGTTCTAGTCAGGATTCTAGCAGCCGTATTTAGCACAAACTGAAGTTTATTTAGTGCTTTATCCGGGTAGCCGGAAAGTATTGCAGTAGTCTAACCTAGAAGTGACAAAAGCATGGATACATTTTTCTGCACCATTTTTGGACTGCAATGTTACGTAGATGGAAAAAAGCTGTCCTTGAAAAAGTCTTGAAATGTTCTTCAAAAGAGAGATCAGGGTCCAGAGTAACGCCGACTCAGTTGTGAGTCAGGAAACACTACACAATGACTCTATACAATGATATGTATACAGTACCAGTCAAAAGTTTGGACACACCTACTCAATCAAGGGTTTTTCTTAATTTTTACTATTTTCTACATTGTAGAATAATAGTGAAGACATCAAAACTATGAAATAACACATATGGAATCATATAGTAACCAAAAAAGTTTTAAACAAATCAAAATATATTTTATATTTGAGATTCTTCAAAGTAGCTACCATTTGCCTTGATGACAGCTTTGCACACTCTTGTCATTCTCTCAACCAGCTTCATGATGTTGTTACCTGGAATGCATTTAAATTAACAGGTATGCCTTGTTAAAAGTTAATTTGTGGAATTTCTTTCCTTCTTAATGCCTTTGAACCAATCAGTTGTGTTGTGAAGAGGTAGGGGTGGTATACAGAAGATAGCCCTATTTGGTAATAGACCAAGTCCATAATATGGCAAGAACAGCTCAAATATGCAAAGAGAAACCACATTCTATCATTACTTTAAGACATGAAGGTCAGTCAATCTGGAACATTTCAAGACCTTTGGAAGTTTCTTAAACTGCAATCGCAAAAACCATCAAGCGCTATGATGAAACTGTCTCTCATGAGGACCGCCACAGGAAAGGAAGACCCAGAGTTACCTCTGCTGCAGAGGAGAAGTTCATTAGAGTTACCAGCCTCAGAAATTGCAGCCCAAATAAATGCTTCACAGAGTTTAAGTAACAGACACATGTCAAAAGCCACTGTTCAGAGGAGACTACGTGAATCAGGCCTTCATCGCCGAATTTCTGAAAAGAAACCACTACTAAAGGACACCAATAATAAGAAGAGACTTGCTTGGTCCAAGAAACACGAGCAATGGACATTAGACCGGTGGAAATCTGTCCTTTGGTCTGATTAGTCTAAATATGAGATTTTTGGTTCCGATCGTAGGTGAACTGATGATCTCCTCATGTGTAGTTCACACCATGGAGCATGGAGAAGGTGGTGTGATTTTGTGGGGGAGCTTTGCTGGTGACACTGTGATTTATTTAGAATTCAAGGCACACTTAAGCAGCATGGCTACAACAGCATTCTGCAGCGATACACCATCCCATCGGGTTTGCGCTTAGTGGGACTATCATTTGTTTTTCAACAGGACAATCACCCAACACACCTCCAGGCTGTGTAAGGGCTGTTTGACCAAGGAGAGTGATGGAGTGCTACATCAGATGAACTGGCTTCCACAATCACCCGACGTCAACCCAAATTAAATGGTTTGGAATGAGTTGAACCGCGGAGTGAAGGAAAAGCAGTCAAGTGCTCAGCATATATTGGAACTCATTCTAGACTGTTGTTAAAGCATTCTTCATGAAGCTGGTTGAGAGAATACCAAGAGTGTGCAAAGCTGTCATCAATGCAAAGTGTGGCTACTTTAAAGAATCGAAAATCTAAAAAATATTTAGATTTGTTTAACACTTTTTTTGCTTAATGCACGATTCCATATGTGTTATTTCATAGTTTTGTAGAAAATAGTGAAAATAAAGAAAAACCCTTGAATGAGTAGGTGTGTCCAAACTTTCGACTGGTACTGTACATTACCACAACGTATGGTGCTCAATTGTAGTAAGCTACATATTTATCTCATTAGTCTCTATGATATCCATGCCAGCTGTAAAAGTATGAAAGGGTGTAGTGTGTGTCTGTGCATTCATGCATTGGCCTATTTTGTATGTATACCTACTAAATGTAGGATCCCAGACCATAAGAGATAGGGCATTTTGATTGCACTCTACATTGGTGCATTCTCTGCCTTCGATGGGCACAAACAACCAACCCAGAACACAAACTTCATATCTCTCATACAACGATTGATATACCCTGTTTGGAGAGCTCTCAGATCACTGTCTGGTTGCGGTGAGGTTTAGCATAGTGTTGGCTACTGGCACCGACCAGCGCCCTTTCTCTCTGGTTAACTGGGTTGTTTTTATATCTAATTGCTTGCCGCAGATGTGACAAATGATGCCAGATACCACAAGGGAAATAAAACCAGCCATACATTATACACACACGCAAACACACACATGCACGCAAGCATGCACCCACGCATCCACATACCCATAAACACACACACACACACTTTTACCATATAAGATTTATGGGTTTGGTGGGGAATAGTGGGGCTTATTTATAGAATGGTGGTTACTAGTTGTGGCCCCAGGGAATGGAGAGTGGCCAGAGCCTGTGCCAACAGTCTGTGGCACGTGGGAACAATTAACTACTTTCCCTGCTAACAATAATGAGTCGTTAGGACGTCCCCGGCACGTCAAGAAATGGTCACCTAAAAGTCCCCAGGACGTTGTGTCATGGTCCCCTGAAAGTTTTGTCTAGTTTACTGTGGTCCCAGAGGATGTTTATAGGATGTACTTGGGATGTTGTGGCATGGTCCCCTGGAGGTTTCTGTCGGGTTCCCGGTTTGACCTGGGGACGTCACCTGATGGTCTCAAATAAACGTTGTCCCCTTACAAAATAAATAAAGCACCCCCCCCCCCCCCCACAAACAGTGCTTCGAACACACTATGATTTACATTGTGTATGTTAATTCATACTGTAATTATTATTAAACATGTACTTTTTACTCTATTCATTTTCCCTGACACCCAAAAGTACTCGTTACATTTTGACAGGAAAATGGTCCAATTCACACACTTATCAAGAGAACATCCCTAGTCATCCCTACTAGATCTGATCTGACTCACTAAACACAAATGCTTTGTTTGTAAATTATGTCTGAGTGTTGGACTGTGCCCCTGGCTATTCGTCAATAAAATAAAATAAATACAATTGTGCTGTCTGGTTTGCTTAGTATAAGGAATTTGAAATTATTTATACTTTTACTTTTACTTTTGATACTTAAGTATTTTTAAAACCAAATACTTTTAGACTTTTACTGAAGTAGTATTTTACTGGGTGACTTTTACTTGAACCATTTTCTATTAAAGGTATCTTTACTTTGACTAAAGTATGACAATTTAGTACTTTTTCCACACTGTATATATATATATATAAATATATACTTTCACTATATATACAAAAGTATGTGGACACCCCTTCAAATTAGTGGATTCAGCTATTTGAGTCATACCTGTTGCTGACAGGTGTATAAAATCGAGCACACAGCCATGCAATCTCCATAGACAAACATTGGCAGTAGAATCTCCTTACTGAAGAGCTCAGTGACATTCAACGTGGCACTGTCACAGGATGCCACCTTTCCAACAAGTCAGTTTGTCAAATGTCTGCCCAGCTAGAGCTGTTAATGTGAAATGGAAACGTCTAGGAGCAACATCGGCTGAGCCTCGAAGTGGTAGGCCACATAAACTCACAGAACGGGACCGCTGAGTGCTGAAGCACGAAGCAAGTAAAAACACTCACTACCGAGTTCCAAACTGCCTCTGGAAGCAATGTCAGCACAATAACTGTTCGTTGGTAGCTTCATGAAATGGGTCTCCATGGCTGAGCAGCCACACACAAGCCTAAGATCCCCATGCGCAATGCCAAGCATTGGCTGGATTGGTGTATAGCTTGCCACCATTGGACTCTGGAGCAGTTGGAAGTCGTTCTCTGGAGTGATGAATCATGCTTCACCATCTGGCAATCCGACGGACAAATCTGTTTTTGGTGGATGCTAGGAGAACGCTACTTGTCCGAATGCATAGTGTCAACTGTAAAGTTTGGTGGATGAGAAAAAATGTTCTGGGGTTGTTTTTCATGGTTTGGGCTAGGCCCCTTTCCACTAGATGTTGGAACATCGCTGCAGGGACATGCTTCCATTCAGCCACAAGAGCATTAGTGAGGTTGGACACGGATGTTGGGTGATTAAGCCTGGCTCTTGCCGGCGTTCTAATTCATCCCAAAGGTGTTTGATGGGGTTGAGGTCAGGGCTCTGTGCAGGCCAGTCAAGTTTTTCCACACCGATCTCGACAAACCATTTCTGTATGGACCTTGGTTTGTGCATGATGACATTGTCATGCTGAAGCAGAAAATGGCCTTCCTTTTCCTGCATGTGTAGGTGTGTGTGTTTGTGGTTGAGAGGGAGATCAGTGAATCTACATCCCATAACTGCTCTTTAAGGGGAGATCAGTGACGACAACTGAGTGACAACTGAGTGACAACTGAGTGAATCAGAATCTACCAAATGACTGTGCCACTGAATCAGTTCATTGATGCCTCTTATTAATGGAGGATTGTTGGCCAAAGTGAACACACTTATTTCTCCATATGTCCATTACAAGCTAATTTATCCTTCCTGTTAGCACATTTCCTGTATGTCTGACTTTAGGGATAACACCCTGCTCGTTCTGTATCTGTCCCTGTGTCTCAGATAGATGAATAGACACTCTATCCTGTCCTATCTGCTCCGCTCTCTAAAGACACAAGTTCTATCACTTCTATATTGGTTCCTCTTTTTCAAATAGATAGAGAGAGCGGCTGTCTGTTGTTTTGTACTCATGTCTTCAAGAGATGGGTCCTGTCCTTGTACTGTCAGATCTCTATCTTATAGAGAAAGATACATACTTACTCAGAGCTCTGCTACGGCCTAGCCCAGCCCAGAGCTCATATTCTGCTCCAGTGTTTTAACTGGCGGCTGTGTGTTTCATGGTTTGATGCTGTACCTCTTGCATCCTGTTTCTGCTCCTAGGTATGCAGTCCAGGGTTTACTTACGTGGTGTATGTTGCGCGTGTTTGCGCATGTGCATGCGTGCCTGCATGCATGCGCATGAGTGTGTGTGTGCGTGCATGCATATGTGTGTGTGTGTGTATGTGTGTGTGTGCGCCCCAGACTGTGGCCCGTATGAGGCAGTCTTTACTACATGCCGGCCTAACAGGAAATTGAGAAAAAAGCCAAAGCTTTAACTCTCAGACAGAGTTTTATGAAAATGTGAGGTGTGTGTAGCTTTCTTTCTGAGTTGAAAGAGTTGGTACCTTTATTTTCTCAAATGTTTTGTGTTGATTGCAATCACCTCAATTAAGAACCTCAAATAAAGCTTTAAAACAAAAACCCCCAAAATACAAAATGTAAATATCTTCTACAGTATATGTGTGGAAAAAATTATCTTATGTCAAGTGTCAATGACATAAGCCCAGTTGGTCATTTCATTATATTACGTGTGGTCTTGAACCCGTTCTCCAGTTAGGGGATTAGTTATAGGCATTTAAAAACCCATCTACCACATCATTGCTTTGAAAGTTCTACCATAAATTTACCTGACAGAGGACTGCTAAAGTATTTTACTAGAAAAAAGGAAGGAGTGGTTCGTGAGAACAAACGAGAGAGAGAGAAAGAGAAACCGACTGACTGACTGAAAGGCAGGCAGGCAGGCAGGCAGGCAGGCAGGCAGGCAGGCAGGCAGGCAGGCAGGCAGACAGGCAGGCAGGCAAACAGGCAGGCAGACAGACAGACAGACAGACAGACAGACAGACAGACAGACAGACAGACAGACAGACAGACAGACAGACAGACAGACAGGCAGGCAAACAGGCAGGCAGGCAGGCAGGCAAACAGACAGGTTAGGCAGGCAGGCAGGCAGGCAGACAGACAGACAGACAGACAGTCCAGTGTCCAGACAATGTAAAGGATAGAGCGATAGAGGATAAAAAGAGAAGCAGACCCAGACCCAGATCACAGGGTGGTGAAGAATCCTCCGGTTGTTGCCAAATCCTCTCCTCTGCCTCTGGGGTTCAGAGGCACCGAGAGGTAATAAAATCAGCACAGGGACAGCCTACTGTGGACAGGGCTATGGAGAAGAGGAGGGGAGGGGAGGTAAAGGTGGACAAACCAGGCAGTTGTCCCCTGAGCCTGTGTGTGTAAGTGCGCTCGCACTTGTGTGTGTGTCCACAGACTGTGGAGGGCCAGAGGTTAAGTACTGTATGTAATCCTCCCTCTGATCCTTCACACGGCAGGGGAGGCCTGTCTTAAATCACAGAGACAGTCTTGTGGAGAGAAGAGAGCACATTAAAACTGTCCAAAAACAGTTGGTTTTGGGCCACAGCAATGCTGAGGCACATTCTTCACAATTGCATTTGAATCTGTCATCTAGAAGAAGATCATACTCAGTCCCACTTTATTGCCACTCAAAACTGTTGAAAAAAATGATCTTAGTGATGTGCAAGGATAAACACAGTAGCAGAAACACACATTATTGTCAGTTCAGGGTCAATCAATTGACTGTGTAGAAGTTCTCCCACCAGCCGACCCCCATTCAGGGATCTGATGGCTGTCAGTGCGAGGCCTGAGTAAGGGCAATGCTTCATTGATGGGGCGTGCATGGAGGGAGGGAACTCTATTCCCCTCATTCAGACTCAGAATGGCCTACTCCAGTATATAGACCTGGGAAGGGCTATTTTAGTATGCAGCATCGTGGGATAGTCACTTGACCAGCCACCTTTGAGTTTACCATCAAACCCCACTGTTTGTGTGGCCCTGAAGTGAATAACGCTTTGGATGCTGAAGGTTTGTTGTAAGATCAATGGTTGAGGAGACCATTCAGTAGAAATCTCTATATAGCCAGTCCAGGGCCTCATCCAGCTCAATACAACCAGACACTGCTGCTGTAGATTTGGGGGTCAGAGTATATTGTGACACCAAGCGCTTTGTTCCAATCCAAAGGTTTCTGGGCTGCCTTTGTCATTGTCACTCCAAGCTCCTGGTTCTATGGTTCTACTCCAAACATTCCCCAGTCTTCTTGGCCCGTTCCCCAGTGTTTTGGAAAGCAGTGACATTGGTACCGCGCAATACTTCAGAATCAGCTTAGAACCCAAGCCAAGCCAGTGGCCAGGGAGAAACACTGGTCAGCCCACAGAACCAAACCCCTCTAGTATGATGAGAAATGGGGGTTAGGGGTGGAGGGGTGGGGTTTTGGGTGGAGGGGTGGGGTTAGGGGTCGGTGGGGCTTGGGGTGGGGTGGTGGGGTTTGGGGTGAGTGAGGGTGTGACTAAAGGGACAGATTTCTGGTCTTGGGGAGGTTGGTGGAGTGAGGGTAGGGGAGGAGAAGGTGGTGGGTAACATTCTCAGGCCAAGATTGAAGGGGTCAATAGGAAGCAAGGAGAGAATGTGTTGGTGTGTTACTCTATTTTAAAATACCAAAACAAAATGGATGGACTCATGGCCCTATATAAGACAAACACATTCACTTCACACACCACCCACACGGTCTGTTTAGGGGACCTTGAGTGAACCGGACACATGCGCGCACGCACACAGACAAGCACACGGGTGCTCACCGCACACACTACGCACGCGGGTGCTCACGCGCACACACTATGCACGTGCGCACACACACACACACTATGCACGTACACACACACACACACACACACACACACACACACACACACACACACACACACACACACACACACACACACACACACACACACACACACACACACACACACACACACACACACACACACACACACACACACACACACACACACACACAAGAATCTAGTGCCAAACCATTAGAATGATAGGCCCACTTGCAGAACATTGACCCCGAAACCACAAAGGAGCAAACACATTTATTCCAGGCCCCTTCACTGACTACGACAGGACAACACCCCTCTTATCAGGAGCAAGTGTAGCTTGGCTTGATTTATTTTCCTCAAGTGCCTGATAATATAATCCTCAATGATTTACGTAACTCAAGCCACAGCAGGGATGAAGTTTTGGTTCTCTGTTAAGTTCACAGCAGAGAGAGGGTAGGCATATGTGTGTCCACACAAAGCAAAGTGTTAAACCCATTGAACTTGACTGGCTCAACCATTTCCAAACACAGCTTCCAGACCCTCCATATGATGCTGGGCTTGGCCCTTTCATGTGTGTATCTATAGTCTTATTGGAGAGGAATCAGAGAGAATGTATAAAGTAAGAACTTATCCCTCACACATGGACACAGTTATGCCACTTCACACAATGTGGAGTATAGTGCTATCATGAGGATCTGCCTTCGAGGTAGTCCCACAGCAAAAACACATACCCTGCACATTCCCACCAGATCCCTGGATACCGACCCACAAAACCGGAATAATATTTAGCCTTGGAATATTCATTACACAGGGCGTTTATTAGTGGTATGAAAGGGAATAACATTGACTTATTGCAAACTTCTTGCCTTTTCAGCTCAGCCTCGATTTGTGAAGGTCATCAGTGGGTTGAACTGTCCTAAAAGGTCACATACATTTCTCTGACTCAATATACAGGGGAGGCAAAATATGTAACGGAGCTAATTTACACTAAATGTTGATTGAAACTGTATACTGGTAGAGGGGGGTAAATCAATCAAACATAAGAAGATGATGGTTCCACACACTGCCTGTTATATGTGTTCTCAATGACCTACCAGGCTTATTGCAGTTTTTTACAAACACTTTAGCACTAAATTCATTTTTCAAAACTCTAGACACAAAACTCACAACTGATGATCAAAATGCACATTTTTCAAAACTGAAACACTGAAAATGAGTCAGGAAGCAAGTTCAGGGAGTGTGTTTTAATAAATAAATGTAACATAATACAAACCACGACCAACGCACAGACAAGAAACAGAAACAATGACACCTGGGGATGGAACCAAGGGGAGTGACATATATAGGGCAGGTAATCAATGAGGTGATGGAGTCCAGGTGAGTGTCATTATGTGCTAATGCACGTAACGATGGTGACAGGTGTGCGCCTTAACGAGCAGCATGGTGACCTAGAGGCCGGAGAGGGAGCACACGTGACACATTGACACCAATTACCGTGGAACATGAACCAATTGGACTACATTATCTATGGATGTAATATTTCATCATCATTCTTTATCAGACACTGTTTCTATGGTCCCATAGACTTTCCCAGACCATGTTTTAAGATTTGACATTACCGTACACTCACCGGCCACTTTATTAGGTACACTTGTCTAGGATTGTGTAGGACCCCCTTTCACCTCCACAACAGCCTGAATTATTCACGGTGTTGTACGTTAAGAGATGCCCTTCTATACACCCCTGTTTCAAACAGCTGTTATTTGAGCATTTGTGGCCTTTCTGTTAGCTTGAATGAGTCTGGACATTCTCCTCTGACCTCTCTCACTAACAAGGTGTTTTTTCCCACAGAAATGTTGCTCACTGTATGTGTTTTCGCATCATTCTCTGTAAACTCTAGAGACAGTAGCAAGTAAAAATCCCAGGAAGGCAGCTGTTTCTGAGATGCTGGACTCACCATGTGAGGCACCAACAATCATACCACGGTCAAAGTTGCTTAGATTACACATCTTGCCCATTCTGTTTGGTCGAACAACAACTAAAGCTCTCTACTCTATATACTCTATATATTGAGTTGGAGGCAGCCACATGATTCGCTGTTCTAAGGAGCAGGCTATTTGCATTAACACGCAGGTGTACCTAATATAGTGGCTGTTGAGTGTATGTATGCAGGCCTTTGTAATTGCTTTTCCAATACTGCCAACTCTTTACTGATGATTTATTTCCCATTGTGGTACGAGTATATAGTGATAACAACAACATAGCTATAACATGGAGCCGGCAGGTGATCCAGGTCACAATAGAGGTCAAGCAGTGGGAGAAGGAAGACAAGGAAGACGTGGTGGTCAACCTGAATGGCAGGGGACAAGCACCTCTTCTGAGAGGTGGTCGTGGGCCTCGTTTGAGAGGTGTGGGGGAACGGCCATGGACCAAGACAGCAACAACAGCAAAGAGTGTCCAATGAAATCTGAGCAATAGTTGTAGACCATGTCGTAAATCATGGCATGATAATGACTGAGGCAGCTACAATGATGTCATTGTGTGGGATAATGTCAGGTTCCATCATGCTCAAATGGTGCATGCATGGTTTCAGGCCCATCCACAATTTACTACCCTGTACTTACCGCCCCCATACTCTCCTTTTCTTAACCCGATTGAGGAATTTTTCTCCACGTGGAGGTGGAAGGTATATGATAGGCGCCCTCACGAACAAGTCACCCTTCTCCAGGCCATGGATGACGCATGCTATGACATTGGGGCAGACCAGTGTCAGGCCTGGGTTCGCCTTGCCCGAAGATCCTTCCCAAGATGTTTGGCTAATGAAAACATTCATTGTGACGTGGATGACAACTTGTGACCAAATCCACAAGACAGGGTTGATGGAAATATAAAAGTACAGTAATCAATCCTGTGTTTTGCTTTTTACAGTAAGCCAGGTGAGGAACAATGCGGTTGACATTTACTGTAGTTTCTTTATTTTTTGTAGCTAATTATTTTTGCTTTGTGTCACGTTCTGACCTTAGTTCTTTTGTTATGTCTTTGTTTTAGTATGGTCAGGGCGTGAGTTGGGTGGGTAGTCTATGTTAGTTTTTCTATGATTTGCTATTTCTGTGTTTGGCCTGGTATGGTTCTCAATCAGAGGCCGCTGTCAATCGTTGTCCCTGATTGAGAACCATATTTAGGGAGCCTGTTTTCCATTGTGTTTGGTGGGTGGTTATTTTCTGTTTTCTGTTGTGTGTCTGCACCAGCCAGAACTGTTTTCGGTTTATTCTCTTTGTTATTTCCGTGTTCATCTGAATAAATGTGGACATATACCACGCTGCACCTTGGTCCTCACCTTCTTCCACCAACAACAGCCGTTACACTTTGATTCAAACAAAGCTATGTTGTGATTTTATTGTATTTCATCAATACATTTCAATACATTTGTTCAGTGATTCCACTGTCTGTAGTATTCTCTCTACTAGTCATTTTACAGTGATGTATTTATGTGTAGTAGCATGATGAAACATGTGTCACATATTTTGTACTACAATATTTAATAATTGTATGAACAACTACACAGTGAAACTATCGGTATCTTTGGGGTGGGTGATCTTAATGAATCTTCCTATGGTATTTCATGATAAATGAGTTATTTGAACCAATGATTCTGCCAGTGCAAGGTTTCTTTAAAGATATGAACATGCAATGTTTTGAACATTGGATATGCTGTGTTACAAGTGATGACCGTTTTCAGTTTTGTCTAGATTTTTGAAAAATGACCAAGGTTCTGAAATTAGTGTCAAAGTGATTGTACATTTCTGTAATAAAGTGAGTACGATATATGACCTCAGCGTTACCATGGGATTACAATCAGCACTCTACCTGCCTCCTGAAAAACCTGAGAGAGGTTTTAAAGTGGTCTGGATACAGTGCATGCCCTGTGCATTGTGAAGGCAGTATGTTTTCTCTGCCAGACCTGGAAGGTGTGTGAACATCAGCATTGGTCACAGCTCCGCGGCCAGGGCAGCAGGAGGATTGCGTCAGAGGTAAAAAGAGGAACAGGACTGGTCCTGGCCAGTAAACTGCTCTTTAATTGCCATGCAACTGAGAGCACATTGGTCTGGAAAACAAGGGGCCCATTGTAAGAGCATGTTCATCTCAACACACCTCATATTTTCAACACACCAGTTCTTCGCCGCCCCCCTGCCTTCCAGCACCACCAGCGCCACTCTACACACACACACACACACACACAAACCCAGCAAGAGTCCACAACATTTACGAGCTAACACAAACAGAACAATTAGGATACATGAACGCAACAATTAAGATAAAGGATCCCAGTCCTACACGCACACACACATACATATGTGTGCAGGTACGCACACAGCAGTAACAGTAGTAGTTAGGTCTGATAGCCTACAGCCAGCTCTTTGTCCAACGTCGTGAGGGGATTGAGGTATGTAAATTGTAAACTTGGCTCTATCCTTAGATAAAAGCAGACATTGTGCTTGGGTTTTTCAGGGACTGGAGAGCGGTATAATGAGGTACGGAATATGGCTGAGAAGATGGCTGTGTGTGCGTATCTGTCTATTGTGTGTGTGTGTGTGTGTGTGTGTGTGTGTGTGTGTGTGTGTGTGTGTTTGTGTGTGTGTGTGTTCGTGTGTGTGTGTGTGTGTGTGTGTGTTCGTGTGTGTGTGTGTGTGTGTGTGTGGCAGTAGTTGTGGGGAGGGTGGTGGTGGTCTGCAGTAATCAAAGCCTGATGTTGAGTAGACTATTGTACCCCCTGGAGAGAGAATGGCTCTGTGTGTTTCTATGTCTCTGTGTGACTGTGTGTGTGTGTGTGTGTGTGTGTGTGTGTGTGTGTGTGTGTGTGTGTGTGTGTGTGTGTGTGTGTGTGTGTGTGTGTGTGTGTGTGTGTGACTGTTTGCGCGTGTGTGTGTGTTTCTACAACGTGACAGAGAGAGTGTTGATGATAAATTCAATGTAATCACAAAGCCATAATGGCAGACCAGGGATGTCGTGCAAGTTAGCATGAGCTCATGTCTCGTATGGATTGATTCATCAATCATATGGATTTCATAGAATAACTGTACCGATAAGGACAGCTTGGCAAATGGAAAACATACATCTATGTATCTAGATCTGTGATTCAGACCTCTTTAACTGTAGATGCATTTGGATCCATTTTGACATGTTAACCTAACAAGTGACCTGGACAGATTTAATCAATTTAATCTGTTGACCCATTTAGACGTGATTACATTTGGAGGCATTTTGATTTTTGGTAAGAACTATTTATTTTTTCACAAATGCTTTTGTGTACCTTTTTTTGTTAACAATGCCACCACTGTTGCATAGGTGTCATGACTTCCTCCTTGTTCGGGCGGCATTCGGTTGTCGACGTCACCGGTCTTGTAGCCATCGCCGAGCCACCTTTGATTTTCCATTTGTTTTGTCTTGTCTTCCATCACACCTGGTTTCAATTCCATCAATTACATGTTGTGCATTTAACCCTCTGTTCCCCACATGTCCTTGTCCGGTATTGTTGATTGTAAGAGTTTGTGCACGTTATGTCTGGCGTGCGAAGGGTTTTGTCCCATCGTTTTTATTTATTTGTGTTTGTTCTCTGTGATTTTATTATTAAACTGCACCGTTGTAACATAGTCTTTGCGCCCGTCTATTGACTATCGGGGTCTGAACCAGATCGCTGTGAGGTATAATTACCCGCTATCGCTCATAGCCACAGCGATTGAGTCAATGCACGGGGCGCGCTTCTTCACCAAACTAGATCGCTTACAACCTGGTGCGTATCCAGGAGGGAGACGAGTGGAAGACGGCAGATGGCTTTCAGTACCACCTCAGGGCACTATGAGTACCTCGTCATGCCTTACGGGTTGATGAATGCGCCATCAGTCTTCCTTGCCTTTGTAGACAAGATTTTGTAGTGGTGTATAATGATAACATTTTGATATACTCCGCTACACGCGCAGAGCATGTGTCCCTGGTGCGCGGTCGCCTGTTGGAGCATGACCTGTACGTCAAGGCTGAGAAATGCCTGTTCTCCCAGCAGTCCGTCTCCTTCCTAGGGTATCGCATTTCCACCTCAGGGGTGGACGCGCCAAATGGAGAATGCAGGAGAATGCAGATCGCCACCGCAGTGAGCAGTGACCGGGTCTGGCTCTCGACCCGAAACCTGCCCCTCTGCCTGCCCTGCCGGAAGCTGCGTCCACGGTTTGTGGGGCCTTTAGTATCTCGTGGAGTGAGAGAAGTACTGTCCGGAGGAGAGGTGCTGGGTTCCGGTCGAAATGGAAATGGAAAAACCTGGACAGGATTTTTATGAACTTTTATTTAACCAGGGGAACCCATTGAGACCAGGGTATCATTTCCAATGGTGCCCTGAGAACAACAGTTCAAGCATGATCATTACAAATGTAGTTACAACATTTCTAATAAATTATGTTACATTCAAAAGGGCAGTAGAAACAAATATATACAATCAATCAAAACAAGTGCCGTTTTCATTGGTCACATTTCTTATTTACCTAAATTGATCTTTTGGGAACCAAAGAATCAAGTTTAAGAGTTCCAGGACTGAGGGGTATAGTAACCGAAAGCAGTTTCCCTAACTCAGAGGAGACCTGCGGAACCTTTTCAACCAACCCATCTTGAGATCGATTCTTATAGTTAATACATTTCCATTTTAAAAGTGAGGTGATGCATCATGGGAGTTTCTGGGGAAGTGCTTTATATACAAATAATATCCAATGTTGGGTCCTTCTGGTAGACAGAGTCTCCCAGTCTACAGAACTATATAAGTAACAATAATGTGTATGGAAATCATCACCAGTGACAAAATGCAAGGCTGAGTGGTAGACTGAATCTAGAGGTTTTAACACAGAGGCTGTACATTGAGTCGCCATAGTCAATTACTGGGAGGAGTGTTGCTTAAACAATCTTCCCCCTATTTAAATTTTTTTGACAGGATTTATTTTTATACAGGAAACCAATATTTATTTGCAACTTTTTAGTCAGCTTATGAATGTGTGTTTTAAAGTACAGCTTATGATCTATCCAAATACCTATATACATGTATGTATAATGGGGGACTAGCTCAATTTGGACTCTTCTCAAGGTGCAGATACGCAGGTCTTTAGGATACATTGTACAAGACCCAGAGAAAAACATAAACTTGGTTTTATCAATGTATAGCACTAATTTAAGATCAGTGAGTGATTCTTGGATTGAATAAAAGCCAAGCTGAAGGTCATGAAGGACCTGCTGCACTGAGGGGTCACGGTAATAAATAACTGTGTCATCCACAAAGAGATGTAAGCCCCAGTTCTTATTATTCATGGACAAACCAACATGATTCATGTAAATAGTGAACAGTAATGTAGTAGTTTGGTAATCTGCATCAGACTCCGTGATGACTGCTGTTTTGTATTGGACCTTAGTCATCAAACAACATCTTACAATGTGTTCCTGTGAGAACAGATTCGTCTCTGTTTCAGCCTGTCTGTTGTCATAAATATCTCCAGTGTAGAATAGACACACAACTCTTTGACAGAGTCCCAGCGAGAGGTAGTTACCTACCTCATACACCTGCACATCGACTCAGTACTGGTACTCCCTGTACAGCCGTGTAACTTTTACTCGTTATTGTTATTCCTTATTGACTGTGTATTTATTCCTTGCGTCACTATTTCTATTTGAATCTTAATCTTTTTTTGCATTGTTAAAAAAAGACCGGTTAGTAAGCATTTCAATATTAGTCTACACATGTTGTTTACGAAGCATGGGACAAATAACATGGGATTAGATTGAACTAACTTCTTTACTTCATAGAAAGATAATGAGAGAGATGCAATATGCCTCCTCCGGTCACAACTGGGTACCTCTCTGTTTCACCTCACCCCTCTGTGACAACATCCTCACCCTCTTCCCGTGCCCCCATGCCCTCTCACCCCTATTCCCTCAACACCTCCACCACAAACTAACAGAGGGTGAGTAGTCATACACACCTGTCACAGGGACACTAAAAGACACGAGGGACTGTGTGTGTTGAACAAAGGAAAGAGGAGAGGAAAAGGTGAGCATTGGTTATATGGTGACATTTTGTTCCATTCCCACACCTATCTATGTCATATCCCCTTGGTCTTATTGTGCAGAAAGAGATTTCATTTCATCACAGGAAGCCAACCTGTGAACCTAATGAAAATGCATTTGTCCCTCTATCTGTGGGTGGCAATAGGGCTGGTCTATAGGGCTGGTCTACAGGGCTGGTCTATAGGGGTGGTCTACAGGGCTGGTCTATAGGGGTGGTCTACAGGGCTGCTCTATAGGGGTGGTCTACAGGGCTGGTCTATAGGGCTGGTCTACAGGGCTGGTCTATAGGGGTGGTCTACAGGGCTGGTCTATAGGGGTGATTGTAGGTAATCTAGGTGTTTGTATACTGTATGCCACACACACGCATACACACGTGTATGGGATAAAATGTTAATGAAGTATTTTAAATGGTGCTCTTCTCATGGGGGACAATGGTAGATAAATAAAAAAAAGACATATTTAGCCTTCATCAAGGTACTTTTTCCTCTGCTCCATGTGAATGTCCACCACCCACCAACCAGCCGTTACCCTGTATGCCCCCCCTCTTTGCGGAGATCATCTGTGGGCCTTTAATACCAGTGGTGTGTAAATTGGGGGGTAATTTATTGCTGTTCATCGTGAGCAGTTAAAGATGGGGTTCTGATTTTACAGTTGGTGTCAAATGTTAACAGCCAGGGTTTATAGTGGATGTGTGTGTGTGTGTGTGTGTGTGTGTGTGTGTGTGTGTGTGCGTGCGTGCGTGCGTGCGTGCGTGCGTGCGTGCGTGTGTCAGATGGTAGCCCTTTAACTCCTACCTGTATTCGGGGTGAAAATGGCCACTAATAAGCACCTAAAATGGAAAGTAGTGCCTGCACATAGATACATGACATCAGACCTCTGGCTTTGCCTTCAGAGTGCTGTGTGGGTATTGACTGCCTTGGGTTGCCCCCATCCCTCCCACTAACTGGGCAACTTTTGCATATTTTTTGTTGTCTAACTGAGAGAAATATTGTAAATTAAAGGAGAAGTTTACACAAAATCCAGAAACTTCCCAGTGATTCCATACATTGAAACCTGCGGCGATTTCCCTCTCCCCTCTCTCTCTGGAATGCAGACAGCTGCAAAAACAGGTCACTTGTGACGTTGCTGGTTGCAGGCCTTGCTCTGCTCCATTGTCAGTGAATGCATGATTCACAAATCCGCAAACTGTGGACAAATTCATTGTTTAATTGAAAGCGTAAGGCCAAATTAGCTATTTTTGTCAAAAGTACTATCACTTTTGAGTCAGGAAATCTGTACTTGTCCACCTAAAATATTTGCTAATATTTTATGTCATTATTTTATGTAGCCAACTGCCACAGTAGCCGAGATGTGTAACTGTGCATGTGTGCCCTCATGGGGGAAAGCCTGCCCACAATATGCCCTTATATGGAGCTTGACGTCACAGATTTATTTGGTGGGAGAAGGAGTTGGTGCAAAAGTTGATAGAGTTATATCTATCGCAGTAAAGTTAGTTTCGCCGAGTGGAAAAAGAGATGGTATCAAGAGCAGGCTGGTGTTCAGTCTCTAGCTGCACTTTATACAGGAAATCAAGGGAAGGAGACACCAAATGTTATTGTTTTCCAGTAAAATATGTATAGAGATGCAGAAGATCAAATCAAATGCCTTCAATATCCTTACTACTTCTACCCTCCAAAACACATGCTTTTCTGACATCAATCTCCATTTAAGGGCATATTGTGACGTTCCTGCGTAGCAGGGTTTCCCCTACGAGAGCGTTTATGCTCAGTTGTTACCCATCTCCACTGCTGTGTCGGTCTGCTACATTAAATAATTACATAAAATAATAGCAAATATTTTAGGTGGAAAAGTACAGATTTCCTGACTCCAAACTGATAGTACTTTGGACCAAAATATTAAATTCGGCTATTCGGTACTCTTTCAATAAAACAATGAATTTGTCCACAGTTCGTGTAATTGTAAATCATGCATTCACTGACAATGGAGCTGAGTGAGGCCTGCGTCAAGCAACTTAACAAGTCATGTGACCTGTTTTTGCAGCTGTCTCAGTTCTGCCCTCCAGAGAGAGAGAGGGAAGAGGGGAAATTCCACTGAACTAGTTGCAATACGTGGAATCACTTGGAAGTTTCAGGATTTTTGGTAAACTTCTCCTTTAAGATGACTGGATGTAATTCGAAAGATACAATGTTGAGAATTATAATAAATACCGCGTTCATGCAAACACGCATGAGTCCAAATGTGCAAATCATAAAACTCAATTCATATTCATTGTCAACGTTTATGATCACTATGTTTAATGTGCAGTTACAAGATGACATGGCGTCATACCCTGGGTTGTTCTGAACAGAATGAGCCTGTTAGTGTATTGTGAAGAAGATTTGCAGTGGAACACACACCTGAATGCACTCATGACTCCTTTCTATGCTCACCAAAATTAGGTGAAAGCCTAACACTGTAAGATCGTATTTCATAACTTAGCTAGACATGTTGACAATAAAACAAGCTTCAAATCATGCCCACCTGGCCCAGAGTGAGATTTGTAATGGACAATTTTGGGATTGCGTAAACAACAACATTAATTGTGTGATGGCGGGGATGCAGAGTTATGTTCCAAACGAAACAACTACAATTGTGCTTGCTCTAGTTCCTCAACGGCACAACTAGGAGAGCTCAAAAAAGCACTATATAGTTGAACTCTTCTTTCAGTCATAAAAGTGGATTGAAATGACTTAGGAACTGTACACACTTTGGAGAGGTGTGTGGCAACTTGGAGACACCAGTTAGTCCTCTCACCCAAACCCGTCATTTTTTTGTGTTGCACCTACCCCACATTTTTCAGGAATAGTCATCATGTTACTGAATGTATCCAGAGTATTTTCAGACTTTGTTATCAACAAATGCGGCGAAAAGTTCATTAAATGTAAAACGCAAAAAAAAACCCAGCAGTGTAATGTTTGAATTCAGTCTTGTGTCAGGTGAATGGTTGTGTACTCACCTTTGGTCTAATAATGTTCCATTTGACTTCCAAACGGTCCCCTTTCAGTTGTTCCCATGATTATGCATATGATTTTCATATTTATTCTGTAAGAAACATTTACATTTTGCCCTATCCGTAGAGGCCAATTCCCAGGAGTAAAGGGTTAATGGCCAGGGTTAAAAGAGTAAGAGAGTGAGGTCAAATCACCTTAAGTGTATGTCACACGAGGCAGACCTTATACTTTCTTTTACCTCACAGTTTTTTAGTTGATACAATAATCAATGAAAACTGAAGTTCAGGCTACGTTGAAAACCAACAATCACACGTGCAAACACGCATGCACACACA
Source organism: Oncorhynchus mykiss (assembly GCF_013265735.2). Taxonomy (NCBI): domain Eukaryota; kingdom Metazoa; phylum Chordata; class Actinopteri; order Salmoniformes; family Salmonidae; genus Oncorhynchus; species Oncorhynchus mykiss. The sequence continues at coordinate 62,922,598 of NC_048580.1, forward strand.
CTCTCCCTCTCTTCCCTCATACACCACAAATGGCCCCATGTCCATTGGCAGAAGCATGGCGAAGGGAAATCAACATATCACCATATATTAGAACTGATTATGTACACATGTGACCCAGGCCCATTCTCCACTCTGGCAGCTGCTGCTGAGCTGGAGCGAAATCCACATGCCTATGAAATCCATAATAACTTAAATAAATATCCTCTCCTTTTTCTTCTTCCCTCTCTTTATGGAGAGAGGGTCGTTTCCCAGGTCACTACTATGAGAATGGATCGAGTGTCCTAACTCTGAAATAAAAGGCTGATGTCACAACCCAGGAATCTCTCTCTGTGTGTCTCTGTGTCTCTGTGTGTGTGTCTCTGTATGTGTGTCTCTGTGTGTGTGTCTCTGTGTGTGTGTCTCTGTGTGTGTGTCTCTGTCTGTCCGTCCGTCCGTCCGTCCGTCTCTGTCTATGTGTCTCTGTCTGTGTGTCTGTGTGTCTGTGTGTCTCTGTCTGTGTGTCTCTGTCTGTGTGTCTCTGTCTGTGTGTCTCTGTCTGTGTGTCTCTGTCTGTGTGTCTCTGTCTGTGTGTCTCTTTTCTGTCTGAATCTAATAGAAGTGTGTCCAGAAAAGGCACAGGCTGATAATAGGAGGCAGTGATGGTCATAGAAGGGTTACAGTAATGCAACTAATTGAGTGGTGTACTGTTTCTCTAAAGTGGTTTCATTAAGCCAGTCTCTGGTGGCTCTTTCAGCGCAGGACTGTTCACACTGTGTTGTGGGACCATAGCTGACAGTTGGGCTCAGGGAGCTCTCTAGACTTTAGAGTAGTGCTGAGAAACCTTGGAAAGCATTTGACATATTCACAAAGTGAACAATAGGAGGCCAATGCATGGATGTAATTGGTTTGTTTTTCTCTCCTAAGTTCCCTTGGAGGTATGGACGCTATTTGTCCAGATAGATAAGAGTGCTTATCTGGAACGGCACACAAACGTTTTCTAAAACTATGAAGCTACGAGGAATCTGGGTACCATATTGGACTGATCTACACCAAATCACAGAGAAATGACCAGAGAGAAGACGCATCAAATCAAGAGAAAATCAGGAGTATTACTATGGATTCCCAGGATTCCTATCACCTTCATTTGTTTCTTGAAGTTTGTTTTATAACAACTTACCAATTTGATTAAAGTTCATGAACCTGACAGCACAAATCACTCCATGTGCACACCTGCACTGACTAAACAGCAAAGCAAGAAAGCTCCCAGAAAGCAGAAATCTAACAGAAAGCAGAAAGCTCCCAGAAAGCACCCAGAAAGCAGAAAGCTCCCAGAAAGCTCCCAGAAAGCAGAAAGCACCCAGAAAGCAGAAAGCTCCCAGAAAGCAGAAAGCTCCCAGAAAGCAGAAAGCTCCCAGAAAGCAGAAAGCACCCAGAAAGCAGAAAGCTCCCAGAAAGCAGAAAGCTCCCAGAAAGCAGAAAGCATCCAGAAAGCAGAAAGCTCCCAGAAAACAGAAAGATCTGCTACAGAACATAGTCAAATGTGTATTCTTCCATTATTTGATCTACTTTAGATTGTCAATATAATCAACATCTCCGAATCAACACACGTAAAAGTGATTTAGTGAGTTAGCGGACAGCTAATTTCTCCACATAGTCTCTGACTGGATAGGCTAGGTCTTAATAGCATCTGGTTTAGGAGTGGCTTGGTTGGAGACAGCCATCAAAGTCTCCTGTCGGTGATCCACCAAAAAGATGGCTTCGAAACACACTTCTCAAATGATCTCTCACTGCCAGAAAATACACAGTTTAGAAACGGTTTCCTCTTCAATTTTCACATTTGTCTTGTCTTGGAGGTGACACTGTCAAAACCAGTTTCCTCTTCACTTTTCACATCTGTCTTGGAGGTGACAGTTATGGGGGTGACAAAGGGTGAATCTTCACCAACTGCCTCCGTAGACAGAATCAGTGTGTGTGTGTGTGTGTGTGTGTGTGTGTGTGTGTGTGTGTGTGTGTGTGTCAGTTATTGGGAAGACAGAGAGGGAATCTTCATCAGCTTCCAGAATCTAGATCAGCGGCAGCATGAAGCTGCAACGAAACAGTTCTGCAGATACCAACCCTTTAGGCTTTTTGGACGAACACAGTGTGTAACATTTTTTGTTTGCTAAACAGCTCTACCAGTGCATCGCTTTTATGAGATAAATACCATTGCAAATGTTGAGTGATATTCTTTGTGCAATTCAGAGGACAGAAAATGTGTGTGTGTGTACCTTTATGTGTGTGCATCGTTTAGAATACTGCGAGGTGCTGTTTTCCTTTTACAATGGCTTACAAATGAAGAGCAAACAAGACAGTGTAAACTATAGGCACAGTGGTAAGAAGGGTCTCCCACATCAAACACTCATACACCATTCTCTCCCTTCACCACTCTCAGGATGGCTCGACTCTCTTCTCACAGTCAACAATAAGTTGGGGAGGAGGGAAGGGAAGTGACATTTAGTGCCCTAAACCAGGCACAGGTGACCATCTACTTACTGGTTATTTATCCAGGTGTGTCCCAATGACATTGCTATATTTTAAGCTGATCGGAGATATACAGAAAGCAAGGCGGTGTTTAACTGATAAGAGATATACAGAAAGAAAGGTGGTGTTTAACTGATAAGAGATATACAGAAAGAAAGGTGGTGTTTAACTGATAAGAGATATACAGAAAGAAAGGTGGTGTTTAACTGATAGGAGATATACAGAAAGAAAGGTGGTGTTTAACTGATAAGAGATATACAGAAAGCAAGGCGGTGTTTAACTGATAAGAGATATACAGAAAGCAAGGCGGTGTTTAACTGATAAGAGATATACAGAAAGAAAGGTGGTGTTTAACTGATAGGAGATATACAGAAAGCAAGGCGGTGTTTAACTGATAAGAGATATACAGAAAGAAAGGTGGTGTTTAACTGATAAGAGATATACAGAAAGAAAGGTGGTGTTTAACTGATAAGAGATATACAGAAAGCAAGGCGAAACAAACACTTGAGTGTTTGGGTTTACCAGGTTTATGAAAGACAGGGTCATATGGGGAACACTGTTTCTTTCACTGTTCATCAAATTAATTGTATGTGCATCCGTTTAATGTACTCCACTGTCGTTTTGTCATGTACTGTAAGTAGACATGTTGAAGATGGATGAGGTGGCCATATGAATGCATCCACTGGGGGCTGAGCGGTGTGGGGTAAGTGGTAAGTGGTAGAGGGAACACAGGGAGGCTGATAGAGGGTCCATCCTTGTGTCTGGGTAGAGGCGCACGTGGAAACCCCTCACTGCACAGTGGCTCCCCTTTGATGTCCAGCTGCTAGCGAGAGACTGGCGGAGAGGGATGGGGGCGTATAGGAAGGAGGGAGTGGGGGACCGAGAGAAAGAAACAGAGAAGGAAGTGGAAGGTAGATATGAGGGAGGGGTAGAGAGAGAGAGAGAGAGAGAGAGAGAGAGAGAGAGAGAGAGAGAGAGAAAGAGAAAGAGAGAGAGAGGGGAAAGCCTGCTGCTGCAAGAGCTGGTGTGTGTGGGGAAGAAGAGAGAGAGGTAGGGGGTAAAGGGGGAAGGAGGGGTAAAGGGAATGAGGGGTTAAGGAGGGGTAAAGGGAATGAGGGGTTAAGGAGGGGTAAAGGGAATGAGGGGTTAAGGAGGGGTAAAGGGAAGGAGGGGTTAAGGAGGGGTAAAGGGAAGGAGGGGTTAAGGAGGGGTAAAGGGAATGAGGGGTTAAGGAGGGGTAAAGGGAATGAGGGGTTAAGGAGGGGTAAAGGGAAGGAGGGGTTAAGGAGGGGTAAAGGGAATGAGGGGTTAAGGAGGGGTAAAGGGAAGGAGGGGTTAAGGAGGGGTGAAGGGAAGGAGGAGTTAAGGAGGGGTAAAGGGAAGGAGGGGTTAAGGAGGGGTAAAGGGAAGGAGGGGTTAAGGAGGGGTAAAGGGAAGGAGGGGTTAAGGAGGGGTAAAGGGAATGAGGGGTTAAGGAGGGGTAAAGGGAAGGAGGGGTTAAGGAGGGGTAAAGGGAAGGAGGGGTTAAGGAGGGGTAAAGGGAAGGAGGGGTTAAGGAGGGGTAAAGGAAAGGAGGGGTTAAGGAGGGGTAAAGAGGAAAGAGGGTAAGTTAGGTGGGTGCTGGCCTGGATTGCTCTGTTTTTCGATTTGAGTCTGGTTGGAGAGAGAGAGAGATAGTGAGAGAGAGAGAGAGAGAGAGCGAGAGAGAGAGAGAGAAGAGAGAGAAGAGAGAGAGAGAAGAGAGAAGAGAGAGAGAGAAAGAGAGAAGTGAGAGAGAAAAAAATAGGGGTTGTTCCCCTGTGTCTGGGCTGGGCAACATGTCAGGCCAGGGGTAGGGGCTGGGGTTTGGGAGGGATATGCAAATGACTGCTGCCTGTCAGCCTGCCCCCTCAGAGTCAGTAGTGGAGCACGCTGATCCACACACCTCACACACACACACACACACCCACACAGCATACAGAAGGCTGGGGGAGCTTAGTCAGCACGTCCCCCGCTCACTCACACACTCGTGTTTGTGTATGGAGCTGTGGCATTCCTAGAGACCATCTCTATCTCTCCTCTGTCTGTCTCCCCCTTTTTCACCTGTCCTTTACTTTACATTTGGTTGTGCTCTCTCCCTCCTTATTTCCCTCTTCCCTTCTCCATCTCATTCTCTAGGTTTTCTTCTGTTCTGCCTATTGCTGGCAGCTGTCTGGGAGAGATGTGTTGAAGAAGAGAGATGCAGGACAGGTCAGATTGCTGTTGACACTGCAGATGTTTGGACTAGAGGTTTCCCTCAGGGCTGACTGAAGACAAGACAACAACACTGCAGAGGTTTGGACTAGAGGTTTCCCTCAGGGCTGACTGAAGACAAGACAACAACACTGCAGGCACCTGACACACAGCTCTTTTTTAAAATCTCCTTTCTAGATATTCCTTAATCATTTATATTGGTCCTCCTTTTTGGTGATTTTCCACGGGTGCTATTTTGGCAGCCTCTACAAAGAGAAAATGAGGTCCAGGTTTTCTCAAGCTGCTCTGCAGCCCTTTATTCTAGGAGTATTCCTGTCACTGGTGGACACCAAAGGAACCTTCTATGGAACAGGCCATGGGAACCCGTTCTTTGGAGGAAGTCATGGCAACAGATACAACCTGTACAAGGCTGGAGTCAACCCACAGTACACCCCAGGGAAACCCATGACCCGCCACAAGTAAGTGCATCTCCTGAAACTGCGTCTAGCTTCAACTTTACTAGTCATACATTTATACAGCACCACTCCAAGTGATTTACAAGGCAATAAGGATTTCCATGGCAAATAGAATATGGGCTTATAGCTCTTTTCCACATGAATCTTATATCTTAACCCATGTCACGGATGGGTAATACAAATATGCTTTCGGTTACTGTATCGCTTCAATAACACTGGCTGAATTGACTCTGTTTCTCTCTCTCTCACACACCGTCAGCCTATCTCTGCAGTTAAAACCATCTGTGACTGAAGATAAACGTTATGAAGAAACAATGACATGCTGCATTATGGAGACAAAGAGCTCATTATAAGAGGAGAGCTGAGCTGATGTCAGGGGTATTGATCTTCTGAGCTTTGTGTGTTTGTGCACGTGCACACGGACGTGTGTGTGTGTGTGTGTGTGTGTGTGTGTGTGTGTGTGTGTGTGTGGGAGCTCAATTAGAAGCAGACATACAGCTGGGTACCCCTAGCCAGATGGGAGTGATGCTAATAGAAGTCTAAACCAGTACCAAGGCTTGTTGCTTTTGGATTCTGTTTTAGTCATGTAGTAATTCACAGCTCAATTCAATCAAACCCTTATTGAGGTATGATATATTTTGTGAAGGGAAAACCTACTACTACTACTACTACTACCTGACAGGCTTCCCTCACGTTGAGTCTTGGGGCTTGTGTCAAAATAAGAAGTGTGTCTATGCTGGCTAAAGTTTGGTCATGAAGACATGACTGTGGTGAATTTGATTGAATTCCAGCCTCAGTGTAATTCAATACCAGGCTACAGTAGATTTACAGTAAGGGGTAAACATGTGGGGACATACTTTGTGCTCCGACGCAAGTAAAGCTTTTGATCTCTTCTAGTCACCACCAAATACTTACCCAAGTGATAAAATAGCTGGCTCTGGGGGGATAATCTCTCGCTCCACTTCCTGTGGTTCTCTCCCTCTTTTTATTATAAAACCTAAAAAAAACATAGGAATTGTTAGGTTGTTTGTCCCTGGGGTCTTTCTGCTGTCTCCTTTCTCTCATTCTCCTGCTTGGCTTCCCCTGAGAGATGGACCACTCTGGACAGCTCCCTGCTGTTTTCCTCTACCAGCCCCAGCAGACAGAGCCTGGTCTGGCCCTACTTAGACTTTACCCTCACCCTCCTCATCACTCCCTCACCCTTCCATCACCCCCTCTTTACTCACCACTCCCTCACCCTTTACCTCACCCTCCTCCCTCCTCCCTACTCACCACTCCCTCACCCTTTACCTCACCCTCCTCCCTCCTCCCTACTCACCACTCCCTCACCCTTCCCTCACCCTCCTCTTTACTCACCACTCCCTCACCCTCACCCCTCCTACACCCTACTCCTTCCTCACCCCTCCTACACCCTCACCCCTCCCTCACCCTACTCCCTTCTCACCCTAATTCTCCAAGCAGACAGACCCTGACCCAGCCCGACGTAGTCTTTATTCCGACTCTTAACCCGCCTCTATCACCCGCCTCACCCATACCCAGAGGTGGAAAGTAATAATTGAGTAGCTTTTCCAATTACTTTTTGCAGTATTTTTCAAAGTATGTAATTTGACTTCTACTTGAGCAGGATATTTCAGTATTCTTTCCACCCCTGGTGAGGGAGTGAAAGGGAGTTTGTGAGTGAGTGAGGGAGTGCGTGAGGGAAAGAGGGAGTGAGTGCAGTGAGGGAAAGAGTGTGAATGGGTGAGTGAGTGAATGTCAGCCGGTCCCATGGAGAAACAGAGGGGTGAACGAGGGATTGAATGGGTGAAAGAATTAGACATGTTTATTTCTGGAGTCTAAAGTATATTGAAGTCTGGCAATTTTATTGTTTATGCACCTCATTTTGCATTGCATTTTTATTTATTAAAACATTTGAATTGCTTTGAATGTTTAATGTTAATTGCATATTTTTGACAAATCCTTAGTTTTCTTTTACATACAGATGTACCTTATTGCAACTCATATAAGAAAACGTAGTTCCTACTGTACATTCGTTTCCTCTCTTCCTTTTTCAATGTAATGCATTGAAAAGATAATGTGTAACAATGTTCAGGTAACCTTAGAAATATTTGCTAATTATCAAGGTCAAATTGTTTATTTTTTTAAAAAGTAACTCAATTACTTTTTCTCTGAGTACTTTTTAAATGAGCTACTTTTTACTGTAATTGAAGTAACGACACTTCTACTAGAGCAGGATAGTTCAGTTGTCAAGGCTCAGGAGAAGACACTAATGCAGACACTTTCAAAGTCACAAAAGTTTATTACAAAAACAGGGGGGCAGGCTCAGGGCAGGCAGAGGTCAGTAATCCAGGGTGGTGTGACAAGGTACAGAACGGCAGGCAGGCTCAGGGTCAGGGCAGGCAGAATGGTCAAAACCGGGAAAACAGAAACTAGAGAAAGATAGGAGCACTGGAAAACCGCTGGTAGCCTTGACGAAACAAAACGAACTGGCAACAGACAAACAGAGAACCCAGGTATAAATACACTGGGGATAATGGGGAAGATGTGCGAGACCTGGAGGGGGGTGGAGACAAGCACAAAGACAGGTGAAACAGATCAGGGTGTGACATCAGTACTCTTTCCCCACCCGCCCTTATCCTTACCCTTATCCTTTCCTCACATTAATTGACCCAGAGAGGTCTCTCCTAATGTTGTCTTTATCCTGCCCTAATCCATATATTCACCACACCATTCCTCACTAGATCTCACTCACTCTCTCTCCCTTTCCTCAGTCTCTCTACCCTCACCCTCAATCAATCACTCGCTCACTACCTCTCCCTCCCCCTCTTCTTCAACCACCTTCCTCCTTGTCATTCCGTCTCACCCTCAACCTCCCCCTTCCTCCCGCTCACCCTCAACCTCCCTCCCTATCACTCCATCTCACCCTCAACCTCCCCCTTCCTCCCTATCCCTCCCTCCCTATCACTCCATCTCACCCTCAACCTCCCCCTTCCTCCCTATCCCTCCCTCTCACCCACAACCTCCCCCTTCCTCCCTATCCCTCCATCTCATCCTTGCCTTACATCTCCATAGAGACAGTAGGTGTTTTACAGTGAAGTCTAAAATGGTTGAAATGCCACTGCAACTGTGCTGTCACGAGACAGGGCCTAGTGCTCCTTTATAGTGGCAGATTATTTGGTTTACAACAGGGACACTGATGCCAATAGGTTTAAATATACACACAGGAACACACACATATGCATTTCCAGATTCATGGTCTATAACCGTGGCATAGGAGCAGAATAGGCACTTGAACCCCTGCAGCCAATGAGTCTCTAAAGAGTTGAGTGTGGCAATCTTTAATTCTTTGCCTTTAGCTGCAGTGGAGACATAGTTGAAGGTAAACAAAAAGAGACAGGTGGACATCTATCTATCCTCCAGTTGTATTAATAGGCTGTCTAACTCACCCAGGTCATACAGGACCCTGGGGATCTGTCACAGGCAAACAGCCACCGTAGATATATGACTTCAGTTGGTGTCTGGGGCAGTGGATATGCACTATATAACCGAAAGTATGTGGGCACCTGCTCGTCAAACATCTCACTACAAAATCATGGGCATTAATATGGAGTTGGTCCCCCCTTTACTGCTATAACAGCCTCCACTCTTCTAGGAAGGCTTTCCACTAGATGTTGGAACAAATTAACAAGGTACACCTGCATTCCAGGTGACTACCTCATGAAGCTGGCTGAGGGAATGCCAAGAGTGTGCAAAGCTGTCATCAAGGCAAAGGGTGGCTACTTTGAAGAATCTCAAATATAGAACATATTTTAATTGTTTTTAGTTTTTATTACCACATGATTCCATGTTATTTCATAGTTTTGATGTCTTCACAATTATTCCACAGTGTGGAAAATTGTAAAAATTAAGATCATGAGTAGGCGTGTCCAAACTTTTGACTGGTACTTTACTTTAATAATATCACACGCGCTGCAATGAGCCTGTGTGTGTGTGTGTGTGTGTGTGTGTGTGTGTGTGTGTGTGTGTGTGAGCGAGATTATCTGGAATTTCTAACACCTAGAAATACCAGTAATAACATAACACACATGTACAAAGCTACATAACAAAATACATTTATTTCCGTAGGCTACTAGTCACTACATGGAATTAACACGTTCTCCATCTAGTCTTCACCCGTTGGTGCGTTGGCCGTTTTTCTTGTTTTGCTTTTAACTGTCTTGTTGCAATGGAGCATGTGATTTGACAGCCGTTCAGTCCCATTCATGCCGACTATTTCCTGGTGGGAGGGAATGTGGCCCTCTCCTCATTGGTAGTAACAAGGTAGACAATGATCACAATGCCTACAACTGGACTGCATGGGGACTTACACAGACCATAGAGGGCTACAGGGGGAGTATTGGGGAAAATGTTTGTTTGCACTCCAACTTAGCTCATTGGGATGTTGTTTGTGGTGTATTCTACTGCTGCCATGTTTCTGTCTTCATTTTAACATAACTCCAGAAATGTAGTGGTTGCAGACACAGCATTCAGAGGGAGGGCTCCACAGGAAACTTATGGAGTGCGGCCCCAAGCTAGATTCACATGGGACTGTATGGTCCTGTGTCATTCATCTCAAACCAACCAGTCAAGCCAATTCAATGCAAGTTTAGCGTTTTGAGGTATTTCCATGTGAAAATATCATGGGATGCTGCTTATGATGGTACTGCTTTTTGCTTGGTCGTGTTCTGTTTTGTTGGTGGCCCTACTCACTGATGGTACTGCTTTTTGCTTGGTCGTGTTCTGTTTTGTTGGTGGCCCTACTCACTGATGGTACTGCTTTTTGCTTGGTCGTGTTCTGTTTTGTTGGTGGCCCTACTCACTGATGGTACTGCTTTTTGCTTGGTCGTGTTCTGTTTTGTTGGTGGCCCTACTCACTGATGGTATTGCTTTTTGCTTGGTCGTGTTCTGTTTTGTTGGTGGCCCTACTCACTGATGGTACTGCTTTTTGCTTGGTCGTGTTCTGTTTTGTTGGTGGCCCTACTCACTGATGGTACTGCTTTTTGCTTGGTCGTGTTCTGTTTTGTTGGTGGCCCTACTCACTGATGGTACTGCTTTTTGCTTGGTCGTGTTCTGTTTTGTTGGTGGCCCTACTCACTGATGGTACTGCTTTTTGCTTGGTCGTGTTCTGTTTTGTTGGTGGCCCTACTTACTGATGGTACTGCTTTTTGCTTGGTCGTGTTCTGTTTTGTTGGTGGCCCTACTCACTGATGGTACTGCTTTTTGCTTGGTTGTGTTCTGTTTTGTTGGTGGCCCTACTCACTGATGGTACTGCTTTTTGCTTGGTCGTGTTCTGTTTTGTTGGTGGCCCTACTCACTGATGGTACTGCTTTTTGCTTGGTCGTGTTCTGTTTTGTTGGTAGCCCTACTCACTGATGGTACTGCTTTTTGCTTGGTTGTGTTCTGTTTTGTTGGTGGCCCTACTCACTGATGGTACTGCTTTTTGCTTGGATGTGTTCTGTTTTGTTGGTGGCCCTACTCACTGATGGTACTGCTTTTTGCTTGGTTGTGTTCTGTTTTGTTGGTGGCCCTACTCACTGATGGTACTGCTTTTTGCTTGGTTGTGTTCTGTTTTGTTGGTAGCCCTACTCACTGATGGTACTGCTTTTTGCTTGGTTGTGTTCTGTTTTGTTGGTGGCCCTACTCACTGATGGTACTGCTTTTTGCTTGGTTGTGTTCTGTTTTGTTGGTGGCCCTACTCACTGATGGTACTGCTTTTTGCTTGGTTGTGTTCTGTTTTGTTGGTGGCCCTACTCACTGATGGTACTGCTTTTTGCTTGGTCGTGTTCTGTTTTGTTGGTGGCCCTACTTACTGATGGTACTGCTTTTTGCTTGGTTGTGTTCTGTTTTGTTGGTGGCCCTACTCACTGATGGTACTGCTTTTTGCTTGGTCGTGTTCTGTTTTGTTGGTGGCCCTACTTACTGATGGTACTGCTTTTTGCTTGGTTGTGTTCTGTTTTGTTGGTGGCCCTACTCACTGATGGTACTGCTTTTTGCTTGGTTGTGTTCTGTTTTGTTGGTGGCCCTACTCACTGATGGTACTACTTTTTGCTTGGTTGTGTTCTGTTTTGTTGGTGGCCCTACTCACTGATGGTACTGCTTTTTGCTTGGTCGTGTTTTGTTTTGTTGGTGGCCCTACTCACTGATGGTACTGCTTTTTGCTTGGTCGTGTTCTGTTTTGTTGGTGGCCCTACTCACTGATGGTACTGCTTTTTGCTTGGTCGTGTTCTGTTTTGTTGGTGGCCCTACTTACTGATGGTACTGCTTTTTGCTTGGTCGTGTTCTGTTTTGTTGGTGGCCCTACTCACTGATGGTACTGCTTTTTGCTTGGTCGTGTTCTGTTTTGTTGGTGGCCCTACTCACTGATGGTACTGCTTTTTGCTTGGTCGTGTTCTGTTTTGTTGGTTGCCCTACTCACTGATGGTACTGCTTTTTGCTTGGTTGTGTTCTGTTTTGTTGGTGGCCCTACTCACTGATGGTACTGCTTTTTGCTTGGTCGTGTTCTGTTTTGTTGGGGGCCCTACTCACTGATGGTACTGCTTTTTGCTTGGTCGTGTTCTGTTTTGTTGGTGGCCCTACTCACTGATGGTACTGCTTTTTGCTTGGTTGTGTTCTGTTTTGTTGGTGGCCCTACTCACTGATGGTACTGCTTTTTGCTTGGTTGTGTTCTGTTTTGTTGGTGGCCCTACTCACTGATGGTACTGCTTTTTCCTTGGTCGTGTTCTGTTTTGTTGGTGGCCCTACTCACTGATGGTAAACAAATATTACAGTGTTGAAAAACTTCTTCGGGATCGGTGTCCCTTCCACGGGACGGTTGAGCTAACGTAGGCTAATGCAATTATCATGAGGTTGTAAGTAACAATAACATTTCCCAGGACATGGACACGTCTGATATGGGCAGAAAGCTTAAATTCTTGTTAATCTAACTGCCCTGTCCAGTTTACAGTAGCTATTACAGTGAAAGAATACGATGCTATTGTTTGAGGAGAGTGCGCAATTTTGAACATGAAAAGTTATTAATAAACAAATTAGGCACATTTGGGCAGTCTTGATACAACATTTTGAACAGAAATAATATGGTTCATTGGATCAGTCTAAAGCTTTACACATACACTGCTGCCATCTAGTGGCCAGAATCTAAATTGCAGCTGGGCTGGAATAATACATTATGGCCTTTCTCTTGCATTTCAAAGATGGTAGAAAAAAATACATAAGAACAGTGTTTTTTTCTTCTTTGTATTATCTTTTACCAGATCTATTGGGTTGTATTCTCCTACATTCCTTTCACATTTCCATAACCTGTTTTGTGTTTCCTTTCAAATGGTACCAAGAATATGCATATCCTTGCTTTTGGGCCTGAGCTAGAAGCAGTATGTCATTTTAGGCAATCATTTTTAAAAAGGGGCGGGTTCTTAAGAGTCAGCTGATTCTCACAAACATCTTGTCAATAGACTCTGAAAATGGTTATGTGAGCCAGACCCAGATATGGGTACCAGTGGGTAGGGGGCATAGGCTATACTGGGTCTGTCTGTCTGTCCGTCCGTCTGTCTGTCCGTCCATCTGATAAACTTGACAATTACAAGTTGTGTATACAGTATATTGTTAGATTTGCAGAGATGACAGCAGTGATAGATATTCTTGACATTCTCCAAGATCAAATCAAAACAAATCTTACTTGTCACATACCACGAATACAACAGGTGTAGACTTTACAGTGAAATGCTTACTTACACGCCCTCAACCAACATTGCAGTAAAGAAAAATAAGTGTCAAGAAAGTATTTACTAAAATAAACTGAAGTAAAAACGATAGACAAAGTAAAAAGCCTTTTGGACCTAGAATTGGTGCTCTGGTACCACTTGCTGTGTTGTAGCAGAGAGAACAGTTTATGACTAAGGTGGCTGGTATCTTTTGCAATTTTTAGGGCCTTCCTCTGACAGTGCCTGGTATAGACATCCTGGATGGCAGGAAGCTTGGCCCCAGTGATGTACTGGGACGTAGGGTGTTGCGGTTGGAGGCAGAGCAGTTGCCATTCCAGGCGGTGATGCAAACAGTCAGGATGCTCTCGATGGTGCAACTGTAGAACTTTTGGAGGATCTGAGGACCCATGCCAAATCTTTTCAGTCTCCTGAGGGGAAATAGGCATTGTTGTGCCCTCTTCACGACTGTCTTGGTGTGTTTGGACCATGATAGTTTGTTGGTGATGTGGACACCAAGGAACTTGAATATCTCAATCTGCTCCAGTACAGCCCTGTCGATGAGAATGGGGCTGTAGAGGCTTTGACATGGATGCATTCAGCTATAGTCAACTCTGCTGTTGTGTGCTGTATGGGTCCATAACGGAGAACCAGAGGTTAGAAATAACTTTTTAATACTCTTTAATATATCTCAATAAGCAGCTGAGCTTGTCACTATGAGTTTTATACTGCTTTCTCTTTGCTCACTCATAATGTGAAGTAGATGTCCGACAGACAGGCATGCATTATACTGTAGCAAACACGACATACTTTCCCACGATGGCAGTCATTTTACTCTCGGACTGCAATCCCTTAGTTTTAGTAGCTATAGCCTAAAGTAGATTAAATGCATCAGGAAATACCTTGGGCTAAAGAGAGGTATTTAAATGGGCTAGCATAAGAACTGCCAGTATTTGAGTCTTACTGTGCTTCCAAAAGTAAACAAGCTATAGGAAATGCACTGTATACTTCTGAGCTGAGTTCTGGAAAAACAGTACCTGCATCGTTTAATTGTTCTAAGACAGGGATGGGCAACTGTGGTCCGCAGGACCCCTTTTCAAGGCTCTTTGATATATTTATTGGGGGGGCTCAACTTACTTTAATTTTTCTAAATTTGGTTGTGCATCATCTATTTATCTCTCGTTATGTAAGTCACTGATTAGCCCACGCCAGCTAACATTTTTCAGATTGCTAAGTTAGTTTAGTGGCCAGCAATGTAAACTCGTATCATGACTGAATAACCTGCTGCGGGACCCCTATTGATTGTTTCACTCAGATATCATATAAAAAACTGCACCTGCATCATTTCATTGTTCTAAGACAGGGACGGCCAGGAATTTAGTTATAAAATTGCAAAATGTTTATAATTGCACAAAATGTCCTCTAAAATGAGGGGGGGGGGGGGCAACTGCGGCCCCTCGTGATGAGTTTCAGAAGAGAGAGAAAGAGAGACCGAGAGATAGAGAGACCGAAGGAAAGAGAGAGAGAGATCAGGAAAGAGATTTTGGGGATCATATGCAAGACTGATCATACATTGAAACTTTTTGGAAAGTTTCTTCCCTGGTCCACAAATAAATCTGTTTGAGGGACAGATAGGCAGGACCCTTGCTGTTGAGAACAACATGTTCAAATCACACTTCACATTGTCACTACAACTATGGAAGACAGCAAGAGAAGGTGTAGAATTTTCAATGTTGGACATAAAAGACAGTAAAAACAGGAGGAAATCAGCAGTGATTTCAATTTAAGAAATCTGTCCAAGTATTTCCACGCATCATAGAGTGACACGTCATCGTATACAAATGTTAGCAAGGTTTGAACGTATGTTATAGGCAAACATATCTGTTTGGCTTCTTACAAATGATTAGTAATTATGTTTCAGGTCCTCCAACCACCCACTCCAGAAAAGTTGATGATCCCTGGAGCATAGTGTTTGGGGAGGAGAGAGATTGTGAGAAAGTTAGGAAATTAAATATAAATTGAGAAAGAGAGAATGAGGAGGAGGAGGAGGAGGAGGAGCAGAGAAAGAAGGAGAACTAAGAAAAGGGGGAGATGGATTGAGAGGTGAGTTGTTTTGGGAGAGGTTGAGGGACTACTTGCAATAATATTTGCCAAAGCGCTCCATAGGAGAGTTTGAAAGGGAATTATCCTTTCCCCTTCGGAGACTCAGAGGGGATTTAGGAACTATAAGGATATACTGGAAATATTTACAGTGGGACCAGACCTACACCAGAAAAATGACTTACTCACAGGCTGAATCACACAATTGGCTAGCGTCAAACCCAATTTTGATAAACTCCCATATCTACTGGGTGAAATACCAGTGTGCCATCACAGTAGCACAATATGTGACCTGTTGCCACGAGAAAAGGGCAACCGGTGAAGAACAAACACCATTGTAAATACAACCCATATTTATGTTTATTTATTTTCCATTTTGTACTTTAACTATTTGCACATCGTTACAACACTGTACTTAATATGACATTTGAACTTTTGTGAGTGTAATGTTTACTGTTAAATTTGTATTGTTTTTTTCACTTTTGTTTATTATCTACTTCACTTGCTTTAGCAATGTTAACATATGCCAATAAAGCCCTTAAATTAAATTGAGAGAGAGAGAGAGAGAGAGAGAGAGAGAGAGAGAGAGAAGTATTGGGAGAAAGGGTGAGGAAGGGGCTGTGCTCTGTCTTTTGGGAGAGGTTGGGGGGAGTGGTGTGAGGTGAGGCATAGAGAGAAAGAGGGTGAGGCAGGGTGGGGTAAGGTTGAAGAGGAAGGTTTGTTTTGAGGAGAGAGCTTGGAAGGTGAGATATCTGTTTTGGGTAGTGTGGAATGGTTGAAAAGAATGACGAGAGAACTGTCTTTCAGGCAATAGCATGTAGGGTTATCGACAGATCTCTGTTGTGTACACATCTCTGAGGATGAAGATGGAAAGACTGAGAACAGTGTGAAGTTTAATCCTCTCATCTCAGATCCTGGATCAGTCCATCCCTGTTCCCCAGAGTCAGGATTAACGCAGTTTTACCACAATTTAATCCTCTCATCTCAGATCCTGGATCAGTCCATCCCTGTTCCCCAGAGTCAGGATTAACGCAGTTTTACCACAATTTAATCCTCTCATCTCAGATCCTGGATCAGTCCATCCCTGTTCCCCAGAGTCAGGATTAACGCAGTTTTACCACAGTTTAATCCTCTCATCTCAGATCCTGGATCAGTCCATCCCTGTTCCCCAGAGTCAGGATTAACGCAGTCTTACCACAATAGACCAAGTCCAAATTCTCAGTACCAGGACAGCAGCTGAGCCAATCACTCACTCACTCTCACACACACACACACACACAGCTGTGAAGCCCTTGTAATCTTTACGGCTCTTGCTTTGCGGTCTCAGTGGTTGTGAGGCGAGGAGGTCAGATCTCTAGTAAGTGTGTGTGTGTGTGTGTGTGTGTGTGTGTGTGTGTGTGGTGCTGTTCTCAGGTTTATCTCTTCATCTCCATTAACGTTCTCTGTTTCTCATTGACCCTATTTGCTGCTTTCCAAAGCAGATGGATTGGCCTTGAGGTGCTCTGGCCCGAATCACTGTCTGTAGAGAGACACACTGAGTTCACAGTATCTTAGCTCTCTCTCTCACACTCTCTTTCTCTCTCTCACTTTCATGCTCCCCCACTCTCACTTTTTACCCTCCCTCCATCTCTCTGTCTCACTCTCTCTCTGTATGTCTTTGAGACACCTGCTAGGAATGAATAACACACAGAGACCCAAATTACATTGACAGACCCATGAAATGGGGGGCTGGAGAGAAGGGAGGAGGAGAAGAGGGGGTAAAAAAAAGGGGGGGGTGACAAGTTGGAGAGAAAGGAGAGAGTAAGTTTGAGGAGAAAGTAGAGGAAAAGGGAATGGGAGAAGGATGAGGGAGAGGGAGGCTAATCAGAGTGGAGGAAGTAAGGAGAAGGAGGAGGGGAGAGAGGGATGAAAGCAAGCAGGGAAAGAAGGAGAGGAGGGGAGCAGAGGCTTTCTGGTGGCTGTGCCCATTTGGATTCCTGGTCTTTAGGCCTCAGTGATAAGAATCTGAAGGTTGCTCACTCAGCCCAGATGTGCACCTGACAAAGAAATCTGGGAGTGTAGTCTGTTTTCCCTCCTCCATCTGACACCACACACACAAACACAGTCCCCTTTCCATCAGCTGTCAATCACCTTAACTTCTTAACCCTAAAACAGGCCTTCTCCTTGCACTCTCATGAATTAACCAATAACAAGAAGTAAAGCTGTTTCATACTGTCAATATATCCAGCCTTTATAGGGAGGAAACTACCAGCATAAAATCCTCTTCAGCATTTTACTGTATGATTCTAAAACCAGTTGTATGTTGTGCATTTTACTGTATGATTCTAAAACCAGTTGTATGTTGTGCATTTTACTGTATGATTCTAAAACCAGTTGTGATGTTGTGCATTTTACTGTATGAATCTAAAACCAGTTGTGATGTTGTTCATTTTACTGTATGATTCTAAAACCAGTTGTGATGTTGTGCATTTTACTGTATGATTCTAAAACCAGTTGTATGTTGTGCATTTTACTGTATGATTCTAAAACCAGTTGTATGTTGTGCATTTTACTGTATGATTCTAAAACCAGTTGTATGTTGTGCATTTTACTGTATGATTCTAAAACCAGTTGTGATGTTGTGCATTTTACTGTATGATTCTAAAACCAGTTGTATGTTGTGCATTTTACTGTATGATTCTAAAACCAGTTGTATGTTGTGCATTTTACTGTATGATTCTAAAACCAGTTGTGATGTTATGCATTTTACTGTATGATTCTAAAACCAGTTGTGATGTTGTGCATTTTACTGTATGATTCTAAAACCAGTTGTGATGTTGTGCATTTTACTGTATGATTCTAAAACCAGTTGTATGTTGTGCATTTTACTGTATGATTCTAAAACCAGTTGTATGTTGTGCATTTTACTGTATGATTCTAAAACCAGTTGTGATGTTGTGCATTTTACTGTATGATTCTAAAACCAGTTGTATGTTGTGCATTTTACTGTATGATTCTAAAACCAGTTGTGATGTTATGCATTTTACTGTATGATTCTAAAACCAGTTGTATGTTGTGCATTTTACTGTATGATTCTAAAACCAGTTGTGATGTTGTGCATTTTACTGTATGATTCTAAAACCAGTTGTATGTTGTGCATTTTACTGTATGATTCTAAAACCAGTTGTGATGTTGTGCATTTTACTGTATGATTCTAAAACCAGTTGTATGTTGTGCATTTTACTGTATGATTCTAAAACCAGTTGTATGTTGTGCATTTTACTGTATGATTCTAAAACCAGTTGTGATGTTGTGCATTTTACTGTATGATTCTAAAACCAGTTGTGATGTTGTGCATTTTACTGTAAAGGAGGTCTTCTACATGAGTGTGGGTGTGAGGGGATGTGTGTGTTCATGTTTGCCTTTGTCTGTGTACGTGTGCACAGTGATTCGCATGTGTACTTTCTTGCTTTTTGTTATTTTGAGAAAATGGACACAGACTTTTCCAAGGGCACAATATATCTCTCCCACTAGAAAGTGGCGTTAGTGCAGTCCATTGACTCGAAGAACATCCCATAATACTTCACCAGGTCAGGTCACACGACAGCACAGCTAACCACTTCCTTGACGACGCACACCCCGGCAACAGGTTTCCTGCTCTGTATGAAAGGAGCCCAGTCATTCCTGCTCCAGTCCCCTATCAATAGAGTCAACACATGGAGAGAGCGAGAGTTCACACACACACACACACACACACACACACACACACACACACACACACACACACGAGAGAGAGAGAAAGCTAAGGGATGCCTAAACCAATAAGGCAGTGGTTTCTCATAATTTCCGACAGCCTGTCCTCTCTCTTTGCCCCATGAACCTGTTAACTTGGCATACACACACTTCTCTGCCTCAAACGTATTCCCTCATTTTCCTCCAAAACACTTCTGTGTGCCCTGGAACTGCTGTGGAGCAGTGCTACGTTTCACACTTAATAATAAGTATCCCTTGGAACCCCAACAACATCTAACGTCCTATAGAAGCCGGAGCACTGCTTCCTGTGTGGACCGGCCTAGGAACATTTAGCAGTTACTATAGTTGCACTGGCGTCAAAGTGACAGAATGAGCCTGCAGAGCATCTTGGAGACAGTCGATGGCTGAGTCTCAACAACACATATGTCTTCATGTAGGATTTTGGCCTCAAGTATAGTAAATGCGGGAATCAGTGTCATTGGAAATGTCTAACATGGGCCAGAATTCAACTTGATTTTCATCTCTGCACTTTCAGAAAGTGTGGTACGGAATGAGTGAATTCCAACCTTGGCCATTGTGAAGAGCTGCTGTGTGTGCTGGAGTGGCAACCGTCACTAATGCTGTTATGGACAGAGTTCTACAGGAGAAACAGCATTAGCTTGAGGACTTGATGATATCCTGTTGTTGTTTTTGTCGTTATTGATATTCTCTCTCTTTTTCTATTAGAAACCACTGTGCGTATGTGGTCCAGAAGAACATCACGTGTACGACGCAGGACGGTATGGACACTTACGTGACAGCAGAGTACACAACCAAGTGCATCTGGGGGCAGAAGTGTCCTGTCGTCATGTAAGTACACTTCACTTGCTCACGCGCACACATTTACGCTGACTCAGCGCACACATTTACACTGACTCAGCGCACACATTTACACTGACTCAGCGCACACACACACAGGCACACATACTCAGCGCACACATTTACACTGACTCAGCGCACACACACACAGGCACACATACTCACATGCAATCATCACATACGCTGCTGCTACTCGGTTATTCATACTGTATCCTGATGCCTAGTTACCTTACCCCACCACTCCAGTATCCCTGTATATTAAATATGGTAAATATGGTATTGGCACTGACCCTGTATATAGCTTACTTACTTTTAATAGCTCACTTCTTTTTTTATGGAACTATTGCATTGTTGGGAAAGGACAATTAAAACATAAAACTGGAAACTATATAATTACTGTAGAGAATTCAGACCCAGCAGCCTCTGACACTCATACGAACTGTAAGAGGGGGCTGAAAAGGATACTGACAATGAGACTCAACCATTGTTGTACACTTTCCATGTATTTTTGACGAGCATGGCAATGCAGTCAGTGTGCTTTGCATTTGGACCAATGATATATATAAATCATGGATGACTGACAGGGGGCGCTGTTTGGAAACAATCGTGCAGCCATGATGGTACTCCTATTGCAAACAAGATTTTGGAAGCTTTAGAATGACATGTTATAATATCTACATTCGTTTTTGACGAGTATATTCTATTACATACACCTTATTGCATACTTTAAAATTATATTATGAGAACTAATCATTTAAAAAAAAAAAATTGGTTAAAAATCTTTTCCTTTGTGTTTTTTGTGCTGCCCTCTGGTGGTGTGAGTGTGTACTACTAGTTAACGCCATACTGTCCCCCCAGCTGCACACCCAACTGTCTTGTTTTGTCAGTGGCTCTGTGACTCTGAACCGGCCACAGGGGTTTGAAAGTGTTGTTTGACCATTTATTTTCATCCCAGTGGATTATAAACAAACATATATTATGGTAATTCATGTAATGAGGGTGTGAGCTGGGATGTCATATTCTCTCTGGTGTGACTGAAGCCTCTCAAAGGTCCTCTGTAGTGACCTCAAAGAGATAAATAGTCAAAGGATTTCTACTTCAAATAAAATGGAGGGAATCAGAAAGACAATTTTGTTTTTCAATGACAACCTACCCTGGCCAAATCCTCCCCTAACCCGGACGACACTGGACCAATTCTGCGCTGCCCTATGAGACTCCCAATCACGGCCGGTTGTGATACAGTCCGGAATTTGAACCAGGGTCTGTAGTGACAGCTCTAGCACTGAGATACAGTGCCTTGGACCACTGTGCCACTTGGGAGATGGAGGGAACGTGAGAGAAAGAAAGAGAGTAGAGATTACTGTTCTTCATTAGAAGAGTAGTGTAGACCCTTTAGTGAGATAACAGGCGTAGTGAGGGTAATAAACCTGTTAACAATCCCTCACCTGAGCCTGTATAATCTCCACACTACACCATCTCTTTATCCCCTAATCTACTGTTTATACCCTCCACCATCTCATTATACACACCCTAATCCTTTGATCTATCCTGTCCTGTCCTCTCCTCCCATCTCACTTCCTAATCTCTTATCATCTGCTCTCTCCTCCTCTCCATCCTCCACTCTTTCTCTCTCCATCCTCCACTTCTGCTCTCTCCTCCTCTCCATCTTCCACTCCTGCTCTCCATCCTCCACTCCAGGTACCGGACCTTCTACAAGCCTAAATACAAGGTGGGTTATAAAACCATCACTGAGCTGGAGTGGAGGTGCTGTCCTGGCTACTCTGGAGAGAACTGTTACGATGGACCCACCTCCCTGCCCGATATGATGCCCCCCTTCAGGGGTGGTGCCCCCCACCGCCCAGGAACGAAGGGATACCCTCACGGGCAGCCCCGACCCCCCTTGGACCACAAACCTGTCCCTGGGGGGGCTAATTTGGAGCCTGGGAGGCCCTTCCCAAATCAGCCTGATAGTAGACCCATTCCCACTGGACAACTTCCCACCGGGAACGGCAAACCCAACTATGGTCAGACCAGACAGGGGTGGAATATTAACCTATTTATATTTTCAAACTCTGATTTACTCTTCCCTTTCCTTTCCTTGCCCTATGTAATCATCATTTTCTTTCTCTCTAGGTTATAAGGTTGGTGTTAGTGGAGAGCGTCTGGACCGTATGGAGGTGGACCTGCGTCATCTAACCCAGGGTCTGGACATTCTGAACGGGGTGGTGGCTGGCCTGGAGGACCGTCTGCGCCTCTCTCTCCGGGAGGATACCACCAAGATGCTGGGCTCCCTGCTCTCCAGTGCCCCCCGTCTCTCTGACTCTTCCGTTGGCTTCGGGGTTATCCCAGACGGGACTCCAGACGGCCTGAAGGGGGGAGAGGGTTTCCCGGGGTTTGGGGATCTGGCTGGGAAGGTGACGGAGGTGAAGGATGAGCTCAGAGCCAAGGGACACATGCTGGAGGAGATACAGGTGGGTGCTAAGGTTTTGTGATTAGAATAGTTTATGCTAGATTATGGAAATGTAGAAAAACAAGTCATGTCCAAATCAGTAATCAAACTTGTGGCACAATGCCAATCAGAACAATCCTGAATCTCACACTGAGATTCTGTACATCTTTGACTCCGCACTGACCTATTTCCACACAATGTCAAGAGTTTGAGGAAAGTGCTACCTAAAACTAAACCATTGTCATTCTCATTCATTAGGGTATGGTTCTGGGCCATGACTGGCAGCTGAAGAGGATGTTGGAAGCTGCGACCGGCAGGCCCATCCCTGGATCGGGCTCTCCCACCATCATGGAGCTGCTGGATGCTAAGCTTGCTGGCGTCCGCGCTGAGATCCTGGACGGCTTCGAGAGGCGTCTGTCTGGCCTGGAGAACCACTGTGAGGAGAGGATAGGAGAGGTCCAGAGACAGTGTCATAATGAACACATGAACGGACAGGAACAGATTCAGCAGTCACTGGACGGCAGAGAGACTGGCCTGAGAGAGGAGCTGGGTACTCTGCAGGCCCAAATACAGGGACTGACCCTCACTGAGAGCTGCTGCGGACAGGTACCAATTCACTTTGGGGCTCTATTCAATCCATATAGCTGAAATTTAAAGGCAATCGTCCCGCTTTAGCAGAGAATGCATTCACAGTAAATGCTGCATATGACAGCTCAATCGAAAATGTACTTTACATTTCTATCACACAATCTGTAACACACAATCTGTAAATTTTTATTTTTTTATTTTTTTATTTCACCTTTATTTAACCAGGTAGGCAAGTTGAGAACAAGTTCTAATTTACAACTGCAACCTGGCCAAGATAAAGCAAAGCAGTTCGACACATACAACGACACAGAGTTACACATGGAGTAAAACAAGCATACAGTCAATAATACAGTATAAACAAGTCTATATACGATGTGAGCAAATGAGGTGAGAGAAGGGAGGTAAAGGCAAAAAGGCCATGGTGGCAAAGTAAATACAATATAGCAAGTAAAACACTGGAATGGTAGATTTGCAATGGGAGAATGTGCAAAGTAGAAATACAAATAATGGGGTGCAAAGGAGCAAAATAAATAAATAAATTAAATACAGTAGGGAAAGAGGTAGTTGTTTGGGCTAAATTATAGGTGGGCTATGTACAGGTGCAGTAATCTGTGAGCTGCTCTGACAGTTGGTGCGTAAAGCTAGTGAGGGAGATGAAGAATTGGTTTTGGGGGTGACTAGAGAGATATACCTGCTGGAGCGTGTGCTACAGGTGGGAGATGCAATGGTGACCAGCGAGCTGAGATAAGGGGGGACTTTACCTAGCAGGGTCTTGTAGATGACATGGAGCCAGTGGGTTTGGCGACGAGTATGAAGCGAGGGCCAGCCAACGAGAGCGTACAGGTCGCAATGGTGGGTAGTGTATGGGGCTTTGGTGACAAAACGGATTGCACTGTGATAGACTGCATCCAATTTGTTGAGTAGGGTATTGGAGGCTATTTTGTAAATGACATCGCCAAAGTCGAGGATTGGTAGGATGGTCAGTTTTACAAGGGTATGTTTGGCAGCATGAGTGAAGGATGCTTTGTTGCGAAATAGGAAGCCAATTCTAGATTTAACTTTGGATTGGAGATGTTTGATATGGGTCTGGAAGGAGAGTTTACAGTCTAACCAGACACCTAAGTATTTGTAGTTGTCCACGTATTCTAAGTCAGAGCCGTCCAGAGTAGTAATGTTGGACAGGCGGGTAGGTACAGGTAGCGATCGGTTGAAGAGCATGCATTTAGTTTTACTTGTATTTAAGAGCAATTGGAGGCCACGGAAGGAGAGTTGTATGGCATTGAAGCTTGCCTGGAGGGTTGTTAACACAGTGTCCAAAGAAGGGCCAGAAGTATACAGAATGGTGTCGTCTGCGTAGAGGTGGATCAGAGACTCACCAGCAGCAAGAGCGACCTCATTGATGTATACAGAGAAGAGAGTCGGTCCAAGAATTGAACCCTGTGGCACCCCCATAGAGACTGCCAGAGGTCCGGACAGCAGACCCTCCGATTTGACACACTGAACTCTATCAGAGAAGTAGTTGGTGAACCAGGCGAGGCAATCATTTGAGAAACCAAGGCTGTCGAGTCTGCCGATGAGGATGTGGTGATTGACAGAGTCGAAAGCCTTGGCCAGATCAATGAATACGGCTGCACAGTAATGTTTCTTATCGATGGTGGTTAAGATATCATTTAGGACCTTGAGCGTGGCTGAGGTGCACCCATGACCAGCTCTGAAAACAGATTGCATAGCAGAGAAGGTATGGTGAGATTCAAAATGGTCGGTAATCTGTTTGTTGACTTGGCTTTCGAAGACCTTAGAAAGGCATGGTAGGATAGATATGGGTCTGTAGCAGTTTGGGTCAAGAGTGTCACCCCCTTTGAAGAGGGGGGTGACCGCAGCTGCTTTCCAATCTTTGGGAATCTCAGACGACACGAAAGAGATGTTGAACAGGCTAGTAATAGGGGTGGCAACAATTTTGGCAGATCCTTTTAGAAAGAAAGGGTCCAGATTGTCTAGCCCGGCTGATTTGAAGGGGTCCAGATTTTGCAGCTCATTCAGAACATCAGCTGAGCAGATTTGGGAGAAGGAGAATGGGGAAGGCTTGGGCGGGTTGTTGTGGGGGGTGCAGTGCTGTTGACCGGGGTAGGAGTAGCCAGGTGGAAAGCATGGCCAGCCGTAGAAAAATGCTTATTGAAATTCTCAATTATGGTGGATTTATCAGTGGTGACAGTGTTTCCTATCTTCAGTGCAGTGGGCAGCTGTGAGGAGGTGTTCTTATTCTCCATGGACTTTACAGTGTCTCTACAGTGTTTTTTTGAGTTAGTGTTGCAGGAAGCAAATTTCTGCTTGAAAAAGCTAGCCTTGGCTTTTCTAACTGCCTGTGTATAATGGTTTCTAGCTTCCCTGAACAGCTGCATATGACGGGGGCTGTTCGATGCTAATGCAGAACGCCATAGGATGTTTTTGTGTTGGTTAAGGGCAGTCAGGTCTGGGGAGAACCAAGGGCTATATCTGTTCCTGGTTCTAAATTTCTTGAATGGGGCATGTTTATTTAAGATGGTTAGGAAGGCATTTTTAAAAAATATCCAGGCATCCTCTACTGACGGGATGAGATCAATATCCTTCCAGGATACCCCGGCCAGGTCGATTAGAAAGGCCTGCTCGCTGAAGTGTTTCAGGGAGCGTTTTACAGTGATGAGTGGAGGTCGTTTGACCGCTGACCCATTACGGATGCAGGCAATGAGGCAGTGATCGCTGAGATCTTGGTTGAAAACAGCAGAGGTGTATTTAGAGGGCAAGTTGGTTAGGATGATATCTAATGGCTTAAACATGTACATGACTGGCTTATTGCTACACTATATGCCTGACATGTCACTGTCATTGCAGGTGAACAGCCTGTCCCAGCGGGTGTTGATGCTAGAGGAGTCAGTGACGGGGTTAACAGAGTCTCAGCGCCAGCTCCAGGCTGCTCTCACTGACCAGACTATCCACATCGAGACCCTGTTAGAGGCCCGTCTGGAGAACATGGATGCCCGGCTCAATGCCACAGAGTCTGGGGAAGTAGGGGTTGCCAGGGTGCCTTGGGACCTGGACGGCTTCAAGACCCTGGAGGACAAGCTGAAGACCCTGGAGAACAGGGTGTTTGTGGCCGTGGAAGAGCTGAGAAACGCCACCGCCCCAGCTCTGCTGGAGGGTCAGGTGGTGCCCGCCCTGGAGACAGAGATCGAGTCAGTCAGGAGGAGGGTGGAGGGAGACCTGGACGGCATCCAGAAACAGCTCACAGACCTGGAGCTTCTCTGCACCTCCTCCTGCTCCCTCGCAACTACCCCTGAAGGAGGCACGGGGACAGGCCTAGCGGAGGAGGAGTGTGAGGAGGTGGAGAAGAAGGTGTCAGGTCGTCTGGACTCCCACGCCAACCAGCTAGACCATCTCAACACCACGCTGCAGACCCTTCTGAACCGTATCGCCCAGGAGGATGAGGAAGGCTCTGTCCAGGGAGAGATCACCCTCCTCAAGATCAATGTCAACTCTGTCAACCGCACCCTGAAGGGTCTGAGGGACTCTGTTAGCTTGTTCACTAAGGGAGTGGGCCAAGCTAATGCCACATGGACACACAGGGAGAACCAGCTAGCCACCGAGGTCCAGGGCATCACCCAGCTGGTGGGGCGCCAGGCCTCCCTCCTAGGGGCCGGGGAGCGCCGACTAGCCCAGCTGAAGGGGGAACTGGTGGGCCTGAGGAGGAGGCTGGCCGGAGAGCTTCAGGGCTGCTGGAGCACGGCCCTTGGGGTTCAGAGGGAGGTGAAGGAGGTGGATAGTCGTGTGTCCCAGGTGGAGGGACAGTGTGGCAGCCTGGGGGAGCTGGCGGACCACCTGGAGAGGATCAGAGCAGAGCTGGAGAGACATTCTGACTCGTACCTGTCACAGGTGAATGGAACGCTGGCCAGTCACTCTACACAGCTAGCCGAGCTGAAGGGAGAGATCAAAGACTGTGTCGGGAAGGGCTCAGCCAATCATAGGGGAGACCAGTAGCAGCCGAGCTACGGAGAGAGACTTGTGTGTGTCAGTAGTGTGAAGAGGATTCACATTTTCATCTGCTTTCCTTCATCTCCTCTGATGGGAAAGGTGAGAAGAAATTCAGAGCAGGATTCCATCATATTGCTTTGACCTACCCTAACTGTTCAGATCAGGGAAGGAGAGGAGATGAGGAGAAGAGGCTATTTGAAACTATAGACATGCACCCTTGATTGTATAGTTGGGCAATATTTTCCCTAAAGGGATATTTTTGTTGTTGTTTTTCTGATATTTTTGTTGTTTTGACATTTTATTTGGATTTTTAACTGACTTTTTAACTTATATGAAGAAAAGATGGTTGCATTGTTATACTTTACGTATTAGAGATATGTGTAAAACCAATAACAAAAACAAAGTGAATGATGTAAGACTAATGAGCAGCTATGGGTTTCCACTGGCAAACACACTCCACTCTCTGTGTGGACTCTTCCTTTAAAAAGACTGGAGCCTATGTCAACATGAAAGGTGCTATAATATTTGTAAACATTTAGTTTTTTTTTATTGTAAAAAAAGAAATGTATTTCTCCTTAAAGTTTTGTGTTTTCTTCTTTGGTCATTCTGATGTCTAAGACGGAATAGTATTATGCTGAAGAGTTTTGATACTAAGGTGAACTAGTAGCCTGGTCCCAGATCTGTTTGTGCATCTCCATCTCCATTGCTCATTGTCAAGCCAAACAATGAGTGACGGGCAGTTGACATGATGGCACAAACCGACTGGCACTCATACTAGGTCACTGGGCCTACTCATACAAAAAAACCTCACATTACCCATGCAAGCTAAGGTAACTGAACTAAATGACTATCACCCTGTAGAACTCACCTTTGTCATCATGAAGCGCTTTGAGAGTCAAGGACCATACAACCTTCATCTTAAATGACACCCTAGACCCCCTACAATTTGCATACCACCCCAACAGATCCATGTATGATTAAATCGCTTAAGCACTGCACACCGCCCTGTCCCACCTGGACAAGAGGAATACCTGTGTGAGAACGCTGCTCATTGACTACAGCTCAGTTTTCAACACCATAGTGCCCTCCAAGCTCGTCACTAAGCTCATGGCCCTGGGTCTGAAGTCATCCCTGTACAACTGAGTCCTAGACTTCTTGACAGGCCAACATCAGGTGGTGAGGACAGGCAACAACACTTCTGCCATACTGAGCCTCAACACAGTGCTTGCTCATCCCCCTCCTGTACTCCCATGACGGTCTGGCCGATCACGACTCTAACTAAATCATCAAGTTTGCTGACGACACGACAGTGGTAGGCCTGATGACCAGAACAACAAGACAGCCACCAGGGAGGAGGTTAGAGCCCTGGCAAAGTATTTCCAGGAAAATAATCTCTCCATCAACGTCAACAAAGCAGAGGAGCTGATCGTGGACTACATGAAACAGAAGAGGTAGCACGTCCCCATCCACATCCACGGGCCACAGTCTAGAGGTTAAAAAGCTTCAAGTTCCTTGGCTTGCACATCATTGAGGACCTGAAATGGTGCCACCACACCGACACTGTGGTGAAGAAGGCGGAACAGCGCCTCTTCAACTTCAGGCGGCTGAAGAAATTTGTCATGTCACCCGAGCCACGGTCTGTTAACTCTGATACTGTCTAACGGAGAAGGTACAGGTACATCATAGCCCGGACTGAGAGACTGAGAAACAGCTTCTATCACCAGGCCATCACACTGTTGAACAGCCACCACTAGCCGGCTACCTGCCTGATACTCAGCTCTGCATCTTGAAACTAATGTCCCATGTGAGACATTGAACACTGGTAACTTCATATACTGTTTATATACTGTTGCTTACTCACTGTGTATGTATATACTGTATTCTCCATATAGCCCATCCTAATATACCTACTATTGTACATACCATTTTCTTTTCCAAATGACATGCTGTCTATACAAACATCACATATTTATATACTGTAACTGCTCACGCTAATATACAGTATCTTTGGATTATTAATTGGACTAGTTGTGACAGTTCTTGATTTATTGATTATTTGTGTATTTGTAATGTGTTTGAAAGACATTCTACTGCCCTGTTGGAGCTACTAACATAAGACATTCTACTGCCCTGTTGGAGCTACTAACATAAGACATTCTACTGCACTGTTGGAGCTAGTAACATAAGCATTTCACTGCACCTGCTGTAACACTTGCAAATCTACGTATACAACCAATAAACTCTGATTTGATTTGATTTCTCATGTTCTGATGCAGATCTAAGAATAACCAGCAGGAGGCATCAAATCCTCTGATAATGACATAAGTTGTGGTTTATTCTTCAGTATTTCAGTAGTATTTCCAATACACAAGAACAGTATGTTAAACCCTTCCTCCTTATCAGGGACTGCACATTGCATACCATTCACTAAACAGAACAAAATGTTTTCCATGCCAGGTGGACTAGACTGTCAGACTACAGGGTAAACAGGAGGACAGGATGTGACTCAGCACTGTCACCAGGATGGGGAGGCTCCAGAGGAGAATGAAAGGGTGGCAGCGAAAGGAGGGGGAGGACGGGTGAGAGTAGAGAGATGGGAAACACTGCTGTGGTTGGCAGTGTTAGAGATGGAAGGGTGAGAGGGAGGAAGAGGGGGAGGAAGAGAGGAGAGTGTTTGAAGAGCAGATGGATGAACAGGCGTCACTCGTGTCCCTGACAGATATGCAGGCAGGAGTCACAACAAGGCTGTGGAATTACTGATGGAATGCACGCACACACAATATATATATATATATATATATACACACACACACACACACACACAATTGAAGTCAGAAGTTTACATGCACTTAGGTTGGAATCATTAAAACTTGTTTTTCAACCACTCCACAAATTTCTTGTTAACAAACTACAGTTTTGGCAAGTCAGTTAGGACATCTACTTTGTGCATGACACAAGTCATTCTTCCAACATCTGTTAACAGACAGATTATTTCACTTATAATGATAGGATAATTGACATCATTTTGAGTCAAATGGAGGTGTACCTGTGGATGTATTTCAAGACCTACCTTCAAACTCAGTGCCTCTTTCCTTGACATCATGGGAAAATCAAAAGAAATCAGCCAAGACCTAAAAAAGAAATTGTAGACCTCCACAAGTCTGGTTCATCCTTGGGAACAATTTCCAAACGCCTGAAGGTACCACGTTCATCTGTACAAACAATTGTACGCAAGTATAAACACCATGGGACCACGCAGCCGTCATACCGCTCAGGAAGGAGACGCGTTCTGTCTCCTACAGATGAACGTGCTTTGGTGCGAAAAGTGCAAATCAATCCTAGAACAACAGCAAAGGACCTTGTGAAGATTCTGGAGGAAACAGGTACAAAAGTATCTATATCCACAGTTAAACGAGTCCTATATCGACATAACCTGATAGGCCACTCAGCAAGGAAGAAGCCACTGCTCCAAAACCGCCATAAAAAAGCCAGACTACAGTTTGGAACTGCACATGGGGACAAAGATTGTACTTTTTGGAAAAATGTCCTCTGGTCTGATGAAACAAAAATAGAACTGTTTGGCCATAATGACCATCATTATGTTTGGAGGACAAAGGGGGAGGCTTGCAAGCCAAAGAACACCATCCCAACCGTGAAGCACAGGGGTGGCATTATCATGTTATGGGGGTGCTTTGCTGCAGGAGGGACTGGTGCACTTCACAAAATAGATGACATCATGAGGGTAGAAAATTTTGTGGATAATGAAGCAACATCTCAAGACATCAGTCAGGAAGTTGAAGCTTGATCGCAAATGGGTCTACAAAATGGACAATGACCCCAAGCATACTTCCAAAGTTGTGGCAAAATGGCTTAAGGACAACAAAGTAAAGGTGTTGGAGTGGCCATCACAAAGCCCTGACCTCAATCCTATAGAACATTTGTGGGCAGAACTGAGAAAGCGTGTATGAGCAAGGATGCCTACAAACCTGCCTCAGTTACACCAGCTCTGTCAGGAGGAATGGGCCAAAATTCACCCAAATTATTATGGGAAGCTTGTGGAAGGCTAACCGAAACACTTGACCCAAGTTAAACAATTTAAAGGCACTGCTAACTTCTGACCCACTGGGAATGTGATGAAATAAATAAAAGCCAAAATAAATCACTCTATTATTCTGCCATTTCACATTCTTAAAATAGGATCATCACTTTAACTGACCTAGACAGGGAATTTTAGGATTAAATGTCAGGAATTGTGAAAAACTGTGTTTAAATGTATTTGGCTAAGGTGTATGTAAACTTCCGACTTCAACTGTATGCATGCATGCATGCACACACACACCCTAATAGAAAACACACAGCAGGATAGAGCAAACACACAGCAGGATAGAGCAAACACACAGAGTGAGCAGGGCCCCATGGGCAGGGAACAGCTGGGTGCCCGCTCCAGCAAACTTCACCCTCTCCCTCCCTGGGGACGCAGCGAGGCACAGAGGGACCCAACCATGGATGACCTAGAGAACAGACACAGGATGGAGAGAGAGCAGCTCTGAGGCTTGTCACTTTGTGTGCTGATATGAAGGGAAGTGACTGAAACACACCAAAACATACACACAGAATAGGAACAGAGTGCTACCCATAGAATCAGGAATTGCCATTCATCAGCACTGAAGGCCAAGTCGTTCATTAGTGGCATAAAGACTACTGGAGAGAGGCACGAACGCACGTACATACATATACTGAACAAAAATATAAAACGCAACATGCAACGTCAAAGATTTGACTGAGTTACAGTTCATACAAGAAGTAAATTGAAATAAATTAATTAGGCCTTAATCTATGAACGTCACATGACTGGGAATACAGATATGCATCTGATGGTCACAGATCGTTACAAAACAGTTGGGGCGTGGATCAGAAAACCAGTCAGTGTCTGGTGTGACCACCATTTGCCTCATACAGCACAACACATCTCCTTCACATAGAGCTGGTCAGGCTGTTGATTGTGGCCTGTGGAATGTTGTCAAACTCCTCTTCAATGGCTGTGCGAATTTGCTGGAAATACCTGTCCATACCATAACCCCACCACCACCATCTGTTCCACAACGTTGACCTCAGCAAACCGCTCGCCCACATGACGCCATACACGTGGTCTGCGGTTGTAAGGACGTTTGTACTTACTGCTAAAGTCTCTAAAACGACGTTGGAGATGGCTTATGACAGAGAAATTAACATCAAATTCTCTGGCAACAGCTCTGGTAGACATTCCTGCAGTCAGTATACCAATTGCACACTCCCTCAAAACTTGACATCTGTAGCATTGTTTTGTGACACAAAACTGCACATTTTAGAGTGGCCTTTTATTGTCCCCAGTACAAGGTGCAACTGTGTAATGATCATGCTGTTTAATCAGCTTCTTGATATGCCATACCTGTCAGGTGGATGGATTATCTTGGTAAAGGAGAAATGCCCACTAACAGGGATGTTAGCTTTTTGTCCATATTGAACATTTCTGGGATCTTTTATTTCAGCTCATTAAAACCTGTGAACAACACTTTACATGTTGCGTTTATATTTTGGTTGAGTGTACATATGCATTACGCACATTCCCCAGGCACCGATGAAATGGACTTTGATTAAGTTAAATGTGGAAGACCCATTGAACGCATTCAGTTGTGCAACAGATTAGGTATACCCTTTCACATTCAAACACGTTTTTCTAATAAACTGTCAAAAGAATTGTGTGTCACTGCACAGAGTGTATATGAATGAGCAAATATGGCCATATGACACAGTACAATTCTGTGGCATGTCTCCTAGTGGTTTTAGACGATTGAATGGAGCCAAATGAAAAGGCGGGTGACTGCAGTGGGCTAACCTGATGTGCTGTTGTTGATGTTCTAAATGTCACCCACTAAATGCAGCTGTGACCCTCCTCTCAGACTCTCTTTCTGCTCCCTGCTGTGACAGATGACACACACACACAAAATTAAACAACCAAAACCTTTGTCCCAGTCACTGATCTGATACAGAACAGCTGTGCAGTGGAGAGAGTTCTGTTAACAGGACACATGATTTGGTCTAGTTTTCCTACAGTACTGGTGTGACTAGCTCTGACCGCTCCTCTTCTCCTTACTCCTCCCATTTCTAGCCCTTTTCTGAGCCAACATGGCTCCATTAATTATAATAATTTCAGAGCACATGGACATCGTTTAAAGTTAATTTTATTGGTGTACTTTGACAATAACGATGGTAAAAAAAATCATCATACAAAAGATAATGCAGACAGACAGACATAAGGCTGACATCGAGTTTTACAAGTGGCTTCAAATGGCTTCAATTCAAGGAGAAATAAAGTCCTTACAATCAGAGAAAGATATATTAGTAATATAGTCATGTATTTATTCATCTTTTAATTTGCCTTTATACAAAAACACATTTTGGGGGTGTATAATCTGGAGTTGGTAGCAGTTGGAACATGGTTTCGCCTTCTTGTCCCATTACTATAAACATAATGGTGTTTCTGGCTGATGTAGTTCTCCCTATACCCTATAAGCAGTACTTGACTTGGACTGAAATAGATTTCAGTACTCGTTTTGGGTGCCGGTACCGTTTATATTTAGGTGCAGGAGCTCCACAATACTTTTGAGCTGATATTCTATAAGAGGAACAGGAGCTCAAGCAGGAGAACATTTGAGGTGCCGGTACTCAGCTCTGGTGAGCTCCTCCCCATGTCAAGCACTGCATATAAGCTACACCTACACCTTACCACTTTAGACTACTGAGATGACCCACATCATCTTCTTCATGACAATGGGAACTATTCCAGAATGCTGATGGGTTCTAATGCTGATGGACTAACCCTTACATTATTCCTTATCTACAATGAGTTTGGAACCAATAATGTGAAAGTGATTATGTAGCGCTTGATGAGGGTAAGTAGGTCCATGGCACCAGAAGGAACTCAGCGGAACCCCTTGTTCGTTAAGCATTTGTAGGGATTTAAGACCTTTAATTTCTCTTTTCAATAACACTAGACATAATAATATTTACAGAGTGGACATTTATCTTATATGCACCTTATCCATCAATTTAAATAGATTTGCTCATAAAAAAAATGTAAGCGTGTGAAAACAGTGAAATAAATTAGGTTTTTATTAAGGCTTGCCAGTCTGTCAGGGCGTCAGTGCTCATCTCTGAGACGACTAGCCTCCATGATTATCCAGTCTGCTACATGTACATCTAGACAGAATAATAACAGTGGCTAGTCATACCAGGGAGGAGCAGCACTGAGCCCTTCATTTGGACTGGCACAGAATGGATCAGATCATGGCTCTGCTCAGTCAGAGAGGAGCCTGACAAGACCGGGGTGTTGCAGCACACCCTGGCTGAGCTCTGGGCTTACCACACTGACACAGGATCAGTTAGAACAACAATCTAAACCCCATTGTCTTCCGGCAGATGGCGTTATTCTAACGATCGTTGGGCTATCTGACGTAAGACCATGCCTAAACCAAGGTGTCCCCAGTCCTAATCCTCGAGAGCTGCAGCACTGTAAAGACCAACCAATGTCACTGACAAGACAGTATACTACAGTACATGTTTACTTGGTTTCCCAGGTCTAGGTCACTCACTGGTTCAAGGCAAAGGAACAGAACCAGAGGCTGCAGGCCTCGGGTCTGGACTGGGACTTACCTTGAAGGTCTGGGGTTAACCTAGAAGTGACAGACAGCAGGGTGATTCACACCCAGGCCTCAGGTTAGCACTACTACTGGGTTGTATTCCTCTCCTCCAGCAGTAGTGGAAACCTTAGGGCTCGAATCATAACACTCCAGCCTATAAACTCAGGCTCTGAGCAGAGCAGAGCTTGAAAACAAACAAAACCGAAATATTTACAAACAAAAAACAACAACCTCTTGTAAATGACACCTGGGCCCCTGGCATTGACAGGCTCCACCATTTCAATCAAACACACTCGAAGAGGAAGACTTTAGAGAAACTAGCAGCTAATGTCAACAACTCTCCACTAAGCACCTCCAACGTGATTGGCCACAGTAGGTAAGTAAACACATGCTTCTAGTTGGGTGACATTAAAAAGAGGAAGGATGAACCAATAAGAGGGGTACTTCCTGTAGCTATCTACACACAGGATTGGTTCCCAGGCAGCACGTAGTGAGTGGCTCCCCCAATCGAAGGGCAAGCAGATCAGCACCATTGATTATCGATGAAGAAACAGAAGGTGCTTAGCAGGAGGAAGTGACTTTATAATTAGGCGTCTTCCTCTTCCTGTGGTTGTCACACAAAATGGCCTACGTCTACATTGCCGGTTCAGCTGATTTAACGAACATATAAAATCCAAAATGAACCTCTAGATCCTAATCTCTATGCATGTGTGTAGATCCAAGTGGATTGGACAGGTATAAGCAATATGACAGACATTCCAACTAGCATTTTAAAAAGGCATGGTGGAGCCCTTACCATTTTGCTAATTGTTTCAGATCTAAGTGCATAGAGTTTAGGGGCAGGGGTTAATTTGGAACATCTTTCCACACAGGTTGAACTTTCAATCTCACAACCACAAGTTTCAGTGCTTCTAACACAGCCTGTCTCACAGCAAGTTTACTGAATCATCATCATCACCACCACAACAAAATCAATCAATCAATCACAGGAAGTCATCTTTAAAAGATTAAATAAATAAAAGGAGGTCCCGCCTCCGTCATATCATGGGAACACAAAAAAACGTTTTTTCCCCAATGATAAATCTGAAGAAAGTCAATGATTTGACAAGGCGATGTGTGTGAAATGAACTATCAGTATATTAAAGCTATGGAGACACCAAGACATGGAGGGGCCGGTGTGTTGGAATATAGGCCATTGAACAGAGACAACAGTAGGACCACATTTGATGTTACTTCAGTACTGTGACAAAACCAATTCACTCAAACACTGCCACACACACACACGCTAGCACATGCACTCTACACACACACACACACGCTAGCACATGCACTCTACACACACTAGCACACACACACACGCTAGCACATGCACTCTACACACACACACGCTAGCACAGGCACTCTACACACACACACACGCTAGCACATGCACTCTACACACACACGCTAGCACATGCACTCCACACACACACCCTACACACACTAGCACATGCACTCTACACACACACACACACACGCTAGCACATGCACTCCGCACATACACTCCACACACACACACGTATGATGGGATTATAAATGTTCTACTGTAATAATGTTGTATGATGTACCGTTTTATTTTTGCCTTCATTTGTTTGGACCCCAGGAAGAGTTGTCATAGCAGCAGCTAATGGGGATCCTTAAAAACGACAAATACAAAAATAGACATATCTGCACAGACGAGAAGACGAAGGGCTGGAGATATTTGGAGTGGTGAATGTACCTTAGTTTGTGAGGTCTCATGTAGCATACCACCCAAACACAAACGCCAGTATTCAGACTTTTCCCACACACAGACATACACACTGGCTAAAGATTAACCACTTGCTAATGACTTAATCTGTGTCTGCAGTTACTTTCTGACCTTTGAGCAGTGCCTAAGGGCACCGTCATCATAGTCCAGCAGGATGGGGGGGGGGGGGGGGGGGCTGGAAAGCGTTGCCACGGTGTCTAACCAACGTCAGAATGACATTACACAAAGCAGCTGCAAACACAGTGCAGTGTCTCTTTAAATAGACACTAGTGAAAGTGCCTCTGCAGGCTCCATCGCAAATGACCCTATAGATGAATAAACATTTCTGTTTAGGGTAAAGGGGATAGAACAGGGTCTCTAGTTTTAGACTGCTTCTCAAACATCATCCTATTCCTATACAGTGTTACACATTATTTTGGAACACACAGGCCTATAGGGAAAAGAGTGTGAATTGGGAGACAGGCTTAAACTGCATGACATGATGTGAACAGTGAACATTTCAGTTTAGGAGACTCACTAAACATGTGTCTGTCATCAGAAATCCCTCAAAGCAGTGAAAACAGGATGCTGACAAGCCCATGTGCATAGCTATCTCTCTCTCTCACACATACATAGCTATGCCTCTCTCTCACACATACATAGCTATCTCTCTCTCTCACACACATACATAGCTATCTCTCTCTCTCACACACATACATAGCTATCTCTCTCTCTCACACACATACATAGCTATCCCTCTCTCTCTCACACACATACATAGCTATCCCTCGCTCTCTCACACACATGCATAGCTATCCCTCTCTCTCTCTCACATACATAGCTATCCCTCTCTCACACATACATAGCTATCCCTCTCTCACACATACATAGCTATCCCTCTCTCACACATACATAGCTATCCCGCTCTCTCTCACACACATGCATAGCTATCCCTCTCTCTCTCACACACATGCATAGCTATCCCTCTCTCTCTCACACACATACATAGCTATCCCTCTCTCTCTCACACACATACATAGCTATCCCTCTCTCTCTCACACACATACATAGCTATCCCTCTCTCACTCACACATACATAGCTATCCCTCTCTCTCACACATACATAGCTATCCCTCTCTCACTCGCACATACATAGCTATCCCTCTCTCACTCACACATACATAGCTATCCCTCTCTCACTCACACTGTACTGTCAAATATTTTCAATTTGCTAGGCTAGTATGTTTATTTAGCTAAAGGTGTGTCTACTGTGACCAGTCAGCCACTCTGCACACAAGTCAGTCTCAAGCTAATGTTATACCTTTGTCCACAGCGTCTCTCTCTCCCTCCATGTCCTACACAGAGCCAGCTGTGAGGACCTACTCTGTGTCTGTCTGTTTTTCACAGGTTTAATAAGTCAATGAAAAATATTCAGATCAAATATTCAAGGTCAAAATAAAATCAAAGCCTAGGGACTGTGTCAGCAGATTTGTGTGTACAACCTAACTCCTTCAGCCACATACACAAACTACACTACTGTCCCCTCCACACCACAGCCCTATAGAGGGAACGTGTTCCTGTTTCCCTTATGTTTACAGTTGCCATTGTCTCCATGAGTGAATTAATGACTTACTGAACACATTAATGAAAGAATGAATGCTAAAGGCCCAAAATGGTGTGGAGGGCAGGTGGAGACAGAAGAGTGGAGAAGCCCGGATGATAGAAGCGATTGATGGACCACAGCACAAAACGAGTGCGGCTTTCTCCTTACATGTTGATTGATCAATCCTCGTGACACCGTTCTGCATGTCTTTTTTTGCTTAAAAAAACTGAATCAAAGTAAATTAACTAAAAAGTCCTAAGGAGTGCTGTGACTGGTGAGATATGGCTGACGTCCATAATGACTTTGTTTCCCCGGAGGGCTGTGTGGCCCGCTGCTTCCTGGTCAGTTATAGTCTGCTATAGGGGCTAGCTTCCTGCTCAGGCTGACTGATATGTTGGTGTAGAGAGGCCTCCGGGACAATAGGGGGGAGTACCGCAGGTTGTTGAGCCCATCCAGACTCTGTCTCTCCTTAGAGCGCCTTAGAAGAGTGTACCTGGGAGGACAGAAGAAAGACAGGGATCAGACAGAGCAGAATAAAGTCTGCCGTCCTCGAGCCTAGACGCTGTTCCAAGGTCAGTTCGAGTCCCAGAGAAGATGAAGTAGAAGAGACCAGAAGGAAGTCATGGTAGACTATTGGGAAATACCCCAGGTTTACGACGGCTCAATTTGACGTGGTCGACCAACTGCTGACTTGTAAAAGATGTTAAGTATTTAGGAATGAGAGTAGAGAGGATATGCTTGGAATGTAGCTCCCAAGCAAGTCACATGCAAAATCTTTGGAGGAGTGGAGAAATCCCTGAAAGCCACTAACTCGGACTCTTCATGTGACTGGCTCACATGGGCCGGGGCTGCATTCCTCTCACAAACACCCTCTTTATCCAAATCCCCAAGTATCACCGGGGATGTGTGTTAGTGTACTAGAGAGTGGCGTGTGTGTGTGTGTGCGCGCGTGCGTGTGCGCGTGCGTGTGTGTGTGCACGTGCGTGTGTGTGTGCGCACGTGCGTGTGTGTGTGTGAGAGACTAACCTTCCCAGGAACTGCACCTCGCCACGGTGGTGGTGTGGGATTGACATGTAACGACCCAACTCTCCCTGCGGCCGACTGACCGTGTAGTTAGCGTACTGCACCCTGTCAGACACACAGTAACACTACAGAGTCACACACTCACAACGGCATGGTATAAACAATTAAAAGACACAGCACAAACTGTACAGTACATACTGTTGTCAGTGATTGTGTAAAGCTTGGGGCGCAGTAGACACATCTGCTTCAGTGGGAGTGGACTCTGAGTCGTGTGTGTGTGTGGGGGGATAACAATGCTGTATGGCAAAGACAAATGGAGGAAGAATGCCTGCTGTGTGTCCAACTAGTTCTCACAGTCTCACTACACAACACATTTCTAAGTTGTCCCAAATGTCAAAATTAGAAGTTTAATGTTTTGGATAGGGTTAAACATTAAGTTTAGGCACTCATTCTGAATGGTTAATGTAAAGGTTAAGGCAGTGGTATTCAAACTTCCTCTGGGGACCCACTTTTTCTCCCAAGAATTTAGTGCGACCCCAACCCACCTCAAATCTAATGCACAACCTTAAAAATAAATCTGCAATTTCGATTTTTACATCAACAAATAAAAAAGCAATGAATTGAAGGTTCTCTCTTATTAAAATGAAAAGAAACCAATAAATACATTTACTCAATAACATGTGAGAATGCTGTTCCTCGACTACAGCTCAGCATTTAACTCCATAGTACCCTCCAAACTAGTCATCAAGCTGGAGACCCTGGGTCTCGACCCCGCCCTGTGCAACTGGGTCCTGGACTTCCTGGCGGGCCGCCCCCAGGTGGTGAGGGTAGGTAACAACATCTCCACCCCGCTGATCCTCAACACTGGGGCCCCACAAGGGTGTGTTGTCAGCCCTCTCCTGTACTCCCTGTTAACCCACGACTGCGTGGCCATGCACGCCTCCAACTCAATCATCAAGTTTGCAGACAACACTACAGTGGTAGGCTTGATTACCAACAACGACGAGACGGCCTCAGGGAGGAGGTGAGGGCCCTCGGAATGAGGTGTCAGGAAAATAACCTCACACTCAATGTCAACAAAAACAAAGGAGATGATCGTGGACTTCAGGAAACATCAGAGGGAGCACCCCCCTATCCACATCGACGGGACAGTAGTGGAGAGGGTAGAAAGTTAAGTTCCTCGGCGTACAGTACACATCACAGACAAACTGAAATGGTCCAACCACACAGACAGCGTGGTGAAGAAGGCGCAGCAGCGCCTCTTCAACCTCAGGAGGCTGAAGGAATTTGGCTCGTCACCAAAAAAAAAACTTTTACAGATGCACAATCGAGAGCATCCTATCGGGCTGTATCACCGCCTGGTACGGCAACTGCTCCGCCCATTTCCGTAAGGCTCTCCAGAGGGTAGTGAGGTCTGCACAACACATCACCGGGGGCAAACTACCTGCCCTCCAGGACACCTACACCACCCGATGTCACAGGAAGTCCAAAAAGATCATCAAGGACAACAACCACCCGAGCCACTGCCTGTTCACCCCGCTATCATCCAGAAGGCGAGGTCAGTACAGGTGCATCAAAACAGGGACCGAGAGACTGAAAAACAGCTTCTATCTCAAGGCCATCAGACTGTTAAACAGCCACCACTAACATTGAGTGGCTTCTGCCAACACACCGACTCAACTACAGCCACTTTAATAATGGAAAAATTGATGTAATAAATGTATCACTAGCCACTTTAAACAATGCCACTTCATATAATGTTTACATACCCTACATTACTCATCTCATATGTATATATTGTACTCTATAATCATCTACTGCATCTTGCCTATGCCGCTCGGCCATCACTCATTCATATATTTTTTTATGTACATATTCTTAGTCATTCCTTTACACTTGTGTGCATAAGGTAGTTGTGAAATTGTTAGGTTAGATTACTCGTTGGTTATTACTGCATTGTCGGAACTAGAAGCACAAGAATTTCACTACACTCGCATTAACATCTGCTAACCATGTGTATGTGACAAATTCAATTTGATTTGACATTGTATCTTTCTCAAAAACGTATTTAAATTGTCTCATACAATATGTGCTGTGACCGAACTGAAATTCTCCCGCGACCCCACTAGGGTTCGTAACCCCGACTTTGAATTGCAGGGCCTTCCGGGTGGCGCAGTGGTCTAGGGCACTGCATCGCAGCGCTAGCTGTGCCACCAGAGACTCTGGGTTCGCGCCCAGGCTCTGTCGCAGCCGGCCGCGACCGGGAGGTCCGTGGGGCGACGCACAATTGGCCTAGCGTCGTCCAGGTTAGGGAGGGTTTGGCCGGTAGGGATGTCCTTCTCTCATCGCGCACCAGCAACTCCTGTGGCGGGCCGGGCGCAGTGCATGCTAACCAAGGTCGCCAGGTGCACGGTGTTTCCTCCGACACATTGGAGGAAACACTGGCTTCCGGGTTGGATGCGCGCCGTGTTAAGAAGCAATGCGAGTTGGGTTGGGTTTCGGAAACACATGGTTTTCAACCTTCACGGGAGTTGTAGCGATGACAAGATAGTAATTGCTAACAATTGGATACCACGAAATTGGGGAGAAAAAGGCTGAATTGCAATTAAACAATGTCAACACTATCGACAGCCTCGCACTGTAAACCTGTCACAGGGGACATGGTGTGTGTGTGTGTGTGTGTTGTTTATGTTCTGTATGAGTACAGGAAGTAATAAAAGGGAGGATATGGATATGGAGGGCGTTCTCCTCACCTGTTCCAAAGGTCGTCGTCTTCCCCTCCCCAGCCCCAGAATGCATTGGGAAAACCATTGATCTTGGTGAACTGTTCCACTGTTAGACCACTGACGCCACCAAAGAACTCATTGTACGGAAGCCTAGAGGACACACACACACACACACACAGAGTTAGCATTACACACACACATCTAAGAAATGGTTAGGAGAAACAACTCCAACTAATGGAAAAATTGTGTATGTGTGTGTTAGCACGTGACAATACACACACGCGTGTCTGAAAGTTTGTGAGAGACTCACATGTAGGAGTACTTGTTGAGTTTGACAGCGAAGTGGCGAGGCATGTCTCCACAGCCGTAGTAGTTCCTGTCGTTCTCCAGCATGTGGTCTACATCGTGGAACACCATACAGTCCCAGTCCAGGTCCCGCATAGCCTCCCGGAAGCCAACGTTAAACAACATGGCCCTATTGAAGGGCTCACTACCAACCTAGGAGGAGAGGGAGGAGTGGTCCGAGGGAGGGAGGAGAGAAAGAGGTTATCCAGTGAGCCACACAGTTCTGTGGTTATCCAGTGAGCCACACATACCCAAGCAGTTCTGTGGTTATCCAGTGAGCCACACATACCCAAGCAGTTCTGTGGTTATCCAGTGAGCCACACATACCCAAGCAGTTCTGTGGTTATCCAGTGAGCCACACATACCCAAGCAGTTCTGTGGTTATCCAGTGAGCCACACATACCCAAGCAGTTCTGTGGTTATCCAGTGAGCCACACATACCCAAGCAGTTCTGTGGTTATCCAGTGAGCCACACATAACCACAGAACTGCTTGGGTATCCAGTGAGCCACACATACCCAAGCAGTTCTGTGGTTATCCAGTGAGCCACACATACCCAAGCAGTTCTGTGGTTATCCAGTGAGCCACACATACCCAAGCAGTTCTGTGGTTATCCAGTGAGCCACACATACCCAAGCAGTTCTGTGGTTATCCAGTGAGCCACACATACCCAAGCAGTTCTGTGGTTATCCAGTGAGCCACACATACCCAAGCAGTTCTGTGGTTATCCAGTGAGCCACACATACCCAAGCAGTTCTGTGGTTATCCAGTGAGCCACACATACCCAAGCAGTTCTGTGGTTATCCAGTGAGCCACACATACCCAAGCAGTTCTGTGGTTATCCAGTGAGCCACACATACCCAAGCAGTGTGTGCATGCGTGTTTACCTGCTCTACAACATAGAAGGCGAACTGTAGCCTCTGTCTTTGTAGTGCTGGTATCAGGTGTCTGAGTAAGATGGGCAGGTGCTCATGGCGGTTTCGGAATGGGACCAGTATCGCCACCTAGGGATAGGGAGGGGAACAACATTATTACACATCAGATAAGGCACAACCACTACAGAAGTAAGGAAGAAGGCATTTAAGTATTTCAACAGGCCTTTCAAAAATATAAATGTCACACAATCAGATATGGCATTTACTGATCATAGCACAGGGATAGGTGGATTGAAGGTCACTCTGGAGAGGGCCAACTAAATGCTTTCCCTGGTTTTGGTTTTTAGAAGAGTCATC
Organism: Oncorhynchus mykiss; assembly: GCF_013265735.2. Lineage (NCBI taxonomy): Eukaryota > Metazoa > Chordata > Actinopteri > Salmoniformes > Salmonidae > Oncorhynchus > Oncorhynchus mykiss. The sequence goes on from NC_048580.1 coordinate 62,965,624, forward strand.
TTAGTAACAGCAGCAGCTTTAAAGAGATTCTCCAGTACTTTTGTATACTTCTTAGCCAGTAGTTCTGAATGAAGTGCTCACAAGCCAAAACTGATCCCAGTAAATTGCGTACTTGTGCAGAGATGTGCACCACGTCATTGCTCTCTTTCTCGCTCTGCTGTGTGTGCATATAGTGGTTAGCTGTCACTCAAATGGCAAGGGGCTGAAGCTCATTGGCTAGAACTCAAATTGCTAGAGGGCTGGCCTATGTGGGGGAACTTGTATGGAAAATGGTGCAGCACAAGTTCCAGAAAAACGGTCACTTTCAAACTAGGGTTACGTGGCTAAGTGAGGTAAGACCGTAATTATTCTCAGAGATGATGCATGTATGAACTACACATTGACACATCCATCCCAAAGCAGGAGGTAAAAAATAATAACAAAAATAATAATTGCCAAAGTTCCAGAACATGTCTTTATGTTTCCTTTGAGCCTGAGTAGGGAAATGGAGATGTCAACCATCAAACCCCCTCTGTCAATCAGCTGTCTTCCTGCAGAAACAGTGTCTGGTTCACACACATCTAGCTGGAATTTAGTGTCACTGTTTGGCTGCTCTGTTTTGCGAATGTGTTTGTGTGCCTTCATTTACTTGAGAAGAAGTTAGACATGGGAGGAATGTAGTCCTGGCTGCACACTCTTGAAGTGCAATATATATTTCCAGTTCAATTTTAAAAAAGACTAATAAATACATTATCCAGGGCTGATGTGTTGATCCAGACTGTACAGTACAGTGCCTCCATCAGAGTCCTATACAGGCTACATGCATGTGTAGTATGACAGTGCGTGTGATGGACTGCACCAATCATTAACTCACCTTCCAGCGTGGGACACAGTCCCTGGGCTTCCAGTAGCCCCCCAGGGTCATGCTAGGCTCAGCATTCAACAGAACCCTCTCCACATCCTCCAGAGCCATCTCACTCATATTCACCTCCAGCCTCCCCTCTGAGTGAGTGAGTGAGTGAGTGAGAGAGAGAGAGAGAGTGAGAGGTCAACACTGAATGAACAGGACAGCACGCAACCACATATACACTCGTAAAACTCAATAAACTGACATTCAAGAACTGAGGTAACAGTCTTTCACTTAACTAGCTAGGGGAGCACAAAGCCCAGAATAGAACTCTATAGGTATAAAATACCAATCTCATTGTGAAGTGAACTCTTTGAAAGTAGTGCTTGAAATAAATCAAACATGTGTTCCATGTGACTAGCTAATGGTTTAAGGCCAATATTCTAGAGTGTGTGTTTATGGTTTTACTATCCTTGTGGGGAACAGAAGTCCTCACAAGGATAGTAAAACAAGGAAACAAGTGGGGACATTTTGCCAGTCCCCACAAGGAAAAAAGATATTGTAGGCTTAGGTTTACAATAGGGTAAGAATTAAGGGTTAGGTTTAAGGTTAGGGATTTGGGGTTAAGGTTATGGAAAATCAGATTTTTGAATGGGAATCAACAGTTTGGTCCCCACAAGGATAGTAAAACAAACATGTGTGTGTGTGTGTGTGTGTGTGTGTGTGTGTGTGTGTGTGTGTGTGTGTGTGTGTGTGTGTGTGTGTACACTCACTCATGGAGGGCAGTCTCTCTGGGCAGATCTGTGAGGACAAATAGGTGAAGCTGTCGGGGAGGTATGTGGTGGGCGGCACATCACTCTCACTCAGGTTGAAGTCATAGGCATAATCTGGTCCCAGACAGAAGGAGAAATCAATGGCCTAACCTAAATACATTTCCACTACTGCCAGTATGTTGCTCAGTGTTAATCGTCCAGACACACAGACTGTGTACAAAAACAGCACACTATTCACCTTGTGCTGTGGTCAAAAGTAGTGAACTATAAAAAGGACTAGGGGGCCTAGACGCAGCCAGAGAGAACTCATTAATTATGACACCTTAGACTACTACAATGAGCTCCAAAGGTATTGGGTTTTTGCTCTGTATTCCAGCACTTTGGATTTGAAATGATACAATGACTATGAAGTCAAAGTGCAGACTGCCAGCTTTAATTTGAGGGTCTATTCATCCATATCGGGTGAACTGTTTAGAAGTTACACATCTCAAAAATTGTACAGAGTCTCCCCATTTTAGGGGACCAAAAGCATTGGGACAAATTCACTTACAGTACCAGTCAAGCATTTGGAAACACCGACTCATTTCAGGGTTTTTCTTTATTTTAATGTTTTATACATTGTAGTGAAGACATCAAAACTATGAAATAACACATATGGAATCATGTAGTAAACAAATCAAAGTAGATTTTATATTTGAGATTCTTCAAAGTAGCCACCCTTTGCCTTGATGACGGCCAATAATGTGCAAAGCTTTCTCTCAACCAGCTTCATGAGGTAGTCACCTGGAATGCATTTCAATTAACATGTGTGCCTTGTTAAAAGTTCATTTGTGGAATTTCTTTCCTTCTTAATGTGTTTGAACCAATCAGTTGTGTTCTGGCAAGGTAGGGGTGGTATACAGAAGACAGCCCTATTTGGTAAAAGACCAAGTCCTTATTATGGCAAGAACAGCTCAAATAAGCAAAGAAAAAGTAATGATGGACTGTAAATTTAAGACATGAAGGTCAGTCAATCCGGAACGTTTAATCTTTCCTCAAGCGCAGTCGCTAAAACCATCATGTGCTATGATGAAACTGGCTCTCATGAGGACCGCCACAGGAAAGGAAGACCCAGAGTTACCTCTGCTGCAGAGGATAAGTTCTTTAGAGTTACCAGCCTCAGAAATTGCAGCCCAAATAAATGCTTCAGAGTTCAAGTAACAGACACATCTCAACATCAACTGTTCAGAGGAGACTGAGTATCAGGCCTTCATGGTCGAATTGCTGTAAAGAAATCCCTACTAAAGGACACCCATAAAAAGAGACTTGCTTGAGACAAGAAACACACACAATGGACATTAGACCAGTGGAAATCTGTCCTTTGGCCTGATTAGTCCACATTTGAGAGTTGGTGAATGGATGATCTCTGCATGTCTGCAGGTGTGATGGTGTGGGGGTGCTTTGCTGATGACACGGCCTTTATTTAGAATTCAAGGCACACTTAGCATGGCTACCACAGCACTCTACAGCGAAACGCCATCCCGTCAGGTTTGCGCTTAGTGTGACTATCATTTGTTTTTAAACAGGACAATGACCAAAAACTCATCGCCAGGCTGTGTAAGGGCTATTTGACTAAGAAGGAGAGTGATGAGTGATCAGATGACCTGGACTCCACAATCACCCAACCTCAACTCAATTGATATGGTTTGTGATGTGTTGGACCGCTGAGTGAAGGAAAAGCAGCCAACAAGTGCTCAGCATATGTGGGAACTACTACTACTCAAGACAGTTGGAAAAGCATTCCAGGTGAAGCTGGTTGAGTGAATGCAAAGAGTGTGCAAAGCTGTTATCAAGGCAAAGAGTGGCTGCTTTGAAAAATATTAAATATATTTTTACTACATGATTCCATATGTGTTATGTGATAGTTTAATGTCTTCACTACTATTCTGCAATGTAGAAAATAGTAAAAATACAGAAAAACCCTGGAATGAGTAGGTGTCTCCAAACATTTAACTGGTACTGTATACGTGAATTAAAGTAGTCAAAAGTTTAGTATTTGGTCCCATATTCACAATGATTACAACAAGCTTGTGACTCTACAAACTTAATGGATGCATTTGCTGTTTTTCTGTTTTTTTTTAGAAGGTAGAACAGCTTTAATATTGCAGATAGATTGTGGGTTCCATCAATTCAATTGTCTGCATCATTTCCAATCCCCATTAATATTTGTTAGTAAATAAATATTTTCCTTTATTATTTTCCCCTAACCCTACCACCCCTCCCCTAATTGGAGTAAACTTATGGACAACAACACTTAGGCTTCTACTTCTAGCTTATACATACATTTTATGGACACAGTACACTTTACAATAGTAGAGGTTGGGCCTGTTTGTTTTTAGTCCCACCCTTCAGCTCCCCCCAACCCCTCCCATTTATCTCTGAACACCATCCAGTTTTGATTTCAATTTGCCATATCCTTTTCAACTGTGCGGTTTCACAAAAGTTCTGAACTTCTATACATTTCACGGGCACCGTATATTTGACATTGCGGACACCGTATATTTGACATTACGGACACCGTATATTTGACATTACGGACACCGTATATTTGACATTACGGACACAGTATATTTTACATGAGTTATGTTGTTTTTTAGCCCCACCCTTCAGCTCCCCTCAACCCCTCCCATCTATCTCTGAACACCGTACAGTTTCTATTTGGCATATATTTTTCCAACTGTGCTTAATTTTTCTATTCTTAGTTTCTACAGATTGTAAATTAAAGATAAAATGTTTCGCTAAGAGAATAATTATATTATTGATCGATTGACTATAACTTTTTAAATGACCCATTTGCTGTTTGTTTTGGTTGTGTTTCAGATCATTTTGTGCCCAACAGAAATTAATGCAAAATAATGTAGTCACTTTATTGTAAAGAATATATGTTTCTAAACACTTCTACATTAATGTGGATGCTATTATGAAGAATCCTGAATGAATAATGATGAGTGAGAAAGTTAGATGCACAAATATCATACCCCCCCAAAAAATGCTAACCTCCTATGGAGCGATGCACTGATATTAAAATTGCTGCCTTTTAAGCATTCCAGTACAGTTAAATAGTTAACACACACACGGACGCAGCAGTCTAAGACACTGCATTTCAGTGGAAGAGGCGTCACTACAGTCCCTGGTTTGAATCCAGGCTGTATCACATCCGGCTGTGATTGGTAGTCCCATAGGGCGGCAAACAATTGGGCTAGCATTGTCCGGGTTTGGCCGGCATTATAAATAAGAATTTGTTCTTAACTGACTTGCCTAGTTAAGGTTACACACACACACGCACACACCAAAAAGTAATTTTTATGGCATTTACGTATGTCCCCATTACCAGAAAAAAAAAAAAACTATTTCTGTCACATACTTGCTGTACTGTTTCGTTGTTCATTTGTTCAGTCGTTTCATTCTCAAACAGGATTTCTATGGAACGCCGTTTGGGTCTTGGCTACGGAACGCCGTTTGGGTCTTGGCTACGGAACGCCGTTTGGGTCATGGCTACGGAACGCCGTTTGGGTCATGGCTACGGAACGCCGTTTGGGTCATGGCTACGGAACGCCGTTTGGGTCATGGCTACGGAACGCCGTTTGGGTCTTTAAGTGGCAAAAAATATATACTATTTAACATGTCAGGACCTGAATATGACTGCACGTCACATAATAATTTAACGCATTTATTAACTTTTTACATAGTTATTACACATTGACTACACTATCACTCGTATTTCATATGTCACAATGATGCTGGTAAAGTTGTCTCGCGCACCTAGCTCATGGATGCAAACAATGTTCTTCCCCAAAAACATAGCAAAGCGACAATCAAAGCGACAAGCTAGCTAACTATATACTGTAGCTAGGTGTCATCATCTAAAACAACCCTACATTTATAAGACAGTTCTTATTTGATGAATGGTGGTTGGACCCATCTATGTGAAGCTAGCTACAATAAGGATTAGCCACAACAGTGGACTTTGCGCTTATCCTTTAAAATAAAAGTATGGCATAATTCTACTATTTGTATTCATTTGCAGCACTGTCAATGACACTTTAATTTTGAAGGCAAACCGCAAATTAGACTATTCTTCCTAATCCTTATTGTGGCTAGCTTCAGAACACATAGACCGGTCGAGCCTCACTAGCAAGATGAAGCTAGCTGGCTGCTTATAATGTTAGCTCTGGGCAAAAGGGTTAAGTAGCTGGCTAGCTATTTATTTTCATGAACTTAAGTTCAATTTCAATAGGAGAACAACAAGTGGCAACCTAGCTAATACTTACTCACAAGGTTTCCAAAATCATTGCTAAGTATAATGAAAATGACTGCAGTTTCTACTGGTCATTGTTTTCAGGCTGGTTGTATTGGTTCTAGCTAGGTACCAAGGCTAAAGCTAGCTACCCCAGAAGTTGCAGTCTAACAAATTATGCTTTTATACAACGCGGTATTGAAAACACATCATTTGTGGCTGAAAACACATCATTTGTGGCTGAAAACACATCGTTTGTGGCTTTTTGTACAGCTTTGACAGTGCTACTGTATCTTATTTTAACACGCAAAGACCCAAACGGCATTCCATAGCATGTATGTCGTGAAGCTAATAGTAGTGACGCTATTACTGTGTAGGGCAACATCTGACAAATAGCGCACTTTGTAGTGTGTACCGCTCGACCAGTGTGTGAAAGCCAACATCACCCACGACAGAGAACGGTTGATTGTAAAAGGGCAATGAATTCCATTATCTTGGCTTTAATGGATTTCATCTTTGAGTTGTCACGCTGAAATGTTCTTACTCTTTCAAATGACTGCTCGATCCACACAGCAGACATTTTGGGCTAGGATAGGAATGTTGTGTTGCACGTATAGTGCTAAATTTTATGTTGCGTCATTACGTTATATAGGTATGCACGTCAGCTTTGACATTGGTTTTGCACTTTGGCGTTAAACTAGACATCAGCCGATATGGATGTTGGTACTTTTAGCTAATATCGTCCGATTCCGATATGTTCACTGATATATCATGCATCTCTACTCCTATGTTATTGTAATGTGAGAGGTTATCATGTGTTATGGGTATGATATTCGTGTGTCTGTCTCACTCATCATTTTTCACGATTCATTCAGGACTAACCGTAATCATGGTAGCATCCACAATAATGTAGAAGTGTTAAGAAACATATTATATCGAGAACCTGTGTTGGCAGACTTGTGCCCTAACATTAAGAACCTGTGTTAGCTGTGTCTTACCTGTCCCATTGATATTGTAACCACCTCTGACCACCTGCTCTAGAACCTGAACACCGATATTCTTCACGTTGTCCTTGATGTGAATCCCTGTGGCCTGCACCATAAACAGGTACTCATTTACTACGGAGAGAGGAGGAGGGAGAGAGGAGTGAAACGTTAGTTCATTGATACAGTCATACGGTCCTGCTCTGTCAAAATTACCTGCAATTTGGTATATTTTCTGCCAAAAAAGATTGATGAGACATTTAGAAACCACACCACTAACAGGAAGGATTAACTACTGTAAGTGAGAACTACAATGAAGAAAAAACAGACACTGCTAACTCTGTCAGGGAACTGTAACATCGGTATACAATCCAACATTGAATGAGCAATCATCTTCATAAAGGGTGTATTCAGACTGGAATGTTTATTTCAAATCCTGCATGGATGTGTCTAATATGAAACTAACCCAAATGAAAATAGGGGCGCCCAGTGAGGATGCACCATAAAAAGAATATCCTCCAAAGGCAAAACTCCTATGTGGTACGTAAATATAAAGGCAGAACTCTCTCTCCCCCTACTGATTTATTAAGAGAGCTAAACTTTGATATGCGATTTTGCTTGTTGTGTCAAATTAGATCAAGCCCATTTCAAGCTTGTCAACAAAATATATACAGTGGGGCAAAAAAGTATTTAGTCAGCCACCAATTGTGCAAGTTCTCCCACTTAAAAAGACGAGGCCTGTAATTTTCATCATAGGTACACTTCAACTATGACAGACAAAATGAGAAGAAAAAAAATCCAGAAAATGACATTGTAGGATTTTTTATGAATTTATTTGCAAATTATGGTGGAAAATAAGTGCACCAAGAGGATCCACACCAAGTGGTCCTACACCCAGACCACCATCAGACACATCCCCACCCCAACCAGTCGACCTATAAAGGTCAAGAGCCATGCTTCCTCCGAAACACAACTCAACCAAGCTGCACTGCTTCTTAACACAGCGCGCATCCAACCCGGAAGCCAGCCGCTCCAATGTGTCGGAAGGAACACCGAACACCTAGCGACCTGGTCAGTGTGCACCCGCCACAGGAGTCGCTAGTGCGCAATGAGACAAGGATATCCCTACCAGCCAAATCCTCCCTAACCCGGAAAACGCTAGGCCAATTGTGCGTCACTCCATGGACCTCCCGGTCGTGGCCGGCTGCGACAGAGCCGGGACTCAAACCCAGAGTCTCTGGTGGCACAGCTAGCACTGCGATGCAGTGCCTTAGACCACTGCGACACCCGGGAGGCCCTAAAACAGGAACATTTTACATCTGACTAGAAATTAGTAAGGAAATTATCTCAACAGAGATGTCTTCATGTGCGCTACCTAAACTCCTAAACCTAAACTACCTCAAATAAACATCCCCTTTTCAGGACCCTGTCTTTCAAAGATAATTCATAAAAATCCAAACAACTTCACAGAATGAACAGAATGTTCAATGAACCATAAACAATTAATGAACATGCACCTGTAGAACGGTTGTTAACCTCTTTCAGCTAGGGGGTACTATTTTTATGTTTGGAAAAATAACGTTCCCAAAGTAAACGGCCTATTTCTCAGAAAATCAAACCAGGAAGTGGCTTCTATTTTGAAAGCTCCATGTTCCATAGTCTGCCTTCGCTCCATTTAAATAGATATCAACCAGATTCCTTTTCCTATCGCTTCCTCAAGGTGTCAGTTTTAGACAGTTTCAGGCTTTTATTTTGAAAAATGAGCGAGAAAGATAACATCGCGTCAGGTGTTCGCATGCTTGGGCAGCCATCGTCTCTCCCTATCCTACTGAAAAAGAGACAGTGCCGGTTGATATATTATCGATTATATATTTTAAAAACAACCTGAGGATTGATTATAAAAAATGTTTGACATGTTTCTGTGGACATTACGGATACTATTTGGAATTTTCGTCTGAGTTGTCGTGACCGCTCGAGCCTGTGGATATCCGAACATAACGCGCCAAACAAACAGAGGTATTATGGATATACAAATAATCTTTATGGAACAAAAGGAACATTTATTGTGTAAATGGGAGTCTCGTGAGTGAAAACATCCGAAGATCAAAGGTAAGCGATTCATTTTATTGCTTTTCTGATTTTCGTGACCAAGCTACTTTGATGCTAGGTGTTCATAATGTTGTCTAGTGATCGATAAACTTAAACGCTTGGATTGCTTTCGCTGTAAAGCATATTTTCAAAATCTGACACGACAGGTGGAGTAACAAAAAGCTAAGCTGTGTTTTGCTATACTGCACTTGTGATTTCATGAATAGAAATATGTTTAATAATATTTTTTGAATGTGGCGCTCTGCAATTCAGCGGTTGTTGATGAAAATTATCCCGCTAACGGGATGGGTTGCGTCAAGAAGTTAAGACACTAACAGCTTACAAATGGTAGGCAATTAGTGTCCTAAGTTTTCATAACTGTGGCCTTAAAGAGGCCTTTCTACTGACTCTGAAAAACACCAAAAGAAAGATGCCCAGGAGTCCCTGCTCATCTGCGTGAACGTGCCTTAGGCATGCTGCAAGGAGGAATGAGGACTGCAAATGTGGCAAGGGCAATACATTGCAATTACTGTCCGCAATAGGCTGAGAGAGGCTGGACTGAGGGATTGTAGGCCTGTTGTAAGGCAGGTCCTCACCAGACATCACCGGCAACAATGTTGCCTATGGGCACAAACCCACTGTCGCTGGACTAGATAGGACTGGCAAAAAGTGCCCTTCACTGACAAGTCACGGTTTTGTCTTACTAGGGGTGATGGTCGGATTCGCGTTTATAGTCAAAGGAATGAGCGCTACACGAGGCCTGTACTCTGGAGCGGGATCAATTTGGAGGTGGAGGGTCCGTCATGGTCTGGGGTGGTGTGTCACAGAATCATCAAACTGAGCTTGTTGTCATTGCAGGCAATCTCAACGCTGTGTGTTACAGGGAAGACATCCTCCTCACTCATGTGGTACCCTTCTTGCAGGTTCATCCTGACATGACTCTCCAGTATGACAATGCCACCAGCCATACTGCTCGTTTTGTGTGTGATTTCCTGCAAGCCAGGAATGTCAGTGTTCTGCCATGTCCAGCGAAGAGCCCGGATCTCAATCCCATTGAACACGTCTGGGACCTGTTGGATCGGAGGGTGAAGGCCATTCCCCCAGAAATGGCAGGGATCTTGCAGGTAACATCTCACAACAAGAACTGGCAAATCTGGTGCAGTCCATGAGGAGGAGATGCACTGCAGTACTTAATGCATCTGGTCACCACACCAGATACTTACTGATTATTTCACTTATAATTCACTGCATCACAATTCCAGTGGGTCAGAAGTTTACATACACTAAGTTGACAGTGCCTTTTAACAGCTTGGAAAATTCCAGAAATTGTCATGGCTTTAGAAGCTTCTGATGGGCTAATTGACATAATTTGAGTCAGTTGAGGTGTACCTGTGGATGTATTTCAATGCCTACCTTCAAACTCAGTGCCTCTTTGCTTGACATCATGGGAAAATCAAAAGAAATCAGCCAAGACCTCAGAAAAAAAAGACCTGTAGACCTCCATAAGTCTGGTTCATCCTTGTGCAAGCAAGGAGGCCTACAAACCTGACTCAGTTACACCAGCTCTGTCAGGAGGAATGGGTCAAAATTCCCCCAACTTATTGTGGGAAGTTTGTGGAAGGCTACTTGAAATGGTTTGACCCAATTGAAAGTACTCAAATACACAGATACTCTAATACACATGTATTTGAACACAGCTCTGGTCACCCAAATGAGAGCACTGGCTTCTTCTTCCACTGTAAATGTTTGGTTAGTGGTTTTAAACAGGTCTGTCCATCTGTCTGGGCGTGGGAACCACATGAGTGGGCTGACTTGTTTGTGTAGTCTGGAAAGTACATGCATAAAGGATGTGGTTCAACTGCTATACCCAGCACTCACACACACACACAATAATACATTAGGAACACCTTTCCTAATATGGAGTTGCACCCCGTTTTGCCCTCAGAATAGACTCAATACGCTGAGGCATTGACTCCACAAGGTGTCTAAAACGTTCCTCAGGGATGCTGGTCCATGTTGACTCCAATGCTTCACACCGTTGTGTCAAGTTGACTGGATGTCCTTTGGGTGGTGGACCATTCTTGATACACATGTGAAAACCCCAGCAGTGTTGCAGTTCTCGACACACTCAAACTGTTGCACCTGGCACCTACTACCACACCCCATCCAAAGGCACTTAAATATTTTTAAACCCTCTGAATGGCACACATACACAATCTATGTCTCAATTGTTTCAAGGCATAAAAATCCTTCTTTAACCAGTCTCCTCCCCTTCATCTACACTGATTGAAGTAGATTTAACAGGTGACATCAATAAGACATATCTTTCACTGGAGTCACCTGGTCAGTCTGTCATGGAAAGAGCATGCTTTGTACATCATGTTACACTCAATGTAGATTAATAGCACAATCAACCACGGCATTACAAAGACCATATGTTCAGTATTTATAATAATATCTGCTGGACAGCTGTCTATACATGTAATACTCCTTTAGTAAACAATATACCCATGGTCTACATGTATCCATGTCATAGCCAGTAATTAGCAGAGTGGTGCTAAGTGGAGCACTGCCCATTGTTCATTAGACTGTTGCCTGAGAGACTACAACAGTGGAAGGGAAGGGTAGGACCACTACAACTGACTGATTCCTACAAAGCTGTGTCTATGTCCGCATCGCTGTGTATTAGTGTATGTACGGTGTGTGTGTGTGTGTGTGTGTGTGTGTGTGTGTCACTCGTTAGCTGAGTCACAAGGCCAACCTGATAAAGTCGAGGACAATGAGCCTTTGAGCCAAGAGGAGCTTTGTCTCAGTGTGCGTTTCATATCTCTTGATTAATCTCATCAACCAATATCCCATTCCCAGCAGCATTCCGCAAAACACTCGCTTTCTTTGTGTGTGTGTGTGTGTGTGTGTGTATGTGTGTGTACACTGCCTTACATGCATGCTATCGTGAGCATGGATTGTGTATGTGTGTAACTCCATGAAATGTGATTTATCAGTAATTCTATTACCATGACATTCACATTGGTAGAGACCAATGGTCAAAAGGGCCAAAGGCCTTGGTTGCAGAACTAGAGAGACTAATTCAGTTATTGGTGGTCTGTAATGTTCTCCTCTTATTTCTGCAGAACACATAAACATAGCTGAGATTCCAATAAAATACTCTGCATACGTATCCACATCAATGTAGCATTTCCTGTGTGTGTGTGTGTGTGTGTGTGTGTGTGTGTGTGTGTGTGTGTGTGTGTGTGTACACACACACACACACACACACACACACACACACACACACACACACACACACACACACACACACAGGTGTGAGAACATGCATTATGTGTGAGCATGAAGTGTATTGTGTTTGGGTGTACACCGTCTATATAGAAGCATGTGTGTGTGTACGTATGTACCAATTGGAAAGGCTTTATCTAGTGAAACATTTCATTCAAAGACACACAGCCTTATCCCAGTCCTTCTGATACACCCACTCCCTCCATATGGTGAGAAATGACAGAGGCTGACAGTATTTGATATAGCCTACAGGCACTGAAATACTCCAACTCACACACTTTCCACATGCAGGCACCCACTCGTCACTCTGTGTCGATGCCAACTCATGTTATGCCTGAGCCCATCTCGGAGCTCACAGACAAGTCACGGTCTGTGTGTGTGTGTGTGGGGAGTCCATAATGATCGAATCATCTGAGTAATGCTCCTTCTGGGTAAGCAACAAAGACAGTAAATCTTTTGGATGAGTCCATCTGAGACCTGTCCAGTAAAACCCTTCTCACATGGCCAGCACTGAACCCTTCTAAGCTTGATGGGAGACCTTGGTCGACCTTGTTCTCCAGAGCTCTGTAAAAACACACTGTTCTCATGCCAAGCTCACCCCTACCTCGCTTCCCTTTATCCTATCCTCTTCTCTCTCCCCCTCTGTACATTTTCTGTCATGTTTCAACGTTCCACCATGACAACCATCAGTGATGAATGTGAAGCTGTAAAGGAAGAGGGCTCTGGTAAGCTAGCAGCCATCCCAACTGGCATCCTACTGCTGGCTATGCAGGGTTTGGTCATTTCAATCATTTGATGGAAGGCTAGTATCAGTTTGGTCTTTTCGATCATAATGATTATGATTATATGGAGAAGGATGACCTGATCCTAGATCATCACTACTCTGAGATGCTTTGTGAATATGGGCCCTGCAGATGCTGCATGATGTGACGTTTAATATCTGCTCGGCTGTATTTCCATCTAATACATGTGAATTCTCCTTGGTCATCTGCAGAGATTAAATGACTGAAAGAATGTTAACTGGCTTACAAGAACACGGCCACAAAATACTGCTATGAAGGCAATATTGACCAATAGCACTCACACACACACACACACACACAGCAATAGGAGATGATCCTGCTGGCTGTCTGATAAGAGCTGAAAGGCCAGGTTTACAATAGGAACACACACACATACAAGACTAAGGCTTTAAAGCTGTCACTCTGAAAAACTGTCATTTTTTACCATCAGCCAATATCAGCACTTCCCACATACCTGCAACAGAGCCTGAGGACCTACAAACACAAAATACAAAGAAAGAGAGATAGCTGTTATTGGCAGAGAGGTTTGGAACTCTTATTGGTCTACCAATTACCAAAACAGGCTGAAATTTCAGGCAGTGTTTTCAAACAGCTCTAACACCAAAAAGGCATTATCATAATTTCCACACTATTATTACAACCTTAGTGCGGAAGTATATATATATATATATAAAAAACACAGAAACATCAAAGTTTGACTACACTGGGCCTTTAAACCATTAAGCGATTCAATTGGACCGCAAATAATTACAACAAAAAACGAACAATTATGAAGATTGATTGCTGCTATAGATCAGAGAGTATGTCGATGATGATTGCTGCTATAGATCAGAGAGTATGTCGATTATGATTGCTGCTATAGATCAGAGAGTATGTCAATGATGATTGCTGCTATAGATCAGAGAGTATGTCGATGATGATTGCTGCTATAGATCAGAGAGTATGTCAATGATGATTGCTGCTATAGATCAGAGAGTATGTCAATGATGATTGCTGCTATAGATCAGAGAGTATGTCAATGATGATTGCTGCTATAGATCAGAGAGTATGTCGATGATGATTGCTGCTATAGATCAGAGTATGTCGATGATGATTGCTGCTATAGATCAGAGAGTATGTCAATGATGATTGCTGCTATAGATCAGAGAGTATGTCAATGATGATTGCTGCTATAGATCAGAGAGTATGTCAATGATGATTGCTGCTATAGATCAGAGAGTATGTCAATGATGATTGCTGCTATAGATCAGAGAGTATGTCAATGATGATTGCTGCTATAGATCAGAGAGTATGTCAATGATGATTGCTGCTATAGATCAGAGAGTATGTCGATGATGATTGCTGCTATAGATCAGAGAGTATGTCAATGATGATTGCTGCTATAGATCAGAGAGTATGTCGATTATGATTGCTGCTATAGATCAGAGAGTATGTCGATGATGATTGCTGCTATAGATCAGAGAGTATATCGATGATGATTGCTGCTATAGATCAGAGAGTATGTCAATGATGATTGCTGCTATAGATCAGAGAGTATGTCAATGATGATTGCTGCTATAGATCAGAGAGTATGTCAATGATGATTGCTGCTATAGATCAGAGAGTATGTCAATGATGATTGCTGCTATAGATCAGAGTATGTCAATGATGATTGCTGCTATAGATCAGAGAGTATGTCAATGATGATTGCTGCTATAGATCAGAGAGTATGTCAATGATGATTGCTGCTATAGATCAGAGAGTATGTCGATGATGGACCATAGAGTAGTGTTCTAGCATCATTAGGAGGTGCTGTTGCAGGTGAAAGGTTCCCGTTGATGCTAAACTATTATTGGATGTCCTCTCTGGAACCGCTAGCCCAGCTTGACCACAGTAAGTGATGCCGAGAAGCCTGAAGGCAGTCCGAGATCGACATGCTTCACACACACACACACACACACACACACGCACCCACACTTCATTTTGCTAAATTTAGATGTGAAGGGGCCCCTCTCGCTATCAAGACTGGTCGATACACAAACCCTCCCTTACATAAACCGATCTGTACTTTCTGTAACAATGGATCCATTGAAACAGGGTCAAGCCTTGCTTTACTGTGTATGTCATACAACAACATTAGGGATGATCTTTCTCGGCAACTAAAACAATTATTTTAATGGTCTAGATGAAAATAATAAATTGTCAACTTTTATCAGGTAACAATAAATGCCTGCGCCAACGCCTGCCACCTCATCCTCCAACAGAGACGTTTCTTCACAAGTGCTTTAATGTAATGTAATCTACTGTACATGTGTTTCGATAGATATACACACACACACACACACACACACACACACACACGAAGTCGGAAGTTTACATACACTTGGGTTGGAGTCATTAAAACTAATTTTTCAACCACTCCACACATTTCTTGTTAACAAACTATAGTTTTGGCAAGACGTCTACTTTGTGCGTGAGACAAGTCATTTTTCCAACAATTGTTTACAGACAGAATATTTCACTGTCTCACAA
Source organism: Oncorhynchus mykiss (assembly GCF_013265735.2). Taxonomy (NCBI): domain Eukaryota; kingdom Metazoa; phylum Chordata; class Actinopteri; order Salmoniformes; family Salmonidae; genus Oncorhynchus; species Oncorhynchus mykiss. The sequence goes on from NC_048580.1 coordinate 62,981,178, forward strand.
TTCCAGTGGGTCAAAAGTTTACATACACGAAGTTGACTGTGCCTTTAAACAGCTTGGAAAATTCCAGAAAATGATGTCATGGCTTTAGAAGCTTCTGAAGGTGGTGTACCTGGGGATGTATTTCAAGGCCTACCTTCAAACCTAGTGCCTCTTTGCTTGACATCATGGGAAAATCAAAAGGAGTCAGCCAAGACCACAGAATAAAAATTGTAGATCTCCACAAGTCTGGTTCGTCCTTGGGAGCAATTTCCAAACGCCTGAAGGTACCACGTTCATCTGTACAAACAATAGTGCGCAAGTATAAACACCATGGGACCAGGCAGCCGTCATATCACTCAGGAAGGAGACGCGTTCTGTCTCCAAGAGATTGAGTTTGGTGCAAAAAGTATAAATCAATCCCAGAACAACAGCAAAGGACCTTGAAGATGCTGGAGGAAACCGGTACAAATGTCGACCGATTAATCGGAATGGCCATAACAATCGGAAATCTGTATTTTTGGGCGCCGATTTGCAGATTTTAATATTTATATTTTGATATATATATTTTTTTTATATACCTTCATTTAACCAGGCAAGTCAGTTAAGAACACATTCTTATTTTCAATGACGGCCTAGGATTTTTAGGATTAAATGTCTGGAAGTGTAAAACTGAGTTTAAATGTATTTGGCTAAGGTGTATGTAAACTTCCGACTTCAACTGTGTGTGTGTGTGTGTGTGTGTGTGAGATAGATATATCTATCTATCTGAGAGAAACACATATGTACAGTAGATGAGATATATATATGTATGAGAGAGAGATTACCTGATGTATTATAATGATACCAATGTAAAGATGATGTATTATAGATAACGTCAAAGAAAGCCCTGAACCATGTTTGACTAGGATTGTCTCAAAACTCTGAGTGGTACTTAAAAACTAAAATCTGTGTTTTGTATTGTGACTGGAGTGACACTTAGTTAAATACATATTTTCTAACTCAAGAAATACACACACACACACACACACACACACACACTTTCAAAACCTCAAAAGCACAAAACTGCACAATACTGTAAGAGCATAATAGATCAAGACACACACACTGTCTGCAGAAGGACGACTTGTGTACATGGAAGATGTATCTCTTACCTGTAGGTCAAACTTACCATCAAGATGGCTGTGTTTTGTTATGTGGGCCTAGAAGGGTTGCCATTCATACAGACTTAAAATACACTCTTTCCTGACCAGTGTGCGCACACAAGCACACACACTTTACATATTTGTGCACTTGTGGGTTTCTGTATACAGTCTGCAGACTGGCATTTCTAAGGAAATCAGAGCCATTGTTTGAGAGAAACGCATTCCTTAGATACAGTTAGCCGAAAGCAAACAAGTACAATATACAGTCGTGGCCAAAAGTTTTGATTCGCTCGTTAACACAGGTGTGAGTGTTGACGAGGACAAGGCTGGAGATCACTCTGTCATGCTGATTGAGTTCGAATAACAGACTGGAAGATTCAAAAGGAGGGTGGTGCTTGGAATCATTGTTCTTCCTCTGTCAATCATGGTCAGGAAACATGTGCCGTCATCATTGCTTTGCACAAAAAGGGCTTCACAGGCAAGGATACTGCTGCCAGTAAGATTGCACCTAAATCAACCATTTATTGGATCATCAGGAACTTCAAGGAGAGTGGTTCAATTGTTGTGAAGAAGGTTTCAGGGCGCCCAAGAAAGTCCAGCAAGCGCCAGGACCGTCTCCTAAAGTTGATTCAGCTGCGGGATCGGGGCACCACCACTACAGAGCTTGCACAGGAATGGCAGCAGGCAGGTGTGAGTGCATCTGCACGCACAGTGAGGTGAAGACTTTTGGAGGATGGCCTGGTGTCAAGAAGGGCAGCAAAGAAGCCACTTCTCTCCCGGAAAAACATCAGGGACAGACTGATATTCTGCAAAAGGTACAGGGATTGGACCGCTGAGGACTGAGGTAAAGTAATTTTCTCTGATGAATCCCCTTTGATTGTTTGGGGCATCTGGAAAAAAGCTTGTCCGGAGAAGACCAGGTGAGCACTACCATCAGTCCTGTGTCATGCCAACAGTAAAGCATCCTGACACCATTCATGTGTGGGGTTGCTTCTCAGCCAAGGGATTGGGCTCCCTCACAATTTTGCCTAAGAACACAGCCATGAATAAAGAATGGTACCAACACATCCTCCGAGAGCAACTTCTCCCAACCATCCAGGAACAGTTTGGTGACAAACAATGCCTTTTCCAGCATGATGGAGCACCTTGCCATAACGCAGAAGTGATAACTAAGTGGCTCGGGGAACAAAATCAATATTTTGGTTCCATGGCCAGGAAACTCCCCAGACCTTAATCCCATTGAGAACTTGTGGTCAATCCTCAAGAGGCAGGTGGACAAATAAAACCCCACAAATTCTGACAAACTCCAAGCATCGATTATGCAAGAATGGGCTGCCATCAGTCAGGATGTGGCCCAGAAGTTAATTGACAGCATGCCAGGGCGGATTGCAGAGGTTTGAAAAAGAAGGGTTAACACTGCAAATATTGACTCTTTGCATCAACTTCATGTAATTGTCAATAAAAGCATTTGACCCCTTTTGAAACTGTGGAAATGAATGTGTCATTCTCAAAACTTTTGGCCACGACTGTACGGTATATTCGGAAAGTATTCAGACCCCTTGACATTTTCCACATATTGTTACTTTACAGCCTTATTCTAAAATTGATTTTTTTTTAATTATTATTATTATTATTATTATTATTATTATTATTATTATTATTATTATTATTATTATTTATTTATTTTTTATTTTTACACACAATGACAAAGCAAAATGTTTGCAAAAAAAAAAAAAAAAAGGATATAAGTATTCAGACCCTTTACTCAATACTTTGTTGAAGCGCCTTTGGCAGTGATTACAGCCTCAAGTCTTCTTGGATGTGATGCTACAAGCTTGGCACACCTGTATTGAGAGTTTCTCCCATTCTTCTCTGCAGATCCTCTCAAGCTCTGTCAGGTTGAAGGGGAGGGTTGCTGCACAGTTATTTTCAGGTCTCTCCAGAGATGTTCGATTGGGTTCAAGTCCGGGCTCTAGCTGGGCCCCTCAAGGACATTCAGAGACGTGTCCCAAAGCCACTCCTGCATTGTCTTGGTTGTGCGATAGGGTTGTTATCCTGTTGGAAGGTGAACCGTCGCCCCAGTCTGAGGTCCTGAGTGCTCTGGAGCAGGTTTTCATCAAGGATCACTGTACTTTGCTCCGTTCACCTTTCCCTCTATCCTGACATCCCCACAGCATGGTGCTGCCACCACCATGCTTCACCGTAGGGATGGTGCCAGGTTTCCTCCAGACGTGACGCTTGGCATTCAAGCCAAAGAGTTCAATCTTGGTTTCATCATTAATTTCTCATGGTCTGAGAGTCTTTTGGCAAACTCCAAGCTTGCTGTCTTGCTTCCATCTTGCCAAGCTACCACCCCCAATTGCTCAGTTTGGCCGGGCGGCCAGCTTTAGGAAGAGTCTTGGTGGTTCCAAACTTCTTCCATTTAAGAACGGAGGCCACTGTGTTCTTGGGGACATTCAACGCTGCAGACATTTTTTGGTACCCTTCCCAAGATCTGTACCTCGACTCAATCCTGTCTCAGTGGGACCTTATACAGACAGTTATGCCTTTCCAAATCATGTCCAATCAATTTAATTTACCACAGGTGGACTCCAATCAAGTTGTTGAAAAATGGACGATCACTGATAACAGGATGCACCTGAGCTCAATTTGAAGTCTCATAGGAAATAAGGTATTTCTATTTATACCCAAAAACTTTTCACTTTGTCATTATTGTCATTATTATTTATCATTATTGGGTATTGTGTGTATATATATATTTTTTTTTTAACTCAGCAATTTTAGAATAAGGCTGTAACGTAACAAAATGTGTAAAAAAAAAAAGGCACTGCATATGGAAGCCCTACATCTATGTAACTGTTTCTGTTTTACTGATTATACGGTCATCAATATTTACACATGCACAAACACTTCCAGAAAGCATAGAATGACTGGCTTTGCATGCACTTTCAATATTTAACTGGTCTACAAAAAAGTGGTTATTTGTCACATTCCTTCTTTTTTCCTATCTCTACCCTAGTTTTGTACTATCCCTCTCCCATGCCCTCTCTCGCTCTCTCATGCCCTTCCTTTCATGTCCCCCCTCTCTCCCATGCCCTCCTCCCCATCTCCCCCTCTCCCCCCTCCGTGTTATTTCTCTCACTCTTTCATCTTGATCACTCGCTCTATTTCTCTCATCTCTTCTTTGTGCTGTATTGACCCGCATTCCTTTCAACAACAAAAAATAAAATCTCCCTCTTACCCCCTTGTATCTCTCTCCCTCTTACCCCTCTCTCTCTCTCTCTCTCTCTCTCATCTCCCTCCTCTCTCTCTCTCTCATCTCCCTCTTACCCCTCTCTCTCCTCCCTCTCCCCCCCTTTGTAATTTCTTTCTCCATCATATCTCTCTCCCTCTTACCCCTCTCTCTTTCTTTCTTCATCTCCTCTTCCCTCCATCCTTCGCGCTCCCCATCCATCTGGTTGCCGGAGATTACATAACCTTAAATTATCAGCTGCATGTGTTTGTCTTTCCCAAGGGGCCACTCTGTAGACACCTCCACACACACACACACACACACACACACACACACGGCTGCTAGAAGCGGGAATGAATTCCTCTCTCTGTCAGACACAAATAAATATCTGATTCATGACCACACTCACACACTTTACGCTGAATAAAGGGCCGGATGTCTGTGGAGTTTCCCCTTCCAGCCACATTTCAATCTTATGATTTCCCGCACTAACAAATTCCTCTCTTCCGCATCCCTTGCTCTCTCATCTTAGAGGGATTGAGATGAAAGAGAGAAATCTGTTCATTCTCCCTTTGAGAGGAACTGCTCTCCAGTCTGTGTTCCATGATGACATCACTTACCACAGTGCTATTTGGCACCGTGCCCACTTCCTGCTAGAGTCAACACACAAAGCTTCCTCTTCCGTACCTCTCCACCCCCTCTCCCAATTCAGCACCAGGCCAAGCCTGATACAAGCCAGGGACTACACACTATTCATGCAACATCCTCATCAACTCCTCATTAAATGTAGGCTATTGTCAAACAGAAACGGTAAGCGAGAGATGCGTTTTAGGGATCCCTTCAATCCGAACAGCTACCGAGTAAGATCAACAACATTAATGCCATACCATTAGTCACCAAATTAGCTCTGGCACTAATTAGGACAATCATCAGAGTCAACCCAAAAGCCCTAAACACGAGACACAAATAAATAATGAAACTAACCTGTGAGCAGCAGTGAGTCATCTGTACTAAGAAACTAGGGACAGTACTTCCCCAGAAACCCATCAATCGTCCTTACTGGTAGATATGAATCATTCACTGACAATAGTGAGCAACACACGCACAACACCCCCGTATGGGAAGAAATACAAACACAATCATTATCTAAAAACGGTCATTCACATTCTTTATCCATGTCAGTGTCAGCAGGTGTACTAGCCCTAAGGGGGGGGGGTGTTGAAATGATACAGTGTTAACACTATAGGTCACTGAACAGCCCAGATGACAAATTGCATACATATCCAAAAATCAGTTTGGAACATTGCACATCAGTGTTCTATGAATTACGAAGTACGTGGGCGTGACAACAGAACTTCTAACACAACTTCTGCAATGTAGAATTGACATAATGCAAAAGTGTGATAGGCAAATGAAAGTGACATCTAGCTACAGTATCTAAGCGTGGAGTTGGTTTTTATCATAAGTAACCTCACTGGCAGGTTTGCATTTAATTAAGAACGCTTAAAGGAGATGTGGGGGGGGAAGAGCTACACAGTGTACAAAATATTAGGAACACCTGCTCTTTCCATGACAGACTGACCAGGTAAATCCAGGTAAAAGCTATGATCCTGTATTGATGTCACCTGCTAAATCCACTTCAATCAGTGTAGATGAAGGGGAGGAGACAGGTTAAAGAAGGATTTTTAGGCCTGGAGAGAATTGAGACATGGATTGTGTATGTGTGCCATTCAGAAGCTGAAAGTGCCTTTGAACATGGTATGGTAGTAGATCCCAGGTGCACCCGTTTGTGTCAAGAACTGCAATGCTGCTGGGTTTTTCAGTTTCCCGTGTGTATCGAGAGTGGTCCACCACCCAAAGGACATCCAGCCAACTTGACACGACTGTGGGAAGCATTGTAGTCAACATGGGCCAGCATCCCTGTGGAAAGCTTTCGACACCTTGTAGAGTCCATGCACCAACGAATTGAGGCTATTCTGATGGTAAAAAGCTGGCTGGTTCAGGAGGGATGGGAAGAGAAGTGAGCACACACAATATGGCACACATACTATTGAGGACATAAGCCAGCAGGGAGAGCAGGGGGCCGGCTAGAGTTCATGTTCTGTCTCACACCGGCCACTCTGCTCCTCCATCTGCTCTTCTGTCCCCTGTGTGTGTGTGTGTGTGTGTGTGTGTGTGTGTGTGTGTGTGTGTGTGTGTGTGTGTGTGTGTGTGTGTGCACCTCCTGAGTCATCCTGCACACAGAGCTGAGCCACACAACATTGCAGAGAAACATGGGGACCAGATGAAGAGAATAACATAAATACAAAACTAGAGTACCAGGAACACATTCTCACTTTTACTGTAGAATAACACTGGACAATGAACTGAGGGACAGAAAACTGTTGCCTTTCTCTTTACTCTTTCGCTCCTCTCTTCCACTGTTGGCTGTATCCTTGCTGTGGTAAACAGAGCAGGCAGACGGTAGAACAAGACGCTCATTGTTTCTTTCAGAGTGGGTTAGTGAAGCGATATCCTACGAGAAGAGGACAGAGCCCAGTTTATTTCTCAGGTGAAGAAGGGTGAGAGAGAGAGCAAAGATAGAAAAATGGGTGGATACTATTAGGTAGGATTTTAAAAAGAGATAAGCCCACGTCTCTCCCACCTCACAGAAACACTTTCACAACTATTCTTTCCTGCCTGTCCCCTCCATTCCTCCATCCATCCCTCCACCTCCCAATCCCTTCTTCATCTGTTTCACAGGCACACCCTGCTCATCCCTAAATGACACTGTCTGCACACTGTAATCCCCTAAAGCTGGTTAACCCAATACCCTGCAACTGACACACACACACACACACACACACACATATGAATTCTATTTGTGCCCCTCCCAGGCAGCATTCAGTCTCATCGTCTCAGGGAGGTGAGTTTCCCTGTCAGACCACGCTACAGAGCAGTGATTCATTCCTACAGCATCCTCAGCCTCACCCCTTATCCCACTGTCCAACCCCCCTCCTCTGCAGGCAGAGTCTACACTGCACTTTTATTTGGCAGCTGTCCAGAGCAGTAGTGTTATTGCAGTAGCTCACTATGGCTCAGAAAAGCCACACACACACACACACATTACAAAACACACACACGCGCACACAAGCAAACACACAAAAAAAAAACAAAAAAAAAAACATACACACACCCTCCTCGTTCTCTACATCTCCCGCTCTTTCTCAGCAGAAGAAGGGCGAGGTCTCCTCACAGCTGAGGGTTGCTACTGTTCACTGAACAAATAGGCCACAGCACACTCCACTAACACTACATAAAGAGCGGAAGAAGCTAGCAAGTACAGACATACAACCGCAAGATACAGAAAAACCCTATACTGCTAGACTGAAAACAGGACCAGAAGTTAGATAAATGCTGCAGAAGCTACTACAAGCCTATAAAAAAAAACTTCAGCTAACTAGCTACATAAATAATGAATCCACCAATTGTAAGTTGCTCTGCATAAGAGCGTCTGCAAAAATACATGACCACTGCTAAATGCAAAAATACATGACCACTGCTAAATGCAAAAATACATGACCACTACTAAATGCAAAAATACATGACCACTACTAAATGCAAAAATACATGACCACCACTAAATGCAAAAATACATGACCACTACTAAATGCAAAAATACATGACCACTACTAAATGTAAAAATACATGACCACTACTAAATGCAAAAATACATGACCACTACTAAATGCAAAAATACATGACCACTACTAAATGCAAAAATACATCCACAGCTCCAGACTAGAACTGACTTTAAATCATTTATGATTGAGCTGGGTATACTACATTTGATGTAACAGCTGATGTAAATAGCTCAAAAGGGCATCAGTCCCTAAGCAGTCTTAATCCTTATTCATTTCCCTAAAGATTGTTCTAAATCAGGGGTATTCAACATGGGGTCCACGGCCATCTATGTGTCTGTGGGGGTATTGCAGGGGGTCCTCGAAAATGAATATCACTAGCAACAGAATAAACAAATTGTGAATTACATACTTACAGTAGAAAATAATGGAATATCTTCTTTCTAATGATGTCAACTATATTTCTCAACTAATATTGAGTTTATTACACTCACTGAGTATCTGACGTTGGCGTTGTAAAACCACCAGCAAGTACCAGTCGCAGCAAGTACCAGTCGCAGCAAGTACCAGTCGCAGCAAGTACCAGTCGCAGCAAGTACCAGTACTGGCTGCTGGTTAGCTTGCTTGACGTTTTTGCCAACACATGGCTAACCTTTGTTTAACCAGCTAAAAAGCTGCTAATAGCTAAAATATATTTGGAGTTAGCTTATTAGCTAGAAGGTTATGTTAACATAACCCTGAATAGAATAAATGGGTAGAATTGCAGAAAGATACCGGTTTCCCAAACTACATCTAGTCTACTATGACAGGTTCTTATCTGAGCAAGCCAAACCAGCACTGCCACAACAACCTTTCATAATTAGCCCTAATTCACTTGGGGTTGGGTCAGAGCACGACCAGGTCTGGGCATGACCAGCTAGCTACTCCCAAATTATTAACAACTCCCCTCTAGAGGATTTACAGGACAGCTCTAACAAGACTCTCTTTATACATGGTACCATGGGGAACAGACAACAGGAAAACACAGGAGTTCCTGAACAGCAGATGACTGAGACGGCATGGTCAACAACAGGATCTGTTGCAATGGCAAAGTGGAACGGGTACCTTGTTAAAATTGTCTTCACCATCATTACAGTATTTGTCGTAACAACATTGTCCTCACCAGCATAACAAACAATGTCATCATCATCATCATCATCATCATCCCCCTGGTCCCTATGAGATGAGATAACTGGGCTGTTCATGTTGTGGTCATGTTGTTGACATTAACAAGTGATTCCATTACCACCAGCTGCTGTGTGCCAGCAGCACAAGACCAGCGTAACCACGGCAGCAGTATCAATAACAAGGGGAGGGACGGGCCGCGGAAAACAAAGAGATTATTCTCGTGTCCCTCAGGTTACACTGATGATTAGTGTCCATCTCCCTTACTCCAAACTACCCCCATCCTCACACACCTAATAAAACAACCCACCCAAGATTAGAGGACAACACATCTAAATGAAATAAATCTGAATCTGAGTGACAGAAGAAGTTGACATGTTTTGGAGTAGGATCATGTGGTTTTGCTAGTGTAGTCACTAGGGGGAACTAATCTACGTCAGAGGTGGATAGAGACAGGATGTTGTGCTGAAACAATATGACAATGGTGAACTAGAGGTGCTGCCTATACTTTCAGTGAGGAAGCTGCCATGCAATAGTACACAGGTGTCAAACTCTTTCCACGGAGGGCCAAGTGTCCGTGGGTTGTCGCTCCTCCCTTGTACTTGATTGATAAATTAGTCATTAATTAGTAAGGAACTTCACTCACCTGGTTGTTTAGGGATTAGTTGAGAGGAAAAAACAAAAACCTGCAGACACTAGTTTGTATTTCTGAAGTTCTCACAACATGATGGAAGGGTCCATTTATTTATGAGAGGTGTGACTGTTAGTGTGTATCTAGGAGGAGTCCGTGACATCATTGATCTATCAGCCACTTTATTGGCCCACAGTAAATTAGACAGAAGTTTCCACATACATCATCTTTATTAGCCTACAATGAGTGGGGGGAGGGGCATCATTGATAATGTGCCAACAGATTGCTATAGATAACTAGATAAGTTGTCCTTGCCATATCAGTGAGGAAGTGAGTTTCTCAACTATTTTAGCCCTGCTTAATAGCCTCTCGAGAGAGAGTACTGTGTCCCATGGTAACCACACAAGATTATGCTCATTAAGTTGTGAGTGAGAGAAAGAGAAATTGCAGTAGAGATAGTGTGAATGTGTGTATGTGTGCGTGCTTTCGTAAAGGAAGGAACACACGGTCAATGAAAGGCTATAAAAGGATTTCTGGTGGTTGAGAGAGACTCGATAGGTGCAATGAACTCACATTATAGTGTTTAACCAAATTCCTTTGTTAATATAGCATCACATGTCCTTGGGCCTCACCTTACACACGCTTAAAACAATGGGTCCAATAGCAGTTAGGGCAGAAAGACATAGGCCCACCGACCTAACACTCTAGAGGGCAGTCAACTGGTTTCCATGGAACAAATGAAAAGTACTCAATTCATAGAGCTTTCACGGTTTGATTACCCATGTGTGGCCATGTCACTTTGACAAATTGCTTGTTCTTTTGAAATGGCCATTTGGCAGATATGAATGAATAGGCCTACTAATATGCAAAATGAGAAATCAGATCTAACCACACTTGGCGTAATCAATTTAATTCCAAACATATATTCAACTCCCTTCACAGCAGAGCATTAACTTATTCCAAACGCATGGGGACTGATTAAGTGGGTTTGGACGTATGCACCAGGCACAGAATAACTCTGTCTTTTCCATTTGGTTCTCTTGGGGAGGAACCTGCAGTCACACACACACACACACACACACACAAAGCACTGCGGCTGGAAGAAAAATGTTTGCTGTTACTGTGACGACAAAGATATACAAAGGAAGTGTTTCGGTCTGATCAAGGTCTTGGGGACCTTAATTTGTTCTTAACTGACTTGCCTAGTTAAATAGAGGTAAAATAAAAATACATTTAAAAAACACAAGAAAATGACATGCGTCAGAGACAGACAGTAGGTATCATGGTCTAAAGAGGAGACATTCAATCTATGGAAAGTCTGCACTGTGGGTGTGTGACTTCCTCAAAAGTCCCCACAAGGATAGTAAAACAAGGAAAATTCTCAATTGTCCAGGTCCCCAGAAGGACAAAGGTTAATTTAAGCTTAGGGGTTTGGTTTAGGGTTACAATTAGGGTTCAAATGAACTAGTGACTTAACTAGTGAATTAACTAGTGAATTAACTAGTGAATTAACTAGTGACTGGACATTTTCCCTAAGAAGCCAACTGAATTGATCAAAGAAAATACATTTGCCTCACTATTGGCCTCAAAGACTGGAGATGCACAGTCCTGCTCTAAAGTGGAGCCACTGTAAGAGCACATCCTACAGACCCAGAAATACCTAAATATGCAATAAAAACACACGTCAAGGTACACAGTATGTTAACCTAGGTCCAAACCCGGTCCTCACCATTATGGCAACCACACAGGCAGCCGGGTCTAAAAAAAGTGTCAAGAGAAAATAGCAGTATCATTATTCATCTGGGATAGTGTGTTAACATCATGGAGAATAAAGGACTTTATACACTATATAGGATGAGGCATCTTAATGGTTGGAGGCTTCCTCTCCTCATCGTCTTCACCTTGACTGATGGAAAAACACATTAAAGAAATATGGTGGATGAAATATACAGTGTGCAAAACATTAAGAACACCTTCCTAAATATTGAGTTACACCCCCTTCTTGAAAATCCTTCTTGAACCTGTCTCCTCCCCTTCATCGACACTGATTGAAGTGGATTTAACAAGTGACATCAATAAGGGATCTTTCACCTGGATTTAGCTGGTCAGTTGATGGACAGAGCAGGCGTTCATAATGTTTTGTACACTGTGTACAATCACCTGTCCAATTCTTTCACCTCAGATGTGACACGAAAGGAGACCGTTCAGACTATGGATGAAACGGACTGGATTTGGATGGACTGAATGGTATTGTTAAGCAGATTAATTAAATTAGGCATTATAAATCCCAAATAGTTGTTTGTAGTTAGTTGGCTCTAAAGTGCTGCCTCACTGACCAACAAAGTTAATGAGTTAGACATTACCCTCAATGGTCATTCTCTAGTCCCTACCAACCAGCTACACACGGACTGGAGGTCAACAAGACAGACTGACAGCCAGACATGGTTTTTGCCTCCATTCGCGTTTGCCAAAATGCAAAGCACCCTGCTACACACCACCATGCTCATGACATGAGCGCTGACTGACACACACACACACACACACACCCCTTTTGAGTTTACACAAATCAGGATTCAAATGATGCTATGAGCAGGATGCTGCATTGCTGCCTTCCATTGTTAAGCCAAAATGGCAGCTTGGAAGGAAGTGGCTTGCTATGTACACACACACGCACGCACACACACGTACACGCCTACACACACACACAACGTAGTCTCAGAGCATTTCGTATTATTCTGTACGTAATTTTGAGAAACTCCATTTCGTATGATATGTTACGAATTTGCTAAATGTTTGATATGTTACGAATTTGTGGGGCTAAGGGGTTAAGGTTAGGAGTAGGGTTAAGGTTAGGGGAAGGGTTAAGGATAGGGTTAGCTAATGCTAAGTAGTTGCAAAATAGCTAAAAAGTAGTAAGTCATTGCAAAGTTGATAATTATCTAAAATGCTAAAGCTTTCGAACAGGCATTAAGTAACCTTCCATGTTATACAACATAGCATACTAATTTCAGTGTCCTGGATTAACGCTTCCTATGTTACATGTAGTCTAGGAGACCAGTCTGGCACACAGGACAAATAAAAGCACACACACACACAAATGAAAAGCATTTCTAAGAAACACAGGTATTTTTTGAGCTGCCTTGCAGGAAACTCGGGCGGGGTCACTAAAAAGCCTGGAGAGGCAAGCTATGCAGGAAGAGGGGTACAAACTGACCCTGAGTCATCAAGGAAACTACACAACTCAAATTCACAACAGATAATGAAACATTTTAAAACTTTGCATCACAGACAGAATATTTCTGCTAGTCATTTCCTTTACTTGGATGGATTTTGCAAGCCTCAGGGTTTTACAGTCAGGAAACCGGATTCCAAAACCTTTAAAGAAGCAGTCGATTTAGGCCCTGCATGAACAGATTTTAGCTGAAACCCAGCCAACTCACAAATTGTCCATAGCTGTAGAGTCATTTATCGAGAAAACAAGCAGAGCCTGCCAAAACCAGACAACAGATTTCAAAGGTTCAAAGGTGGCATGCAGCAAGGAAACGGTGACGTAAGAGGTTGGCATGGAGACAAAGACACAGTCAAACCGGGAGAGGCCAGTCAAACCGTGAAATAACTTCTTTTGGGGGGGGGGGGGGGGGGGGCATACCCGACCAGCAAGGCTATAACCTGTTATCTACACATTACAGATGCAGCTAGTGTGTGGAGCATAGCAACGTCAGCAGGGCATTAACCAAACGGTCGCTGGTTCAAATACCCAAGCCGACAAGGTGAAAAATCTGTCGATGTGCCCTTAAACAAGGAAACCCTCATTTGCTCCAGGGGCGCCGTACTACGATGGTTGACCCTGTAAAACAACACATTTCACTGCACCTGTCCAGTGTGTGACAATGAAACATTATTATTATTAAATAAACATTAGAGCCAACCCTGCAACACTGTGCATAGGCATTGTCTGTCTGTCCACTCTCTAGTAACACATTTTAGCCTCAGTCTCTCTCTTTGGGTATCCCGGGTCACCGGGGTCTGAGAAAAGAGGACTGCTACCACTGGTCGCTGTGTGTGGGTGACTGACCGACCATAATAACACACCGCCATAGTTACCACAGCAGGCAACATGAACTAACTGGCAGTTCACACCCACTCTCTCTCTGTAATTAACAGAATCACATGATATCAGGATTGGAACTATACCATCGAGATGTATGCCATAAAACCATGGGCATCAGCCTGGCGTAGCAGGATAAGCTTTAGCAGTCAACACCTTGGCAATGTATGCCATAAAACCATGGGCATCAGCCTGCCGTCGCAGGATAAGCTTTAGCAGTCAACACCCTGGCGATGTATGCAATGTCATTTTTATGAGGTGTGCGTGTGTGTCAGGGTACAGTCAGTCATTGACACTTAACTAAGCTAAAGCACTGTTTTGCTGGTTCAAAGCATGTAGCCTTTACACTCGTACATGGGTTGAAAATGGCAGATTTGGGCACTAATAAGCACCTAAGTCTGAACGCAGTGGCTGAATAGTAATGCTACACATGATGTCAGAGCTCAGGCTCTGTGCTTCACTGTGCTGTGTGGGTTTTATGCTGACTGAGGTTCTGAACCTGAGCAACTCGTGTGACAAGAAGTTGCCCCATCCCTCCTGGTAAGTGGGGAACGTTTTGGTTGTCCGAGTGAGGGGAATGCTGTAAATGAAGAGGACAATGTATTATGAAAGATGAGACGTGGGAATTTATTCTAAATCTCAACGAGTCCAAATGTGCACTTCACTTTTCCAAGTCATGAAACTCATGTCATACACAAATGTCAACGTTTATGATCACGAGGTTTGATGTGCAGTTGCAAGTCGACATGGAGTCATACCCTGGGTTGTTCTGAACAGAATGAGCCTGTTTGTGTATTGTGAAGAAAATGCCTGAATGCACTCATGAGTCCTTTCTATGTGCACCAAAATTACATTTCTCTGAATTGCCTCATGAAACACCGTAAGATCTTATTTGATAACTTAGCTAGTCATGTTGGCAATAGAACAAGCTTTCATATGATGCCCACCTGACCCAGATTGCGATTTAGAAAATGGGCCATTTTTGGATTGTGTAAACATTAATTGTGTGATGGAGAGGATGCAGGGTTGTGTGTCGCGGGCATAATATGTATCAATGCATCACATGCGACTCCTAATAAGACTAAGCAATTAGCCTATTAAAATGTTTATCTGACTCCAGAAAGATTATTTAGCAATAGGCAAGAACACCATAGTTGAGTTACAGTAATAGGCAATGAATAAATGTCTAAATACAAATGTATTGAATTACTTCGTAAAATGAATGGATTCACATACAAGGCATAAACTTAAGTTACAATGCATTACAAGGCTTTATTCTACGCATACAGATCCTAAGGTTAACTTACAAGACAAAGCATGAAATCTGTCGTTCTGAACAGGCAGTTAACCCACAGACAAAGCATGAAATCTGTCATTCTGAACAGGCAGTTAACCCGCTGTCCCTAGGCAGTCATTGAAAATAAGAATTTGTTCTTAACTGACTTGCCTAGTTAAATAAAGGTAAAAATAAAAATGAACAAAGAGACGCTTACTAGACCGGAGGCCTAGAAAATGAGAATTGATCACATAACCTTCTTCCATGGACTGGATACGAGAGAGAACAAAGGCATTTCATTCCATTTATAACATCTGAAGATGTAACCTTTCAACCCAAAACCAACCATTGGTCAATCAAACGATACCGAGTTACCAGAATAACCTGACGACCAAGGCCCAACCTAAACAGGATGTCACAGCAGTTAAAGGCTTGTGTGGGGATGAGACTTATGTAAATAAGACAGAATTCCTGAAATGACAAGAAAACCTGTTTTAGAGCTGTCCAGACACAAGTTACCACAGAGATCAGCCATCCATATAGATAGCATCAGAGTTCTCCTCAGTGAACAGTTACCACAGAGATCAGCCATCCATATAGATAGCATCAGAGTTGTCCTCAGTGAACAGTTACCACAGAGATCAGCCATCCATATAGATAGCATCAGAGTTCTGCTCAGTGAACAGTTACCACAGAGATCAGCCATCCATATAGATAGCATCAGAGTTGTCCTCAGTGAACAGTTACCACAGAGATCAGCCATCCATATAGATAGCATCAGAGTTCTGCTCAGTGAACAGTTACCACAGAGATCAGCCAACCATATAGATAGCATCAGAGTTCTGCTCAGTGAACAGTTACCACAGAGATCATCCATCCATCCATATGGATAGCATCAGAGAACAGTTACCACAGAGATCAGAGTTTTCCTCAGTGAACCTGTTTCAGTATCTATCAGTCATTCAATAGTCCTCTGGATACTGTAACATAGATACATTTTGGCCCCTCAGAGGGAGAAGGGCTGACTAGTCCTTGGGCATTGACCTTTGTTCCTGGACCATTTGCCATGCAGTTCCATGTAACAGAAAACACGTAAATTAGGGCCGAGCCTACATGTGTACCAAACAAAACAACTAAAAGTGTGCTGGCTCTAGTTCCTCAATGGCACAGCTAGGAGAGCAAAACATTTTTTTTATTAAAAGCACCTTGTAGTTGAAGACTGTTCGGTGAGTCATAAAAGTGCATTGAAATGACTTAGAAACTGTGCACACTTTAGAGAGGTGTTCGGCCCGGTCATTTTTTATGTTACAATCAACAGTGTCATGTT
Source organism: Oncorhynchus mykiss (assembly GCF_013265735.2). NCBI lineage: Eukaryota > Metazoa > Chordata > Actinopteri > Salmoniformes > Salmonidae > Oncorhynchus > Oncorhynchus mykiss. Next base: position 62,997,657 of record NC_048580.1, read on the forward strand.
TGGATTCAGTCTTGTGTCAGGTGACCTTGTGTTCTAAACTTTAGTCTAATACTTTTCCCATAACCTCCAAACTGTTCTCTTTCATGTGCTCCCATGGTTATGCATATGCTGGTGTCTTCTTTAAGAAACATTTCCATTTAGCCCTATCCATTAGAGGCCAAAGGTTAAACCCATAGGGCAATTACAAATGAATAACCAGACACAGAATGTCTTACACAAACGTACTGTGATCTACTTGTTCCTGGTACAGAGTGAACTTACTTCCTCAACACCCATATAAAAGGGAGCAGAATAAGGAAGTTGACAGTTTAGCTGCATCAATATGTTTAAAGTAATACCTCCAATGCTGCAATTTTAGCTTTGAGAACATGACCATGCATTGTGGTCAGTGTTTTATAAACATTGATTTTAATGACATGATGATGCCCAAATAAACAAATTATTACATACAAATTGGATTTCCAATTTACTGTGAAATCTATAAAACGCAAGCTCGCAAGCTAGCTAGTTAGCAGGCTGTAAAATCAAACGTAACCAAAATGTTGAATGGGTTGTAGACTAGAGATGGCTTTAGGGCAGGAACTTGGCTGTCCCTGTGACTGAATGCACGATGGAACTAACAGTGGCACAGACCATGTAGTAGTAGAACATCCCCTTTATTCAGTACACCTGGGGGTTTCACCTACAAACAACAAACCCCACACACACAGCACTGACACACACAGCACTGACACACACAGCACTGACACATAAGAAGCACCTGGATTTCTCGTCTCGCTTGCTCTGAGTGTGCCAGAGCGTGGGTGTCTCTATAAATAGGGCTTGTGCCTTCCCCAGCTCCGACGGGATCCTCTCATGTTTTAATTAAGTAAACTGCAGTCATCAAGCCCAGCTGTGGCCTGCATCCCCGGCCTCCCAACTGCATCACAGCATCCATGCTCCAGGGCCACAGAGAAGCTGAGTCCATGTGGGTATGTGTGTGTGTGTGTGTGTGTCACAGTTTGTTGTGCTTGTTGGAGGGGGTCTATACGTGTTTTTATGACTACAGTCCAGTGACGCAGAAACTAGGGACTGGGCCTAAGGGAGAGGGGCATGCTGGGTAAAACATACTGGTGTTTCGGAACGCTCCCCTGGAGTGTAACAGAGAACGAGGGTACTCCCGATCGGTCTATCCCTCCCCCTCATCTCTCCTCTCTCTAGTCATCTATTTGTTTCATTCTCCTCTGGTATCTCTTCACCTACTCATCCCAGAATTCTCCCACCGTCCCGTCCCTCTCCTCCTCTCTCTTCCCCCTGCTCTCTGCACCCACTACGTTCCTCATACTTTGACTACCTCCCCTGTACCTACCCCTTACACCCTCCCCTGTATCTAGCACTTACACCCTCCCCTGTATCTAGCACTTACACCCTCCCCTGTATCTAGCACTTACACCCTCCCCTGTATCTAGCACTTACACCCTCCCCTGTATCTACCCCTTACACCCTCCCCTGTATCTACCCCTTACACCCTCCCCTGTATCTACCCCTTACACCCTCCCCTGTATCTACCCCAATATCTACCACTTACCCCCTCCCCTATATCTACCACTTACACCCTCCCCTGTATCTACCCCAATATCTACCACTTACCCCCTTCCCTGTCTCTCCCACTTACACCCTCCCCTTGTATCTACCACTTACACCCTCCCCTGTATCTACCCCAATATCTACCACTTACCCCCTTCCCTGTCTCTCCCACTTACACCCTCCCCTTGTATCTACCACTTACACCCTCCCCTGTATCTACCACTTACACCCTCCCCTGTATCTACCACGTACACCCTGCCCTATATCTACCACTTACACCCTCCCTATATCTACCACTTACACCCTCCCTATATCTACCACTTACACCCTCCCTATATCTACCACTTACACCCTCCCTATATCTACCACTTACACCCTCCCCTATATCTACCACTTACACCCTCCCCTATATCTACCACTTACACCCTCCCCTATATCTACCACTTACACCCTCCCCTATATCTACCACTTACACCCTCCCCTATATCTACCACTTACAGGGGAGGGGAAAGACAGGAGGGTGTAAGTGGAAGATATAGGGGAGGGTGTAAGTGGTAGATACAGGGGGGGGGTGTACGTGGTAGATACAGGGGAGGGTGTAAGTGGTAGATACAGGGGAGGGTGTAAGTGGTAGATACAGGGGAGGGTGTAAGTGGTAGATACAGGGGAGGGTGTAAGTGGTAGATACAGGGGAGGGTGTAAGTGGTAGATATAGGCAGGGTGTACGTGGTAGATACAGGGGAGGGTGTAAGTGGTAGATACAGGGGAGGGTGTAAGTGGTAGATACAGGGGAGGGTGTAAGTGGTAGATACAAGGGGAGGGTGTAAGTGGTAGATATTGGGGTAGATACAGGGGAGGGGGTAAGTGGTAGATATTGGGGTAGATACAGGGGAGGGTGTAAGTGGTAGATACAGGGGAGGGTGTAAGTGGTAGATACAGGGGAGGGTGTAAGTGGTAGATACAGGGGAGGGTGTAAGTGGTAGATACAGGGGAGGGTGTAAGTGGTAGATACAGGGGTGGGTGTAAGTGGTAGATACAGGGGTGGGTGTAAGTGGTAGATACAGGGGTGGGTGTAAGTGGTAGATAAAAAAATCTACCAATTATAAAATGTGTAAATGAAATATATTTGTTTTGTTTAAATGTGTGTGTGCATGTGAGTGAGAGAGAGTTAGGCTATATGTAGGATGTCCCTGTATCAAACATCTCTCTCTCAATCATTCTTCCTCTTAACCCCATGTCATTCCTCCCTTTCCTAGTCAATTTCCACCCTTCTTCCCTAACCCCATTGTATTCCCCACCCCCAGAACTACTGTACTCTGACCTCTTCTCCTGTATCACCCCTCTGAGGCCCCAAGTGTTGGGGTCTAAACTGTAGCTTTTAGTAGCAGCAGTCCTGCTCCTAGTTACCATCCATTATTAATGGCCTGCTGCTAGTTCTGTTTCTGGACCCATCTTACATTCAGGGTCACGCAGCCATTAAAACACTACAATCAACACCCAGGACAACCAGAGAGAGAGAGAGGGAAAGACAGGGTAACAGAGGGAAAGACAGAATAACAGAGGGAAAGACAGGATAACAGAGGGAAAGACAGGGTAACATAAGGAAGGAGGGAAAGACAGGATAACAGAGGGAAAGACAGGGTAACATAAGGAAGGAGGGAAAGACAGGATAACAGAGGGAAAGACGGGATAACAGAGGGAAGGACAGGATAACAGAGGGAAGGAGGGAAAGACAGGATAACAGAGTGAAAGACAGGATAACAGAGGGAAGGAGGGAAAGACAGGATAACAGAGGGAAAGACGGGATAACAGAGGGAAGGACAGGATAACAGAGGGAAGGAGGGAAAGACAGGATAACAGAGGGAAAGACAGGATAACAGAGGGAAGGACAGGATAACAGAGGGAAGGACAGGATAACAGAGGGAAGGACAGGATAACAGAGGGAAGGACAGGATAACAGAGGGAAGGACAGGATAACAGAGGGAAGGACAGGATAACAGAGGGAAGGACAGGATAACAGAGGGAAGGACAGGATAACAGAGGGAAGGACAGGATAACAGAGGGAAGGACAGGATAACAGAGGGAAGGACAGGATAACAGAGGGAAGGACAGGATAACAGAGGGAAGGACAGGATAACAGAGGGAAGGACAGGATAACAGAGGGAAAGACAGGGTAACAGAGGGAAAGACAGGGTAACAGAGGGAAAGACAGGGTAACAGAGGGAAAGACAGGGTAACAGAGGGAAAGACAGGGTAACAGAGGGAAGGAGGGAAAGACAGGGTAACAGAGGGAAGGAGGGAAAGACAGGGTAACAGAGGGAAAGACAGGGTAACAGAGGGAAAGACAGGGTAACAGAGGGATGGAGGGAAAGACAGGATAACAGAGGGAAAGACAGGGTAACAGAGGGAAAGACAGGGTAACAGAGGGAAAGACAGGGTAACAGAGGGAAGGAGGGAAAGACAGGATAACAGAGGGAAAGACAGGGTAACAGAGGGAAAGACAGGGTAACAGAGGGAAGGAGGGAAAGACAGGATAACAGAGGGAAAGACAGGGTAACAGAGGGAAAGACAGGGTAACAGAGGGAAGGAGGGAAAGACAGGATAACAGAGGGAAAGACAGGGTAACAGAGGGAAAGACAGGGTAACAGAGGGAAGGAGGGAAAGACAGGGTAACAGAGGGAAGGAGGGAAAGACAGGGTAACAGAGGGAAAGACAGGGTAACAGAGGGAAGGAGGGAAAGACAGGATAACAGAGGGAAGGAGGGAAAGACAGGATAACAGAGGGAAAGACAGGGTAACAGAGGGAAGGAGGGAAAGACAGGATAACAGAGGGAAGGAGGGAAAGACAGGATAACAGAGGGAAAGACAGGGTAACAGAGGGAAAGACAGGGTAACAGAGGGAAAGACAGGGTAACAGAGGGAAAGACAGGGTAACAGAGGGAAAGACAGGGTAACAGAGGGAAGGAGGGAAAGACAGGATAACAGAGGGAAGGAGGGAAAGACAGGATAACAGAGGGAAAGACAGGATAACAGAGGGAAAGACAGGATAACAGAGGGAAGGAGGGAAAGACAGGATAACAGAGGGAAAGACAGGGTAACAGAGGGAAGGAGGGAAAGACAGGATAACAGAGGGAAGGAGGGAAAGACAGGATAACAGAGGGAAAGACAGGGTAACAGAGGGAAAGACAGGGTAACAGAGGGAAAGACAGGGTAACAGAGGGAAAGACAGGGTAACAGAGGGAAGGAGGGAAAGACAGGATAACAGAGGGAAGGAGGGAAAGACAGGATAACAGAGGGAAAGACAGGATAACAGAGGGAAAGACAGGATAACAGAGGGAAAGACAGGATAACAGAGGGAATGAAAACTGTTTGCACTAACAAATGAGATCATCAATAAATGAAGTTTTTTTTAAAAATGGTGGTAAATGAATGAAGCCAAATTATGGTTTTAGAATGGCTGTAAATTGTTCAAAGAGTAAACTGGCTGACATTTAAAAAAGTGTAGACAAGAGTCAGGGTAAAAAACCCATGACCTGCAAAGCCAATTCCAATCAGTTGACGTGTTCCCCCATACGAACATTGATTCAATTATTGATTAAGTCATCTTGAATAGGTAAAAAGCACAGGTGGGTCAATAGCCATTCTGATGACTTAGGGAGATCAGCTTACCCTTTGATGATTTGTAAAGTCCCAACATGTGACTTACAAGGGAGGAACTGGACATCCAATGGGTTGGAGCAGGTGTTGGACATCAAAATGTTTACCAACAAATACACCTGCTGAACTAGGACTCCATCCTTATAATAGCTCATATGACTAATAATCATTATTTCATATGCTTATAATGCTTTATACTTCTATTATACGTCTGTCCATGAGTAAGGGGAGGACGGCATTAGGTAGGTGTGTGCCTTTAGTCCCAGTGAAGAAGTACAGCAGCATTATAAAAGCAGGATGTTCTACAGTGAAGTGGTTGAAGCACAATATCTGGGCTTCAATGAATATGAGCTTATTGAATAAATAGCACATGAGCACTGTAGCTTCTGATCAAGAGACCAGTCAGAACAGTTTAGACTACAATGTACGTTGATGACTGTATGTTGAAACAGAAGTGATGTTCTGACTATGGTCTCTTATTTAATACATTTATAATGCATTATACGCATATGAAAGAATGATTTAAAAGGAGTCCAGGACAGAGGGAAATATGGTGCTGTCTGAAATCCTTACTTTAACCCTACCCAATCTTTTCCTAAACTAGATCCTCAGGACCCAGAGGGGTGCACGTTTTGGTTTCTGCCCTAACACTACACAGCTGATTTACTTGATCAAAGCTCGATGATTAGTTGATTATTTGAATCAGCTGTGTAGTGCTAGGGGGAAGAAGAAAAAAAACGTAGAATATATTACCACGTTGTTAGTTTTAGCAAGGCCATCTTTGACTAATCGTGAAACCATTCATGACCTACTGTACGAAACATATGCCCTATAGTAACCCTTCTTCCCTGCCGGTTGGATAGTACAAACCATGTGATCGGTTATCTCACTTCAACTAAATAACTACTAACTTGTTCTTTATCATAGGAATTGTTACTCGAAACAGTTGTCATTTGAGTCAGATTTCATGCGGAATGTAAAGCTGCACATTGATTCATGTCCAAGCTTCTCAACAGAATGAGGCTGGAGTGCTATATGCTCAGAGTTGAAGTAAACGGCTTGATCAACCCTCCTCAAACACAAAACGGACCTTAGATTAAGATCAACTTCATCCTTCTCAGCACAGTAGTACCTACTAGTTTACTGAGACACGCCCACCCTGGTGATTAGCTTACTCAGTCATATACCTACCCAGTGGTGTAAAGTACTTCAGTAAAAATACTTGAAAGTACTACTTAAGTCATTTTTAGGGTATATATTTTTGAGAACTTTTACTTCACTACATTCCTAAAGAAAAGGATGTACTTTTTACTCCACACATTTCTCTGACACTCAAAAGTACTTGTTACATGTTGAATGCTTAGCAGGACAAGAAATGGTCTAATTCACACACTTTTCAAGAGAACATCCCCAGTCATCCCTACTGCCTCTGATCTGGTGGAATCACTAAACACATGCTTCATTTGAAAATGATGTCAGAGTGTTGGAGCATGCTCCTGGCTATCCGTACATTAAAAAATAAAAAAGTTAAATTGTGTAATCTGGTTTGCTTAATATAAGTAATATGAAATGTATACTTTTACTTTTGATACTTAAGTATATTTTTCACAATTACATGTACTTTTGATCCATAAATATATTTAAAATCAAATACTTTTACTCAAGTAGTATTTTACTGGGTGACTTTCAGTTTAGTCATTTTCTATTAAGGCATCTTTACTTTTACTCAAGTAAGACAATTGGGGACTTTTTCCACCACTGTATCTCTTCACTCGCTGTGCTGTGGAAGTCAAACTGTTCTGATCATTCATTAAATAATCACACCACTAATTGAGTCTAATCAAGAAATAACTATATTTTCTAAACAGTAGCCTTGCATGTTGTGGCATTAACAGGTTGCTGTTCTAGACTCTCACAGTGACTCTCACAGGCAGCTTAAGACAGGCCATAAATTGCCAAGAATCATCCAACACAACAGGATAAGAGTCATAATACAGTAATAAAAACAGCTGACCTTTGGGCCACACATAGAAACTCATGACTACAGCTGGACACCTCAGCTGATAAACTGGCCCTCTAGGAGTAGGAGCAGCCCAGTTACATTACTCCACAGTCCTCTAGGAGTGGGAGCATCTACATTACTGCACAGTCCTTTAGGAGTGGGAGCATCTACATTACTGCACAGTCCTTTAGGAGTGGGAGCATCTACATTACTGTACAGTTCTCTAGGAGTGGGAGCAGCCCAGCTACGTTACTGCACAGTCCACTAGGATTGGGAGCATCTACATTACTGCACAGTCCTCTAGGAGTGGGAGCAGCTACATTACTGTGCAGTCCTCTAGGAGTGGGAGCATCTACATTACTGTACAGTCCTCTAGGAGTGGGAGCATCTACATTACTGTACAGTCCTCTAGGAGTGGGAGCATCTACATTCCTGTACAGTCCTCTAGGAGTGGGTGCATCTACATTACTGTACAGTCCTCTAGGAGTAGGAGCAGCTACATTACTGTACAGTCCTCTAGGAGTGGGAGCAGCTACATTACTGTACAGTCCTCTAGGAGTGGGAGCAGCTACATTACTGCACAGTCCTCTAGGAGTGGGAGCATCTACATTACTGTACAGTCCTCTAGGAGTGGGAGCAGCCCAGCTACGTTACTGCACAGTCCTCTAGGAGTGGGAGCATCTACATTACTGTACAGTCCTCTAGGAGTGGGAGAAGCTACGTTACTGCACAGTCCTCTAGGAGTGGGAGCAGCCCAGCTACATTACTGTACAGTCCTCTAGGAGTGGGAGCCACCCAATTAAGCTACTGTAAAGTCCTGTGGGAGTGGGAGCAGCCCAGTTACAGTAAAGTCCTGTGGGAGTGGGAGCAGCCCAGTTACTGTACAGTCCTCTAGGAGTGGGAGCAGCTACATTACTGCACAGTCCTCTAGGAGTGGGAGCCACCCAATTAAGCTACTGTAAAGTCCTGTGGGAGTGGGAGCAGCTACATTACTGCACAGTCCTCTAGGAGTGGGAGCAGCCCAGCTACGTTACTGCACAGTCCTCTAGGAGTAGGAGTGGGAGCATCTACATTACTGTACAGTCCTCTAGGAGTGGGAGCAGCTACATTACTGTACAGTCCTCTAGGAGTGGGAGCAGCCCAGCTACGTTACAGTACAGTCCTCTAGGAGTGGGAGCAGCTACATTACTGTACAGTCCTCTGGGAGTGGGAGCCACCCAATTAAGCTACTGTAAAGTCCTGTGGGAGTGGGAGCAGCCCAGTTACTGTACAGTCCTCTAGGAGTGGGAGCAGCCCAGCTACATTACTGTACAGTCCTCTAGGAGTGGGAGCAGCTACATTACTGTACAGTCCTCTAGGAGTGGGAGCATCTACATTACTGTACAGTCCTCTAGGAGTGGGAGCAGCCCAGCTACGTTACTGCACAGTCCTCTAGGAGTGGGAGCAGCCCAGCTACATTACTGTACAGTCCTTTAGGAGTGGGAGCATCTACATTACTGTACAGTCCTCTAGGAGTGGGAGCAGCTACATTACTGAACAGTCCCCTAGGAGTGGGATAAGCTACGTTACTGCACAGTCCTCTAGGAGTGGGAGCAGCCCAGCTACGTTACTGCACAGTCATCTAGGAGTGGGAGCAGCCCAGCTACATTACTGAACAGTCCCCTAGGAGTGGGATAAGCTACGTTACTGCACAGTCCTCTAGGAGTGGGAGCAGCCCAGCTACGTTACTGCACAGTCCTCTAGGAGTGGGAGCAGCCCAGCTATGTTACTGCACAGTCCTCTAGGAGTGGGAGCAGCCCAGCTACGTTACTGCACAGTCCTCTAGGAGTGGGAGCATCTACATTACTGTACAGTCCTCTAGGAGTGGGAGCAGCCAAGCTACGTTACTGCACAGTCCTCTAGGAGTGGGAGCATCTACATTACTGCACAGTCCTCTAGGAGTGGGAGCAGCTACATTACTGTACAGTCCTCTAGGAGTGGGAGCAGCCCAGCTACGTTACTGCACAGTCCTCTAGGAGTGGGAGCAGCTACATTACAGTACAGTCCTCTAGGAGTGGGAGCCTCCCAATTACGCTACTGTAAAGTACTGTGGGAGTAGCCCAGTTACTGTAAAGTCCTGTGGGAGCAGCCCAGTTACTGTAAAGTCCTGTGGGAGTGGGAGCAGCCCAGTTACTGTAAAGTCCTGTGGGAGAGGGAGCAGCCCAGTTACTGTAAAGTCCTGTGGGAGTTGGAGCAGCCCAGTTACTGTAAAGTCCCGTGGAAGTGGGAGAAGCCCAGTTACTGTAAAGTCCTGTGGGAGTGGGAGCAGCCCAGTTACTGTAAAGTCCCGTGGGAGTGGGAGCAGCCCAGTTACTGTAAAGTCCCGTGGGAGTGGGAGCAGCCCAGTTACTGTAAAGTCCCGTGGGAGTGGGAGCAGCCCAGTTACTGTAAAGTTCTGTAGGAGTGGGAGCAGCCCAGTTACTGTAATCTAGCCTGGGTACCAGACTGTTCAGCTATCATTCCACTCGCCACTCCTGTTTTTTGCCAAATCATTGCCAAAGACTTGGCAAATGACAGGAGTGGAAGGAATGAAAGCTAAACAGACTGGTACCCAAACTAAAAATCAATCCTCTATAACAAAGTGTTCCATTACATTAATTATATTATATTCAACCATGCATGTTGCACTCTTAACCTTATGTTTCCAACGTTAGTGAGGATAATACAATCTCCAATTATAGAAGTAGATTGATCCAATATGCTACTTTGCTCATCTGCAAAAGAGCAGGAACCCTAAAGCCGTGCTGATTATCCTCAGAGGCAGAAAATCAACAATGACTTCGCCATCATCACGCAGGTGCATTGCTAGCATCCAGTCGGGTCCCGGAATCATGAGCCATAAAATTGTCTGGAGACTTCCAAGCAGCCTAAGCAGAGGCGCGCGGCTTACCAAGCCTAGTTGCCAGCGCGAGCTGTACATGATCTTCAACACACAGACGTGAGGATCTCATTATAATCACATAAAGGGTGATTTCAGTGTATTACAGATCAATGGGGACTGACTTACCGATACCAGGCGCTGAATAGATGAAGTACAATGCGGTGGTGGACAGTGAGAAGAGGAATATAAGCCCAAGGAATGACCTTCTCCGAAATCGCAGATGTGTCGGCATTATATAGTCGCAAAAACACGTAGACACGTTTTCTTCTTTACAATAGAGATAGGCTAACAGTAGGCCTCAAATATCCTGAGCGTGTCCAGATGTAAACGCAATCCGCGAATAATCGGTTTTATTTGTCGACTGCAGCAGAGGATCTGCGGGAAAGATGAGTGGCCAGGCGAGTAGGAAGTCTAGCGAATAGAAAGACAGAATCGAAAGGTAAGACAGCTAAAGCCAGCTTTGATTCAGTTTAGAAGAAGTCCCAATGTGGAACAGCTAATCGCGACAATGCAGTCAGAACTGTCGGTGTCGTATTCAGTGGAAGGACATCATTAGCCTAGTCAGACGCTGGGGAACTCGGCCGCTCGGGCGGTGGTAGCCTACTATGGACGGAAAGCTACTAGCGTCTACCTTCCACAAAAAAATGTGCCATGCCTTTATGAGGAGGCGTCTCGTTTCCCCATAGGGAGTGTGTGCAAACTCTTTCACTACGTCACTGATACTGATTGACTTTATGCAGTGGTGGAAAATGTACTCAATTGTCATTCTTGAGTAAAAGTAAAGATACCTTCATAGAAAATGACTGTTGAATGGCTTCTGTTTATGTATTTTTTTAAATAAAATAATAGCTCATCAGCATTGAGCTAAACCGAGTTAGCTCCGTTGTGACATCATATTTAGCTTACATTAATTGGACTATATCGTTTTTGGTATATTTTAGATGTCACTGTATTAGACTAAGCATAGGTGATTAAATTATGTTGAAATGGTGCTAGAATATAGTGGAGGCGTCGCCTGTTTTCTTTGCAACTTGCGGTAACAAAGTCAATAGTTGTTTAGTAGTCCGAAAATGTCGGAAACATAAACTTGCTTGACCATGCTGTAGGTCATGTAACTTTGTTACACATGCTATATGTTTTATGGACTTAACCGGAAATATGTCTCCGGTTTTGTGATTAAACAAAGGTGTGGTTGAATTTATTCTGCCATTGTCTTCTTATTGTCTCGGCCTTAGGCGTATATATCACGGTGTCAAGGCATACAGTAGGAACTAACAGGTTATAGAGCAAACAACGCAATTATCCCAACACATAGGTTGTAATATGGCTTTTTTCCTGGCTTGCCTTCCCTGGTGATTTGACCCACGCACCACTACTGTTTGTGATTAATGATTCCGCCTGATCTGAGGAAGTAGGGATGACGAGATATATTGATAGGCGCATGAATCGGACCATCATTCTGTCCTGTCTGAGCATTCGAAATGTAACGTATACTTTTTGGTGTCAGGGAAAATGTATGCGGGTAAAAAGTACATATGTTCTTTAGGAATGTAGTGGAGTAAAAGTAAAAGTTGCAAAAAAAATATGAATAGGAAAGTAAAGTACAGATACCGAAAAAAAATGAAAGGGCACTTTTCAACTTCATATTCGTTATCTGCAACAAACTACTGTCTAAATATGTGAAAACTGAGCATTTCTACGTTTCATTTAAAAAAAATGTAGAGTTAAAAAGTTATCTGATGACATCATCAAAAATATTTTAAAAACAGTGATTTTTAAACACTAAGATTTGCGTTGACAAGAAAATATCCTATGGCTAGAAACTCGTTACAAGTTTTAGAAATCACTGATGTCACAAAAATCACAAAGGATTTTTTAGGCCTTATCATTTTAACCACAGATCATAGAAACACACTGGAATACGTTGCCTTTGGAAAGTATTCAGACCCCTTGAATTTTTTCACATTTTGTTAGTTTACAGCCTTATTCTAGAATTGATTAAATAGCTTTTCCCTCATCAATCTACCCCATAATGACAAAGCAAAAACAGATCTTTTGAATTTTAGCTAATATATATATAAACTGAACTGATATATATATATATATATAAACTGATATATATCAAATCAAATTTATTTATATAGCCCTTCGTACATCAGCTGATATCTCAAAGTGCTGTACAGAAACCCAGCCTAAAACCCCAAACAGCAAGCAATACAGGTGTAGAAGCACGGTGGCTAGGAAAAACTCCCTAGAAAGGCCAAAACCTAGGAAGAAACCTAGAGAGGAACCAGGCTATGTGGGGTGGCCAGTCCTCTTCTGGCTGTGCCGCAACATGGCCAAGATGTTCAAATGTTCATAAATGACCAGCATGGGCCAATAAGAATAAGGCAGAACAGTTGAAACTGGAGCAGCAGCACGGCCAGGTGGACTGGGGACAGCAAGGAGTCATCATGTCAGGTAGTCCTGAGGCATGGTCCTAGGGCTCAGGTCCTCCGAGAGAGAGAAAGAAAGAGAGAATTAGAGAGAGCACACTTAAATTCACACAGGACACCGAATAGGACAGGAGAAGTACTCCAGATATAACAAACTGACATATATAACATATACAGTTTACTTAATACTTTGTTGAAGAACCTTTGGCAGTGATTACAACCACAAGTCTTCTAGGGTATGACGCTACAAGCTTGGCACACCTGTATTTGGAGAGTTTCTCCCATTCTTCTCTTCATATCAACTCAAGCTCTGTCAGGTTGGATGGGGAGAGTGGCTGCACAGCTATTTTCTCTCCAGAGATGTTCGATCGGGTTAAAGTTCGGGCTCTGGCTGGGCCATTCAACGACATTCAGAGACTTATACCAAAGCAACTCCTGCGTTGTCTTGGCTGTGTGTTTAGTGTCGTTGTCCTGTTGATGCTGCCACCACCATGCTTCACCGTAGGGATGGTGCCAGGTTTCCTCCAGATGTGACACTTGGCATTCAGGCCAAAGAGTTCAATCTTAGTTTCATCAGACCAGAGAATCTTGTTTCTCATGGTCTGGGAGTCTTTTGGTGCCTTTGGCAAACTCCAAGCGGGCTGTCATGAGGTTTTTACTGAGGAGTTGCTTCCGTCCGATTGGTGTAGTGCTGCAGAGATGGTTGTATTTCTGGAAGGTTCTCCCATCTCCACAGAGGAACTCTATAGCTCTGTCAGAGTGAGCATTGGGTTCTTAGTCACCTCTCTGACCAAGGCCCTTCTCCCCCAATTTCTCAGTTTGGCCGGGTGGCCAGCTCTAGGAAGAGTCTTGGTGGTTCCAAACTTCTTCCATTTAAGAATGATGGAGTCCACTTTGTTCTTGGGGAACTTCAATGATGCAGAACTTTTTTTGGTACCCTTCCCCAGATCTGTGCCTCGACACAATCCTGTCTCGGAGCTCTACAGACAATTCCTTCGACTTCATGGCTTGGTTTTTGCTCTGACATGCACTGTCAACTGTGGGACATTATATGCAGTTGAAGTCGGAAGTTTACATACACTTGTTTACATACACTTAGGTTGGAGTCATTAAAACTCATTTTTCAACTACTCCACAAATTTCTTGTTAACAAACAAAAACTATAGTTTTGGCAAGTTGGTTAGGACATCTACTTTGTGCATGACACAAGTAATTTTCCCAACAATTATTTACAGACAGATTATTTCACTTATAATCCACTGTATCACAATTCCAGTGGGTCAGAAGTTTACATACACTAAATTGACTGTGACTTTAAACAGCTTGGAAAATTCCAGAAAATGATGTCATGGCTTTAGAAGCTTTTGATATAATTTGAGTCAATTGGAGGTGTAGCTGTGGATGTATTTCAAGGCCTACCTTCAAACTCAGTGCCTCTTTGCTTGACATCATGGGGAAATCAAAAGAAATCAGCCAAGACCTCAGAAAAAAATGGTAGACCTCCACAAGTCTGGTTCATCCTTGGGAGAAATTTCCAAATGCTTGAAGGTACCACGTTCATCTGTACAAACAGTAGTACGCAAGTATAAACACCATGGGACCACAGAGCCGTCATAGCGCTCGGGAAGCAGACGCGCACTGTCTCCTACAGATTAACTTTGGTGCGAAAAGTGCAAAACAATCCCAGAACAATAGCAAAGGACCTTGTTAGGATACTGGAGGAAACAGGTACAAAAGTATCTATATCCACAGTAAAGAGTCCTATATCGATATAACCTGAAAGGCTGCTCAGCAAGGAAGAAGCCACTGCTCCAAAACCGCCATAAAAAAGCCAGACTATGGATTGCAACTGCACATGTGGACAAAGGTCGTACTTTTTGGAGAAATATCCTCTGGTCTGATGAAACAAAAATACAACAGTTTGGCCATAATGACCATCATTATGTTTGGAGGAAAAAGGGGGAGACTTGCAAGCCAAAGAACACCATCCCAACCGTGAAGCACGGGTGTGGCATCATTATGTTGTGGGGGTGCTTTGCTGCAGGAGGGACTGGTGCACTTCACAAACTAAATGGCATCATCAGTAAAGGAAAATGATGTGGATATACTGAAGCAACATCTCAAAACATCAGTCAGGAAGTTAAAGCTTGGTTGCAAATGGGTCTTCCAAATGGACAATGACCCCAAGCATACTTACAAAGTTATGGCAAAATGGCATAAGGACAACAAAGTCAAGGTATTGAAGTGGCCATCACAAAGCCCTGACCTCAATCCTATAGAAAATGTGTGGGCAGAACTGAAAAAGCGTGTGCGAGCAAGGAGGCCTACAAACCTGACTCAGTTACGGCAGCTCTGTAAGGAACGTATTGTGGGACGCTTGTGGAAGGCTACCCGAAATGTTTGACCCAAGTTAAATAATTTAAAGAGAATGCTCCCAAATACTAATTGAGTGTATGTCAACTTCTGACCCACTTTGAATGTGATGAAATAAATAAATGCTGAATTAAATCATTCTCTCCACTATTATTATGACTTTTCACATTTTTAAAATAAAGTGGCGATCCTAACTGACCTAAGACAGGGGATTTTTACTAGGATAAAATGTCAGGATTTGTGAAAAACTGAGTTTAAATGTATTTGGCTAAGGTGTATATAAACTTCTGACTTCAACTGTAGATAGCTGTGTGTCTTTCCAAATCATGTCCAATCAATTGAATTTACCACAGGTGGATTCCAATCAAGTTGTAGAAACAACTCAAGGATGATCATTGGCAACATGATGCACCTGAGTGCAATTTCGAGTCCCATACCAAAGGGTCTGAATTGTTTGGCAAACATTTCTAAAACCCTGTTTTCTCTTCGTCATTATGGGGTATTGTGTGCAGATTGCAGAGAATTTGTTTTCATTTAATCCATTTTAGAAAAAGGCTGTAACTTAACAAAATGTGGAAAAAGTGAAGGGGTCTGAATACTTTCCGAAAGCACTGTATGTAGACACTGGTTTGGTGTTGGAGATAATTAACATGTGGCGGAGTTGCCCTTTAAGTAGTACTTCACAAAGTATTTTTACTTAAGTACTTTACTCCACTTATTTTATGCCAAGATGGAGGAGCCATTATAGCCCTAGACCAAAATGAAATAACAAAATATTAACAATATTGCCAGGATGGATGCAAAATGTATACTTTATTAGGTTTTATATTGTATCTTTATTCCCCAATATGTTTCATTACGCAATACATTTTCTATAAGATATAAAATAAAACATAAAGCCATGGTGTGCTCTTGTGGTACTCAATCCTAATATATTTATTGTGTGTGTATGTGTGTGTGTGTGTGTGTCTGTGTGAGAGAGAAAACATGTGACTGTGTGTGTGTTGTTCATGTGTGTGTGTGTGTGTGTGTGTGTGTGTGTGTGTGTGCATGCATGCATGTAGCATATGTGTTTGTGCACATTTGTGTATCTGTTTATGTGCCAATGTGTGCATGGGTCTGTGATGGTCCTTTAGATAATGCATGGAAGTGAATATTTCCGCTTGCAAGTTTGTAGAAATGTGCATTTTGGCATGTGTCGTGTAGACAATGTGAACATGTTGAGCACAAGGTCAGACCAGCCTATCCCTCAGAGTACGCTTTAAATAGATCATTTTGAGAGAAATGCCGGGGGATGGGGAACTATGGGAGAGATGTGCCCTGGGCCATGCCAAAGAGGAAATGGTAAAGGGAGAAAAAGTAGTAGTGTTGGTGTGTGCGTGATCACCCTAAGCCACAGTCAGTCACCACCTACATTCATAACTTCTGCCTTAGGCATGGCTCAGCACAAACCAGGCATTCAAATGTTGGCTACCATAATTTGACTGGAAACCAACAGCATCCTGATTTAAATGGCAGGCCTGATGGTACAAAGAAGCAGTGAGCATCTGGTTTAATTTAATGTAAGACCCATTGAATGTGGAACAATGGGCAGTGTGGGGCTGGGCTGAAGATTGCCTTTCATTGTTTGTAGGTCTATCAAACATGTTAATTTCAATAGTTATTTTACTGACTATTGAAAATTTATTGATGTTTCGAATCTGACATTCACCCCAATGCCACTAGTCTCGAATAGACTAGGCCTACTCTTTCCAGTCCAGTCGCTATATAATGCAGGACGGCTCTTTCTTCAGAAACTACAAATCCCGTGAAAAGTCATATCTTATTGCAATTTATTTATTTAAATCTTATTTTACCTTTATTTAACTAGGCAAGTCAGTTAAGAACTAATTCTAATTTCCAATGATGGCCTAGGAACAGTGGGTTAACAGGGGCAGAACGACAGATATTTTACCTTGTCAGCTCCGGGATTCGAGGGAAATTATAGGAAATTACCTGAAGGCAAAGCCCATAAACCACTCTAAATATTCAAGTCGATGTGAAGATAGTACAGTGTGGTTGTTGATATTACTATTTTTAGCGAGTTTATATTTTATATCCATAAATCAGCACATAAAATGATCTAGTCAATTTGAAGACCTTCCTAGTGGCACGTAAAAACTACAACTCCCTGCTAGTTCAAACAGGAAGCAGAGTTGTGATGTGGCCAACATGCGATGAAACAGAAATGGATGTGCAAGTATTTTCTCTTAAAACCATCGCTTTGCTGTTTTAAAAGCATTATTTGAAGAATGAAAGGCTCCGCGTATCATCTTGTTATTTGTCTTTTGTTGACGTGGCCAAATTTGTTCACGACAGAACGAGTTGAGAGACAAAAAGCGTTGTTAGATTTGCACGACAGAGACGATGTTGGATTGGAACAGGATCATACAATTATTCCTGATGACAACAAAAAATCCTCGAGAAACGAAGGAAATATAGCTGCTGCCAACCCTCAACAAGACGGCCACGCAGAGCAATCAACCAGGTTTGATTATAGCTTTTTAATGCGTTGCCCTTGACTGCAACTGGTGAAACAGCTGTCGTTATTCGTGAATGACGTTTGTAGAGCTAGGATAGGGGTAGCTGACTAAACTCCACTCCATGGTGATGTAGCTCGAGTTCATCAGACACTTCCTTCACAACGGAGTTTATTCGGCTACGGTCATGTTTGGTAGGCCAAGGTGACCCATTGCATACTCTTGGTAGCCTAGCTAAAATGTAGTCTTGTATGCTTCCTCCTCAAGTCTGGGGATGAGGTTACCTAAAATGTAATGCCAGTAACGATATTCCTTTGCATTGAGACACATTCTTATCACACAGGATAAAAACACACATTGACAAATTACTCTCAAATGACACCCATGTACACAGGCATAAAGCAGGCTGCACTATGCCTGACCAGAGCCAGGTGCACTTCTGTTTTAGCCATAGGATGTCATTTGATAGCCTATTTACCCACGTGTCTCAAAATGATAACTCTTATTCTGTCTCCTTGTTCCAGCCTGTTAAATGACACAGATAACTCCAGTAATGACACCCTCCACGCTACCACTGTGGGTGTCAAGGCAACCCCTAAGCCAACCCCGAAGCCCATCCTGCCAGGTGCTGGGGTCAAGGCCCAGGAGGAGGAACAGTCTAGTGGGATGACCATATTCTTCAGCCTACTGGTCATTGGTCAGTAGTGTCGGTCTTCTGCATATTTTTATTATTATTTTTATTAAAGCGCCTATGGATTTTGAATAAAAAAAATATTTAAAAAAATGTAGAGAGAAGAAAGTACTAAATTGTATTGCCTATATTCCATGTTCATGGCTCTATCCATACCCCATCATTGCAACACTAAAACTCTACCACTCCCTCCGATTAGGGGGATCCCTTCACTACATTTAATCCATAGATTGGCCTTTGGAGGAAGGATTGTTGACATATGTTTGACATTTGTATCTTAAAGCATAATTTAGAAGTAATTAATTGAAGTGGGAGCATAATGCTGTATGGATTAAATTGTGACAATCCATAAAATCATGGTCCTTTTTGTTCTAGTTTCATTCGAATCACCCATTAGTAGTGTTTTGGAGGAAGCAAGGAATGGATGATGGGGAATGATGTGGCAGCACTTCAGACACTCTAAAGAGGACATAAGCCTACATGTTCTGCCTCTTAGGAATTCCAGTCCTCTGCATTAGTATCGATTAGTGCAGCCTCCAGAGTTCGAAGATATATTCTAAATCAGACGACCAGTGTTTCCCAAATGGTGGGTCAGTCAGAGGTTGTGGCTGAATCATTTTGTCAAGGCTTAGGACTGGATCCTAGACTGGTTCTTAGACTAGATATAGCATATTTGTTGTGTTAACTCAGTGGGTCACAAGTACATAAAGGTTTAGTTGCAATGTCGGCCGAGCACAATTAAAAAAAATATCAATATAATTAATTCAACAAAACCAAATACTCTCACGTTGCATCTACAAAACAATTGTATTGTATATGAGGCTCTGTCAGGAAAGCTAGCCTACACAATGCTTAACACTTCCTTGAGCTGCCAATTCATCTTTGGTGAAAGTCAATCTTTAAGTGAGGTGTTTAAATGGATTGAGTGCTTCCTTATTCCTAAATACTCGTTAGTCTATTGGCTACACTACAGCTTTCAGGAAATGACTCAAGACCCACAATCATTAGTCTAGCTCATTAGTAAAAGGGAAAACCAAAGTGTTTGGTCCACAGATTGATGCAAGTGTTGTACCCTGACAGTTTTCAACTTTTTGTTTTCACAACACACAAATGGAAGCAGTGTTGATCAGCACAATTCAGTATGTGGATTCCCAGCACTTTGGGAGAAAGAGGTTAGACGTTTGATGCTGTGAACAGTCTGACTTGGGAGTCTGGACTTCGGTGGTTGGACACTATTTGGATGTTCAGCTAAGTTGATTATTGCAGATTAGTTTATGTTGGTCTAACCACATGGATTGGTTCCATTTGAAATAAAATAGTGAAATTAACCAAAAATGCATTTAAGTTATTATAGCTTAAATGCATTTTTGGTTTTCTTTAAGTCAAATTGTTTGGATGCTCTCAAATACACACATTTTGTCCATTTTTAACGTGTGATCTTAACTATGTTTCATTCCCACATTGACACTGTCCCATTGTATCGGTTTTCTCAGGTATCTGCATCATATTGGTGCACCTGCTTATTAAGTTCAAACTACATTTTCTACCGGAGAGTGTGGCTGTTGTGTCCTTAGGTAAGTACCACGTGTGATGTGCAATCTGTCGTACTACTTTAGGTTCATACTGTTTGAGCACTCATTGGATTGGACCTAAATCTTTTTTCTTGTCTTACAATTAGTTTTTATTAATTTATTACACCATTATTTCTGTCTCCCAACCCCAATTGGGTTGGGCTGTATGTCAGATATCTCCATTTTAGATCTTTGCAAGGGCACGGCATCTGAAACAGAAATAGCCTTGCAGGTTGACAGAGTAGAATAGATGCTTGTGTAAGATATTACACAGAGAACACATCTAGATGGAGAAGATAGTCAACTGTGAGGTCATTTCCCAGATTGAAGTTTTTCTGGAGAGGAAATAGTGTTGCATAATTAAGCAATAAGGCCTGTGGGGGGTTTGGTATATGCCCAATATACCACGGCTATGGGCTGTTCTTATGCACGACACAACGCGGCGTGCCTGGATTCAGCCCTTAGCTGTGGTATATTGGCCATATACCACAAACTCTGAGGTGCCTTATCGCTATTATAAACTGGTTACCAACGTAATTAGAGCAGTAAAAATAAATGTTGTCATACCTGTGGTATGTACTCTGATATACCACGGCTGTCAGCCAGTCAGCATTCAGGGATCGAACCACCCAGTTTATAATGCATGTCGCACACACACCACACACAAACAAACTAACCCCTTTCCCCTGTGCCCAAGGGGACTTCCACAAATAAATGTTATTAGACAATAGCTTTCTTATTCTTTTAAAGATAATACATTAACATCCACACACTGATGGTCTTTAGGAGTTGGTATTTCCATTTCAAGGAGATGTGGCCTTTTCTTAGCTTTGATAATGTGAGACCTTTAAAACTGTCATGGAGATGAGTGTTTTTTTTAATGTGTTGGTGAACTCTTAATGATATCTTGTGGTTGTCTTTCTCTTCCAGGGATCCTGATGGGAGGCTTCATAAAGATCATTGAGTTTCATGAGCTAGCTAATTGGAAGGTACACTACACACTTTGCTGTAAATGTTTAATTCCTGCTTGTTGAATAGAGTCCCTTAAAAGGGCCTTTTATTCTAGGAGTAGACTGATTAATCATGCACAGAATATGTGAATGTTTGAGATGTTGTCTTGTTTTTACAACTTTCTTAGTGTCTATTGGAGTATGAATCTGTGTCTGCCCCAGGTTCCCAGTACCCGTGTGTCTGCCCCAGGTTCCCAGTACCCGTGTGTCTGCCCCAGGTTCCCAGTACCCGTGTGTCTGCCCCAGGTTCCCAGTACCCGTGTGTCTGCCCCAGGTTCCCAGTACCCGTGTGTCTAGCCCAGGTTCCCAGTACCCGTGTGTCTGCCCCAGGTTCCCAGTACCCGTGTGTCTGCCCCAGGTTCCCAGTACCCGTGTGTCTGCCCCAGGTTCCCAGTACCCGTGCCCCAGGTTCCCAGTACCCGTGCCCCAGGTTCCCAGTACCCGTGCCCCAGGTTCCCAGTACCCGTGCGTCTGCCCCAGGTTCCCAGTACCCGTGCGCCTGCCCCAGGTTCCCAGTACCCGTGTGTCATAAAAAGTGATTCATGCTTCAAGACAGCCCCTCAATTTGTTTAACCCAATCTGGAGCCAACCTAAACCATTCCATGTCTGATATACGCACGGTCTTGTTGTTTACTGTGTGACGGTGACTCAACCTTCAGTATCTGAGAGTTATTTCATGAGTCTCTCACGCTCTCTATCTTTTTATTCACCTCTCTTTTCTCTGTCTGCCCTCTCACTCCCTGGCCCCTCTATTTGCTGTTCCTGCTCATCTCTGTCCCTCTTCTGTCTTTCCTCCTCTTTCTCTTTCCCCATGTGGCTCCTGGTCCTCCAGAGCTGGTACTGGTGGCAGACTTTGCGTGGATTTGATTGCCAGATAGGGGTCTTTGGGATGCCGTTTCTCACTTACTGTAGTTGTGATCCATGCGTACTGGTTCAAATCCCCATATCCACAGTGCTAACCTCACACTGAGCTGTTTCTTTGGCACTACCCCCCCCAGGACCATGCTGCTAACTGCCAAGGCCACACTCTACCAACCCCTCAAGCAATGACATCCTGTCTTCCCTGGCTATGCTCTCATCCTTTTCCATTCATCCCTCTATCTCTCTTCTCCAACATGTCTACTTTTCCCTTATGTGCTTCCTTCCTATTATCCTTTCACTCGCTGCCTCCTCTCCCATTTCTACTGCTCCTCCCATTTCTACTGCTCCTCCCATTTCTACTGCTCCTCCCATGTCGTTTCTTCTGCCCGGCAGTCCTTTTTTTACCGCATCCTTTCCTCCTCCACTCCAACATGTTGTCTCTTCCCTTATGTCCTTTCCTCCTCCACTCCAACATGTTGTCTCTTCCCTTATGTCCTTTCCTCCTCCACTCCAACATGTTGTCTCTTCCCTTATGTCCTTTCCTCCTCCACTCCAACATGTTGTCTCTTCCCTTATGTCCTTTCCTCCTCCACTCCAACATGTTGTCTCTTCCCTTATGTCCTTTCCTCCTCCACTCCAACATGTTGTCTCTTCCCTTATGTCCTTTCCTCCTCCACTCCAACATGTTGTCTCTTCCCTTATGTCCTTTCCTCCTCCACTCCAACATATTGTCTCTTCCCTTATGTCCTTTCCTCCTCCACTCCAACATGTTGTCTCTTCCCTTATGTCCTTTCCTCCTCCCTTATTTACAATGGCGGCCAAACCCGGACAACGCTGAGCCAATTGTGCGCCGCCCTATGGGACTCCCAATCTCGGCCGGATGTGACACAGTTTGGATTCGAACCAGGGACTGTAATGATGCCTCTTGCACCGACATGCACTGCCTTAGACAGCTGCTCCACTCGGTAGGACAAGAACTCTTGACCATCAGATCGGATGTTACCTAGCCCAATTCTGCCTTCTACTTCGACTCATCTGCCCTGGGCTCTCTGCAATTCCAACCCAATTTCTGGGCTACCCAAGAGAAAATGTACTTATAGTCATGTAATAATAAGATGGATGACCTCATATCGTGGATTTGCTACCAACGGGACTCTCGGAATTGCAATATTCTTTGTTTTTCAGAAACCGGTGTATCAAGTCTGACACCAACCGGCTCTTGAACAGCTTCTATTCATAAGCAATACGACTGATAAATAGATAACAAAATGGCTACACAGACTGAGTTTAACTTGTAACTTCATTGACCTTTTATTTCAGTATTTGCGCTGTCTCTATGCACACAGTGCATTTGGAAAGTATTCAGACCCCTTCCCTTTTTCACATTTTGTTGCCTTATTCTAAAATTGATTAAATATTTTCAGTCTACACAATACCCCTTAATGACAAATCGAAAACAGATTTTTAGAAATGTTATTAAATGTATTAAAAATAAATAACAGAAATTCCTTATTTACCTAAGTATTCAGATCCTATGAGACTCATAGCTGCATCCTGTTTCCATTGATCATCCTTGAGATGTTTCTACAACTTGATTTGAGTCCAACTGTGGTAAATTCCATTAATTGGATATGATTTGGAAAGGCACGTACCTGTCTATAAAAGAACCCACAGTTGACAGTGCAAGAACCAAGCCATGAGGTCGGAGGAAGGATTGTGTCGGCACAGGTCTGGGGAAGGGTACCAAAAAATGTCTACAGCATTGAATGTCCACAAGAACACAGTGGCCTCCATTATTCTTAAATGGAGGAAGTTTGGAACCACCAAGACTCTTCCGAGAGCTGGCTGCCCGGCCAAAGTGAGCAATCGGGGGAGAAGGGCCTTGGTCAGGGAGGTGACCAAGAACCCGATGGTCACTCTGACAGAGCACACATCCAAGACAATGCAGGAGTGGCTTTGGAGCAAGTCTCAATGTCCTTGAGAGGCCCAGCCAGAGCCCGGACTTGAACCCGATCTAACATCTCTGGAGAGATCTGTTTAAATATTTGTGCAGCAATGCTCCCCATCCAACGTGACAGATCTTGAGAGGATCTGCAGAGAAGAATGGGAGAAACTCCCCAAATACAGGTGTACCAAGCTTGTGTCATACCTGAGAAGACTCGAGGCTGTATACGCTGCCAAAAGTGCTTCAACAATGTACAGAGTAAAGGGTCTGAATATTTCCGTTTTTTTATTTATTATAAATTTGCAAATGTTTCTAAAAACCTGGTTTAGCTTTGTCATTATGGGGTATTGTGTGTAGATTGAGATTTTTTAAATGTAATCCATTTTAGAATGAGGCTGTAACGTAACAAAGTGGAAAAAGTCAAGGGGTCTGAATACTTTCCAAAGGCACTGTACATTTTATACGGACTCTGCACACCCACTCGCATACAAGCTGCTTCTACTCTGTTTATCTTATATCCTGTTTTCTCGTCACCTTACCCCCTATACATACCTACCTCCATCACTCCAGTATCCCTGCACATGTAATATGGTATTGGAACTGACTTTTAAAATATTTCCTGTATATAGTATGCTTACTTTGTGTGTGTGTGTCTAATATATATATATATAAAAAAAAATGTTTTATATATATATATATATAAAACATTTTTTTTAGCATTGCTGACAAAAAAAATGCCTTCCTTGCTGAGTTTGCAAGGAAGGCATTTCACTGTACTTGTGCATGTGACATTAAAAATGTGAAACTAAAATTGCATTAGAAGATTTAACTAATTAACTGAACTAGAAACAGTTCCTAAGACTGACGCTTTATATTCTGGATAAGAATATAAAGCGTCAGTCTATCTACTTCCTCTTATGTAGAGTGGTGACACAATGTACCTTAGTAGTCAAGCCTTATGACTAATCAACCTGCTCTATGGTCGGGATTAGATAGACCTGTTTGCTCAGAAATCTGCTTTGCATGTCCAAACTGCCCTGTCAGCACAAAGCAGACAGGTTAGCCTAGTAAAAACAAATTACAACGTCAAAGATCCACCACCAGATTTTACAGTAGGGATGAGCTATTTTCTGCATATGCATTGTTCTTTTGAGGCCAAGCCCTCCTCTGGTGTGCGGTGGGTTTGAGTATATCTCTAATTTCTTGTCATATGACCATTAGCACTGTTTCCAATCCAAGTGCCAATGACGTTTCGCACCGCCTGGAGTTTATGTTCAGATGACAGGAAAAAGAGCTGTTTGGCAGAAAATACCTCATCCCTACTGTAAAATATGGTGGTGGATCTTTATGGGGCTGTTTTGCTTCCACTGGGCCTGGGTTCCTTGTTAAGGTCAATGGCATCATGAAATTTACCAAGTACCAGGACATTTTTATCCCAAAACCTGGTTGCCTCTGCCAGGAGGCTGAAACTTGGCCTCAAGTTATCTTCCAGCAAGATAATAACCCTAAGCACACGTCAAAATCCACAAAGAAATAGTTAATTAACCACAAAATCAACATTTTGCGATCTCCATCTCCGGACTTGAACCCTATTGAAAACCTGTGGTTTGAAGAGGGCAGTCCATAAGTACAGATGAAGATTATCAAGGATCTGGAAAGATTCTGTATGGTTGAATGGTCTAATATCCCTCCCAAAGTTTTCTCCAATCTCATAAAACATGATAGAAACTCTGTATCGTTATCCTCACAAGGGGAGGGTTCTGGAGTATTGAAAACAGGGGATCCTACTTCTTAGTTTCTCTCTGAGTGATTTGTATTATAATTTGTATTTGATTTTTTTAGCAAGCAATATAGCTCAGTATTTGTATCATTTATTTTAAACTTCTGTGCCCCACTGGATATGGTATTTAGGTTGACTATGCATAACAATAATATGATTGTACACACTTAGTTACACCTGAATCACTTACTGTCACGCATGTTGATATTCATAGTCGGCATCGATATAGTGGGGCGATTTACAATCCCCACACACAACGTAATGCAACAGCACATGACGCCTACTCCTGATCCAGGAGCCCAGACAATTTAGCTGAGAGCCAACAATGATTTCATTATATCCCATTAACCTAACGTAGCAGGTGTACAAGAAACGCCTGAGCGGAATCCCCACATCCGGTTTTCAGGGGAAACGGAAGCTTGGTTGAAGATGCTGTATCCCTGGAAAACCGGATGTTTCCCCCCCGCATAAATGATGAGAAAGAGGTCACAGGTCAGGGTACAGTGTGAGTCAGATAAAGTACCATAAATCTGAGTATGTACGTTATGTATGCATGAGTAGGTTTATAGACGTGTGTGCCCCTGAGGGGCTTATCATGTGCGTCATGGTGGTGCTAGGCTAGGTCAAACTCAGTCTTGTGCCTCTAAGGGGAGCCTCACTATGATTCATTAGTGTGTGTGTGTGTGTGTGAAGCTCTCTTGAAGTTGAAGTGAAAGATGTGTTTTGACAAATCGAGGTCTGTTGCTAACTTATGTAGGCCCTCTTTCCTGTCTCATCTCTCCTTCTCTTTTCATTTTCTCTCATCCTTTCCACTCCTCGCTCCCACTGACTGCAGTCACCTGAATTATTTTGTTGCAAAAAATCATTGCTAAAGATGAAACGAGGTTGTTAACCACCATGTCTCCTGATAGGAAGAGGAGATGTTTCGTCCCAACATGTTCTTCCTGCTGCTTCTGCCGCCCATCATCTTCGAATCAGGATACTCTCTACATAAGGTTTGTGTGTACTTGCGTACGTGTGTGTTTCTGTGTGTTTACGAGCGTGTGTCTACGTGTGTTTCCTCTTGGTGTATTGGGATATTTGGTGCTCATCTTTCCACCTCCATGTGTTCTGGTTGCCAGGGTAACTTCTTCCAGAACATTGGTTCCATCACACTGTTTGCTGTCATTGGGACAGCCATCTCTGCCTTCATCGTAGGTGGAGGGATCTACTTCCTAGGACAGGTGAGGCTTCTAGCACTCTATAGGGTTGTGGAGTCCCCCACCATTCCTGGGACAGGTGAGGCTTCTGGAACTCTCTAGGGTTGTTGGGTCCCCTGCAATTCCTGGGACCGATGGGCTTCTAGAACTCTCTATTTCCCCATTCCACATCTGTTTTAGCTAATCCACCACCAGGGCTTTACTGATGAGTAGTTAGTTTAGTTAGTTGTCTAGTTTTGGACTTTAATGTAGAATGTCTTGGAAATCACTGTTATAGAATGGCTTGGGGAGACCGGCTTGGAAATCGCTGTTCAAGAATTAAATTGATTTGCAATGAATTGATTTGTGTAAAAAAAAAAACACACACACATTCAAGATGTACAATGTATTCCCAGAGGAGATGGCACTTAAAAGTATGAATTAGAACACATGTTTCCAAAGGTGTCCTCAATAGTAACATGGTTTTGGTAACATTTTTCATATGTTACCAAACATTTCACTGGCATTGACACAAGTGCGATTGCATTGTCAGTCTAGGAATATGTGTGAGAAACTGACAAACCTTTTACAAAATAACCACGAAACAGTAGGGCATGTGAGCAATCACTTGAGACATGAAGTCCTCAGTGTTGCAAACTGTTGTGCAATGCTGCAACACTGAAAAAATCCCACAAAATGGTTTCTATTGTAAATGTGTGATGTGTCCTGTCTTTCTCACAGGCTGATGTGATCTACAAGATGAGTATGACTGACAGGTGAGGAGATCAGCATGACTGACTGGTGGGGAGATCAGCATGACTGACTGGTGGGGAGATCAGCATGACTGACTGGTGGGGAGATCAGCATGACTGACTGGTGGGGAGATCAGCATGACTGACTGGTGGGGAGATCAGCATGACTGACTGGTGGGGAGATCAGCATGACTGACTGGTGGGGAGATCAGCATGACTGACTGGTGGGGAGATCAGCATGACTGACTGGTGGGGAGATCAGCATGACTGACTGGTGGGGAGATCAGCATGACTGACTGGTGGGGAGATCAGCATGACTGACTGGTGGGGAGATCAGCATGACTGACTGGTGGGGAGATCAGCATGACTGACTGGTGAGGAGATCAGCATGACTGACTGGTGAGGAGATCAGCATGACTGACTGACAGACAGGTGGGGAGTTTACCTGTGTAGCTACTAGGGTTGGGTGTTATCCTGATTTTATAGTTTCATACCATATATATATCTATCTCACTGCTCAAAAAATAAAGGGAACACTTAACCTTTCTGATCTCCCCATCCCGGATCCGGGATCGTGAATACAGACTCAAGCTCATTACCATAACGCAACGTTAACTATTCATGAAAATCGCAATTGAAATGAAATAAATATGCTAGCTCTCAAGCTTAGCCTTTTGTTAACAACACTGTCATCTCAGATTTTCAAAATATGCTTCTCAACCATTGCAAAACAAGCATTTGTGTAACAGTATTGATGGCTAACGTAGCATTTAGCATTAGCATTCAGCTGGCAACATTTACACAAAAAAACAGAAAAGCATTCAAATAAAATCATTTACCTTTGAAGAACTTCAGATGTTTTCAATGAGGAGACTCTCAGATAGCAAATGTTCAGTTTTTCCTGAAAGATTATTTGTTTAGGACAAATCGCTCCGTTTTCTGCGTCACGTTTAGCTATGAAAAAACCCCTGTATCCAGGATTGTGTAAATCTATCAGCAAGCTCATTAGCATAACACAACGTTAACTATTTATGAAAATCGCAAATGAAATGAAATAAATATGCCATCTCTCAAGCTTAGCCTTTTGTAAACAACACTGTCATCTCAGATTTTCAAAATATGCTTCTCAACCATAGGAAAACAATCATTTGTGTAAAAGTAGCTAGCTAGCGTTAGCATTTCGCGTTAGCATTTAGCGTTAGCATTAGCGTTAGCATCCAGCAAGCAACATTAACAAAAACATAAAAGCCTTCAAATAAAATCATTTACCTTTGAAGAACTTCTGATGTTTTCAATGAGGATACTCTCAGTTAGATAGCAGATGCTCAGTTTTTCCAAAAAGATTCCTTGTGTATTAGAAATAGCTCCGTTTTATACATCACATTTGGCTACCAAAAAAAATCCGAAAATTCAGTCCTCAAAACGCGAACTTTTTTCCAAATTAACTCCATAATATCGACTGAAAACATGGCAAACGTTGTTTAGAATCAATCATCAAGGTGTTTTTCACATATCTCTTCATTGATACATCGTTCTTGGACACATGCTTTCTCCCCTGAATCAAATGGTAAAGTAGAAGCAGCTGGCAATTGCGCACCGAATTCGACGCAGGACACCAGGCGGACACTTGGAAAATGTAGTCTCTTATGGTCAATCTTCCAATGATATGCCTACAAATACGTCACAATGCTGCTAAGACCTTGGGCGAACGACAGAAAGTGTAGGCTCATTCGTTGCGCAATCACAGCCATATAAGGAGAGAATGGAAAACAGAGCTTCAGAAATTCTGCTAATTCCTGGGTGATGCATCATCTTGGTTTTGCCTGTAGAATGAGTTCTGGGGCACTTACAGACAAAATCTTTGCAGATTCTGAAACTTCAGAGTGTTTTCTTTCCAAAACTGTCAAGAATGCATAGTCGAGCATCTTTTCGTGACAAAATATCGCGCTTAAAACGGGAACGTTTTTTATCCAAAAATGAAATAGCGCCCCTAGAGCTCTAACAGGTTAAACAACTCAATGTAACTCCAAGTCAATCACACTTCTGTGAAATCAAACTGTCCACTTAGGAAGCAACACTGATTGACAATACATTTCACATGCTGTTGTGCAAATGGAATAGACAACAGGTGGAAATTATAGGCATTTAGCAAGACACCCCCAATAAAGGAGTGGTTCTGCAGGTGGTGACCACAGACCACTTCTCAGTTCCTATGCTTCCTGGCTGATGTTTTGGTCACTTTTGAATGCTGGCGGTGCTTTCACTCTAGTGTGGTAGCATGAGACGCAGTCTACAACCCACACAAGTGGCTCAGGTAGTGCAGCTCATCCAGGATGGCACATCAATGCGAGCTGTGGCAAGAAGGTTTGCTGTGTCTGTCAGCGTAGTGTCCAGAGCATGGAGGCGCTACCAGGAGACAGGCCAGTACATCAGGAGACGTGTAGGAGGGCAACAACCCAGCAGCAGGACCGCTACCTCCGTCTTTGTGCAAGGAGGAGCACTGCCAGAGCCCTGCAAAATGACCTCCAGCAGGCCACAAATGTGCATGTGTCTGCTCAAACGGTCAGAAACAGACTCCATGAGGGTGGTATGAGGGCCCGACGTCCACAGGTGGGGGTTGTGCTTACAGCCCAACACAGTGCAGGACGTTTGGCATTTGCCAGAGAACACCATATATATAGAATATATATATATACACACACACACACACACACACACACACAGAGAAAAGAGTCGGCCCGAGAATTGAGCCCTGTGGCACCCCCATAGAGAATGCCAGAAGTCCAGACAACAGGCACGATATGACACACTGAACTCTGTCTGAGAAGTAGTTGGTGAAACAGGTGAAGCAGACATTTTGAGAAGCCTGGGCTGAGCATATGGATTGAGCATATTTCCAAAGGAGGGCGTCAGCTTTAGAATGAGGAAGTGGTGTGTTTGAAGGTTCACCCAATGTCTCTGTAGTCACATGCTGTGGAGTGTGTGTATTTTCAGTAGTCAGTCTGTTTTCGTGAGTCACTCTCTGCCTTTCTATCTATATGTTTTCACTGACTGTGTTATCTACCCTTTTCCTACTGTTTTTAACCATGATTTAAACAGCCTGTAAAATAATTGCAAGTCCAAAGCTTTGTCCAACAAATTCTTGTCCCTCTCCCTCCTAAAGCTTTGCTTTTGGTTCTCTGATCTCGGCTGTGGACCCCGTAGCAACCATCGCCATCTTCAATGCCCTCAACGTGGACCCTGTCCTCAACATGCTGGTGTTTGGAGAGAGCATCCTCAACGATGCTGTCTCTATCGTACTCACCAAGTACGTACTCCTCCTCCTCACCCCCTCTTTCCTCTTCCTCCTCATACTGTTTTATCAAGGCACTAGATTTTATCAAGGCACTAGATTTTATCAAGGCACTAGATTTTATCAAGGCACTACATGTACATCTTCTGGTGAACGCCAGTATAATGTGTGTATTTCTTAGTCCGTGCACTCGCCCTTTGTCCCTTTGTTGTAATTCTAAATGTCAGTTGAGCTACCATGCCTTGGAGTTGGTACCCCCCTTTTGCGGCTATAACAGCCTCTTCTGTTCTGGGAAGGATTTACACTAGATGTTGGAACATTATTGCAGGGACTTGCTTCTATTCAGCCACTAAAGCATTAGTGAGGTCGGCCACTGATATTGGGTGATTAGGCCTGACTCGCAGCCAGCGTTCAAATTCGTCCCAAAAGTGTGCGACGGGTTTGAGGTCAGGGCTCTGTGCAGGCCAGTCAGGTTTTTCCACACCGATCTCAACAAACCATTTCTGTATGAACTTTGCTTTGTGCACTGGGGCATTGTCATGCTGAAACAGGAAAGGGCCCTCCCCAAACTGTTGCCACTAAGTTGGAAACACAGAATAATCTAGAATGTCATGGAATGCTGTAGCGTTAAGTTGTCTCTTTACTGGAACTAAGGGGCCTAGCCCGAACCATGAAAAACAGCCTTTCCTCCACCAAGCTTTACAGTTGGCACAATGGATTGGGGCAGGTAGCTTTCTCCTGGCATCCGCCAAACCCAGATTCCTCTATCGGACTGCCAGATATTGAGGTGTGAATCATCACTCCAGAGAAAGCGTTTCCACTCCTACAGAGTCCCATGGCAGCGAGCTTTACACCAGCTAACGCTTTTCATTGCGCATGGTGATCTGAGGCTTGTGTGAGGCTGCTCGGCCATGGAAACCCATTTCATGAAGGTCCCGAAGAACATTTTGTGTGCTGACGTTGCTTCCGAAGGTAGTTATGCTTCAGCCCTCAGTGGTCCTGTTCTGTTAGCTTTTGTGGCCTACAACTTTGCGGCTGAGCAGCTGTTGCTCCTAGATATTCCACTTCACAATAACATTGCTTACAGTTGACCAGGGCAGCTCTAGCAGGGCAGAAATTTGACGAACTGACTTATTGGAAAGCTGGCTTCCTATGACGGTGCCATGTTGAAAGTCACTGAGCTCTTCAGTAAGGCTATTCTACTGACAATCTCTCTGTCATGGTGCTCTCGCGTGTTGCCTCGCCTGTATACATTAAATGAACCCATGCACAGTTGGCCACTGATAGCGGGTGTTACCCACTTATGGGAACACCTTCCTAGAGCGCAGCAGACCACGCCTTGACTTGGGAGGACGATGACATCACGGATTAACATCAGATGAACTCCTTGAATGCCCTACTGCTTGACGTTTGCAGTTCAATGTGCACTTTGCACTGTTTCTTTAGAGTTAAATCTGATCAAGCCTGAACTGTGCGATGTAGTAGGGTGTTGTAGTTTCCAACAGGCCAATATTCTATGTAGTTTAGTGTAGAAAATGTGGTAATTGACTACAATGACCAACTTTGTATGGTCTTTGTTTCTTTTATGCCTACTACACTAGGTTGTAGCTTCGGGTGTTGCAGACACTGAGAGTGATGAGACATAAGAGGGATAGAGAGCAGTTGCTACTGTATCTCTACCTGAAAATGCATGATCTAAGAGTGAGTGATAGTTGGTATCCAGCAGTCATAAAAATATGCCTTATTTACTTTGAAGAACTACAAAATAGTGATTTTGTCATACAGCGTAGGCAGCAGCTCTGTAGAGATGAGATGACTTGGAATTAAATAATAAAGTCATCAAATAAAACAAATGAAATAAAAACCTGAAATATTTTGGTAAGGTAATGTCAATAAGTGATAAGCAGTAATGGGCTGTCACTACCATCATGGGCCTTGTATTCAGTTTTTAAATTCTGTGTTACAACGTTCAACCCATATAATGCGGAGTGCATTTCATGTAAAAATAAATAAATAAAATCTATGTATTTTTTAATGATGGAACTAAAACCGAACCGACCTCCAAAAGCACTAATCACTCAGTACTACAGGTTAGTTTTAGAGTTCTCAGAGAATGACCTTGTTTGAATTCATACATCAGATCTACTGTGTTCCTTGTGTCATCTTTGACTGGCTAGGTCACAGGAAAATACTTGTCACGTCTCCGATGTGTACAGAGCAATCTGATAACCCTGTGTTGGGAGAACAGGTTCTCACACAGACGGGCAGGAAGACACACATACTTGTGCACATTGTAGATTGAGAGAAGGTTAAACATTTTGTTTTGGTGATGCAACGTGACTGCCCTCTTGGGTGACATCATATTAGTGCATGAATGAATGAATGACATTTTTTATTTTCGTGTCAAATCGCCAATTGGCAACCCATCCCTTATGGTATTTAATTGACACATAAGCAAACATTAAAACAATTCACTATGGTAATTAAATAAAAACAATTCTGCCGGTGTTATCTGCATTGCGAATCGCATATGGAGTGGAAAAAAAAACTGCAAAATAAAAATCATATACACTTGCAGCCTGAGTCTTTTAGGTCAAATGGGTTACGTATTCCCTCCCCAAGGTAATCTATTATAATGTATTATATTTCCCAAGTAATTATTGACTAACTAAACCAAATGAAACGCTCTATACCTAACATCACCTTGATGTATTCTTTTCCCTCTTTATGTCATTGTGTCGTTCAGTACGGCCGAGGGCTTTGCCCGGGATGATAACTCCATGGTAACGGGCTGGGAGACATTCCTCCAGGCGTTGGGATACTTCCTCAAGATGTTCTTCGGTTCCGCTGCCCTCGGAACCCTCACCGGACTCATATCTGCCATTGTATCTTCTCTGTGTGTGATTGAGTGTTTTGTGTAGTATGTTGATAATATTCCCATTTAACATATTCATACACCTTGTAAACACGAGCCTGTTACTGTTTTACCCTTGACCCCTGTGCCAGTTCCTGAAACACTTTGACCTGAGGAAGACTCCGTCTTTAGAGTTTGGCATGATGATCATCTTTGCCTACCTGCCCTACGGCCTGGCAGAGGGCATTAAACTCTCTGGTGAGTCCTCTCATGTCAATGTAATATCAAGCACACAATGGAATGTCATGAATCTTTATATGCATTTGCTACCTTCTCGTTCACCCCTCTATCTCTCTGTGCAGGTATCATGTCTATCCTGTTTTCGGGGATCGTGATGTCACACTACACCCATCACAACCTGTCCCCTGTCACTCAGATCCTAATGCAGCAGACCCTCCGCTCGGTGGCCTTCATGTGTGGTTAGCACTTGTCTTTCTGCCTCACAAGTCCTTTCCCCCATATCCTGTTGTAAAAAACAATGACTTGTGTTATTTATTTTTAACCAGGTAAGACCCATTGAGGTTAAACTATTTTTCGAGGGCAGCCTGGCAAGAAGGCAAAACAGGGAAATAGCAGCGTGTACATAAAATATTACAAATACGAAATACACACACAAGACAGTGTCACAAGTTTGTTTTCTTCTCCACAGAGACTTGTGTGTTTGCTTTCCTGGGTCTCTCCATCTTCAGCTTCCCTCACAAGTTTGAGCTTTCCTTCGTCATCTGGTGTATCGTAAGTACTCCCAGCCTGTAGTGACCAGGTATAGCCTAGCATTACTACCAACCTGTAGTGACCAGGTATAGCCTAGCATTACTACCAACCTGTAGTGACCAGGCATTACTACCAACCTGTAGTGACCAGGTATAGCCTAGCATTACTACCAACCTGTAGTGACCAGGTATAGCCTAGCATTACTACCAACCTGTAGTGACCAGGCATTACTACCAACCTGTAGTGACCAGGTATAGCCTAGCATTACTACCAACCTGTAGTGACCAGGCATTACTACCAACCTGTAGTGACCAGGCATTACTACCAACCTGTAGTGACCAGGCATTACTACCAACCTGTAGTGACCAGGTATAGCTAGCAATGTTCCCACACAGAGAAACACAAAATGTAACTTTTCCCCGTTAACACTATCAACGTTTCCCTTTACTGTGGGAATTGTGATCGAATCAACACAATATTAGCCACTTTCAATGCAACATACCGAAACTGACTATGCAATACTTAGTGTGCAAAAATAACTATGCAAGAGATATTGTTGTTGACAGAACTCATCAGAGTAGGATTTTATTGCATTGACAGGCACACGTCAGGCCCGGTGCGCCATAACCAATCAGAGCTGCAGTAGGCCTATATGCAAATTCACCGTTGCCATATATGTTTCTGTGCCATTCACTTTGAACTAGACTGTTTTTTTACAGCATGAGCGGTCGTGAGTAGATGCGCTTGTTTTGAGATCCAAGCGAGAGCCTCATGTTGGGACATGTGAACATATGTACATTTGTTCATATCCTTTGCTCGTTAGTGGGTTATTAACCCAGTTATGGGTAATTTGTTGTCAGCAATGGGGGAGTTATTGCTTCCTACAAGAGCACAAAACGTGTGCATTTCTAGACCTCTTTGAAAAGTGACTTAGGTAAAAAAGCTTTTTTTTGTCTTAAAGGGGCAGTGTTATATTTTGAGAGGCTTGAATAAGCTAAGTAGCCAATGGTCAGAGGGTAGCATAATGATTCTCTGTAATAATGGTATGGGAATAATGATGTATTTTATTTTGTAAAGTGGTTTCTTGCATCAAACACAACATTTTCAGTCACCTGCTTGTCTGAAGGTTAACGGGTTAATGTCAAGCCCTGCATTTAAGTCTCATGGAGTGTAGGCCTACATTGAACTGCACAAATTGGCTGCTACTGTAGGCTGAACAGCTATTTCCATGTTAAAATGTTATGGGATGCATTTTCTGTTGTTTTTGATGGTTGGCCACTCTGGTAGACCTACATTATGATCAAATGGCTACAGAAGCCTACTTGGCCACTGTTAAAATAAATTTAAAGCGGGTACAGCCTCAGTGTTCACAGTAAACACACAACAGAATTTTCACAACTTTCAAGTTTGCACTCAGCAGACCTGAAATTCGCTCAGTGATGAGGGAACATTTCCACCTAGTGTTAGCATTCTATACTACAACGGGTTGAGCCGAGATGTGGACATAAGGGTAGGGTTGGGGTTTAACCAGGATGAGGACATGAAGCTAGGGTTGAACCAGGATGTGGACATGAAGCTAGGGTTGATCCAGGATGAGGACATGAAGCTAGGGGTAGAGGTTAGGGTTTTAACCAGGATGAGGACATGAAGCTAGG
The DNA here is from genome assembly GCF_013265735.2 of Oncorhynchus mykiss. NCBI lineage: Eukaryota > Metazoa > Chordata > Actinopteri > Salmoniformes > Salmonidae > Oncorhynchus > Oncorhynchus mykiss. The sequence continues at coordinate 63,033,488 of NC_048580.1, forward strand.
GGTAGAGGTTAGGGGTTTAACCAGGATGAGGACATTAAGCTAGGGGTAGAGGTTAGGGTTTTAACCAGGATGAGGACATGAAGCTAGGGTTGATCCAGGATGTGGACATGAAGCTAGGGTTGATCCAGGATGAGGACATGAAGCTAGGGGTAGAGGTTAGGGGTTTAACCAGGATGAGGACATGAAGCTAGGGGTAGAGGTTAGGGTTTTAACCAGGATGAGGACATGAAGCTAGGGTTGATCCAGGATGTGGACATGAAGCTAGGGTTGATCCAGGATGAGGACATGAAGCTAGGGGTAGAGGTTAGGGTTTTAACCAGGATGAGGACATGAAGCTAGGGTTGATCCAGGATGTGGACATGAAGCTAGGGTTGATCCAGGATGTGGACATGAAGCTAGGGTTGATCCAGGATGAGGACATGAAACTAGGGGTAGAGGTTAGGGGTTTAACCAGGATGTGGGGTAGACGGTAGGGTGAGGGGCAAAGGTTACTGTTTGTGCTGAGCTTTGTATTCTACCTCTTTCCAGGTGTTGGTATTAGTAGGTCGGGCCGTGAACATTTTCCCTCTCTCCTACCTGCTCAACTTCTTCAGAGATCACAAGATCACGCCCAAGATGATGTTCATCATGTGGTTTAGTGGTAAGTAGAGCATTTCTTCACTACTCTAATACACCTCCCTCGGTTTGGCTCTACTGTCCCTCCCTCCCCTTGTCTCGCTCCATCCCTCACTCCTTTCCTCTGTTAGGTCTGAGAGGTGCCATCCCCTATGCCCTGAGCCTTCATCTTGGTCTAGAGCCAATAGAGAAGCGCCAGTTGATTGGCACCACCACCATCATCATTGTCCTCTTCACCATCCTCCTCCTCGGCAGTGGGACCATGCCCCTCATTCGCATCATGGACAACGAGGAGAGCCAATCCCGACGCAAGAGCAAGAAGGACATCAACCTCAGCAAGACTGAGAAAATGGTAAAAAAAAAGATCCTGGCAGTGATTTACCCTAGTTCATGTAGACATACACAAGTAGACAGATGTTAATGAACACACCAGCAATCTCTTTCTGGTAAAGAGGTATCTTGTGGTGTTGCCTCTGTATTACTTTCTTTCTAATTATAAACCCAACAATACAGTAATCAGTACCAATGTAATACTAAAAATAACATAAGGTAAAACAAAAACACAAATAAGAACAGGAGAAAGTAAGAAGCTATCTACAGGGTCAGTTCCAGTATCATATTTACAATGTGCAGGGATACTGGAGTGGTAGAGGTAGATACTGTTGTACATATAGTGTATGTGGACACACCTTCAAATTAGTGGCGTCGGCTATTTCAGCCACACCCGTGTATAAAACCGAGCACTCAGCCGTACAACCTCCAAAGACAAACATTGGCAGTTGAATCCCCTTACTAAAGAGCTCAGTGATTTTCAACGTGACACAGTCAGTGGATGCCACCTTTCCAACAAGTCAGTTTGAAAACTTTCTGCCCTGCTTGAGCTGCCCCGGTCAACTGTAAGTGCTGTTATTGTGAAGTGGAAACATCTAGGAGCAACAACGGCTCAGCAACGAACTGGTAGGCCACACAAGCTGACAGAACGGGACTGCAGAGTGTTGAAGCGCATAAAAATTCTGTCCTTGGTTGCAACACTCACTACCGAGTTCCAAACTGCCTCTGGAAGCAACGTCAGCACAAGAACTGTTCGTCGGGAGCATCATGAAATGGATTTCCATGTCTGAGCAGCCACACACAAGCCTAAGATCACCGTGCGCAATCCAAAGCTTCATCTGGATTGGTGTAAAGCTCGCTGCCATTAGACTGTAGGAATGGAAACGCTTTCTCTGGAGTGATGACTCGCACTTCACCATCTGGCAGTCCGATAGAGGAGTCTAGGTTTGGCGAATGCCAGGAGAACGCTACCTGCCCGACTGCATAGTGCCAACTGTAAAGTTTGGTGGAGGAGGAATAATGTTCTGGTGCTATTTTTCATGGTTTGGGCTAGGCCTCTTAGTTCCAGTGAAAGGAAATCGTAACACTACAGCATACAATGACATTACAGACGATTCTGTGTTTCCAACTTTGTGGCAACAGTTTGGGGAAGGCCCTTTCCTGTTTCAGCATGATGTGTTGGAGCGTGAGTGTGTAGAGTCCTGTCATTTCAGTGTTCTGGTGTTGCCTCTCCTCTCATATGGCGTCAGTCCCTTCCTGTTGTCTGTGTTGTGGTGCTGCCGCTTAATATGGCGTCAGTCCCTTCCTGTTGTCTGTGTTGTGGTGCTGCCTCTTAATATGGCGTCAGTCCATTCCTGTTGTCTGTGTTGTGGTGCTGCCTCTTAATATGGCCTCAGTCCCTTCCTGTTGTCTGTGTTGTGGTGCTGCCTCTTAATATGGCGTCAGTCCATTACTGTTGTCTGTGTTGTGGTGCTGCCTCTTAATATGGCGTCAGTCCCTTCCTGTTGTCTGTGTTGTGGTGCTGCCTCTTAATATGGCGTCAGTCCCTTCCTGTTGTCTGTGTTGTGGTGCTGCCTCTTAATATGGCGTCAGTCCATTCCTGTTGTCTGTGTTGTGGTGCTGCCTCTTAATATGGCGTCAGTCCCTTCCTGTTGTCTGTGTTGTGGTGCTGCCTCTTAATATGGCGTCAGTCCCTTCCTGTTGTCTGTGTTGTGGTGCTGCCTCTTAATATGGCGTCAGTCCATTCCTGTTGTCTGTGTTGTGGTGCTGCCTCTTAATATGGCCTCAGTCCCTTCCTGTTGTCTCAGTGAGAGGAACACTTCAAAGTCCTTACTCACGCAAGCATCAGTCACAGACCAGAGGACGATTTCGTCAGCCTTTCTTCTTCCCTCAATCTCTTTCTCACTAGTTCATTCATCCATCTGCTTTCCCCCTCTTTCTTGCCCCCCCCCCCTCCCTTCTCTTCCCTCCCCCTGTCCCCAGGGTAATGCCTTAGAGTTGGAGCACCTGTCTGAGTTGACAGAGGAGGAGTATGAGGCTCAGATCTTCCAGAGACGGGACCTGAAGGGCTTCATGTGGCTGGACGCTAAATACCTCAACCCATTCTTCACACGACGACTCACACAGGAGGTAACGGCCATTTCAACAGCAAGTGTGTGAGACATGTAATCCCACCTTGGTTTTAGCTGTGCCACTCTCCCTGACACCATGTTGAATTGGTGTATACACGTGCATGCACACGTTCATATTGGATTCATAAGCACCCAGTCATATTAGTTTGAAAGATGCCTATATCTCCCTTGACTTTCTCAGATGTATTCTGTTGCTGTGAGTTTGAGTTTGTTTTCTGTGTGTGTTCCAGGACCTCCTGCATGGTCGGATCCAGATGAAAACTCTGACCAATAAGTGGTACGAGGAGGTCCGACAGGGCCCATCTGGTTCTGAGGACATTGAAGACGAGAATGAGCTACTCTGAACCCAACACACACGCTCCTGAGTGTTGGTGAATGGGCAGGAAGATGAACAGAGCGTGTGTCCTGGATTCAGAGCGTATGAAAGGACAGGAGACTGCAGAGAGGAACGCTTGTGGAGGAAAACCACTCGTTTCTGTTTCTTCCTTGCATGTGTCACCTGTGTGTTCTTGACCACTAATGACTAATTCCATTCTCTGTGGACGACACCACTCTGCAGACCCCCCTCCCTCTTCACACCACTACCACTCCTCTACACTGGAGCACACTATTTGATTTGAGCCAATCCAAAATGCAGTGTCTGTGATGTCTGACAAACCGGGTGAAACTGGGAACTGGCGATCACACATGAATTTGCCATTATACCATGTAATGATACTGAAATTGTTTTGACAATGAGGCTTTTCCATATGCCAACATGTTCCTCCTCAGCTCTACACAGTAACTACAGATAAGGTACATGGAACATTGAGTCGTGGCTAAAGGATAGTGGACAAATTCTGGCCCTTGTGTGTCTATGTAGTTACATTTACTTTTTTCCAAGAAAACAGATTCCATGTAACTGCATTTTATTTGAGAGGTTTTGAGGACTAGGGATAGAAAAGCAGGTTGAAAGGAACTCCTGTGAAGAGAGTAGCCTCTAGCAAAGCAATATTGGAGTTACTGTTTAGTTCACCTTTCAATGTGCTTTCACATATGCTGATAACTGATGTTCTGGTAACACAATTTGAATGTTTGCTTTATAAACTACTTATAAGCATTATTGCAAGATTTTATTTTTTTTGTATTATAGCAGGTAATATTATAACAATATGTAGTTCTGATTATTGAATTATAATTGTGATAGTAGTTGAAAACAGTTTATAAGCAGGATCTTTAATAAGGTGATATCAGAGTATTTTTTTCTTCTTCATGTGAATCACTTTATGATGGAGGCAAGGCACCAATGAATGTCTGGGTGGCGGGGGGGGTTGAGGTCTTGTTGAGTTTAAATTTCATTTTATTTGTTGCTGGGATGAAGGCTTTTCTGTAAACTCGTGTTACACTGGGCATTGCTGAATAACACGATGGTGGTAATGTGGTATTTTTTATTTGAAAGAAATTGGCTTGGAGTTATACATAATACAAACATGGCTTGTCATGTGATTCATTCTTGGCTTTAGTTATTCCTATCCAACCCTCTCAGATCAACGTGAAGTGCCTAGCAATAGGGGTGAGGGGTCGATTTGGAGTCTGGTAGTAATGTATAATGCAGGTTTGTTCAAAGATGTTTAATGTTCAAAGATACATCACTTTCTGAAAGTTAACATGATACATTTGACTTTGATTGTACACACACACGCTCGCTCTCTCTCTCTGAGCAATCTTAAACTGCTAAAGTTTCCTATCCTGTGACCCAAGTCACATAATCCGACCAATGATATGATTGCTTTTAAGAGGACAACCCCAGGCATTACTCTGGGATTGGCATAAATCCAGTTTCTTTGATAATATTTATGGAAGGCAGAAGTTGTTTTATGTTCAGATATGTTTTTGTCAGTTTCCTGCAAAGGAATATAAAAAACCCTACCTACTCTGTATGTTGCAATTCTAGATTTTCTAAAATTGCCCCAGACCGGTTATGCCTGTAGATGCTGGGTCTATGCATGTTATCTAGATGCTGCTTAATGACTACACATGTTATCTAGATTCTGCTTAATGACTACACATGTTATCTAGATGCTGCTTAATGACTACACATGTTATCTAGATGCTGCTTAATGACCACATGTTATCTACATGCTGCTTAATGACCACATGTTATCTAGATGCTGCTTAATGACTAAACATATTATCTAGATGCTGCCTAATGACTAGACATGTTAGGTTGAGTTGTCTGCTCTCCCTCCATTCCCAGGCCAGGTTGTCTTAGTTAGCTACTAGTTTGCCTGAGGTGTGTTGCAACATGGGAGCAATAATGAACACGTCCCTTCTCGCTCCATCTCAACCTGACAGATGACATGCTATTAATACTGATGTAAGCTGGCTTTTAGTACAAGACGTCCATATGATTTATTGACAGTTTAAGGTAGTGGATGTTTCTCTGTCGTTATCTTGTTTTCTCCATACAGCAGCATGTACAGTACAGCAGCATGAGCCAATTATCCCCAGTCTCTCCATAGAAGGTTAAAGAGTATTTTGACAGGATAACAGGGGGTTTCGCTTGACACCCTAACGAAGCACAAGATCGTTAGACTACTGAAATAGGTGAGAGTGTGGTCATGCTGTGTGCTTCTAAGCCTGACCAGATTATAGGAAATGGCACACACCACCGGTCAGGTCAAACCTCTTCTCAGGTTATTTTGAGCAGCTTCCACATCCAGAAAATGTGCTTAATCACATTATTCAAAGATCTGAACATCCCATTTAGTCCCACACTGGGATGATCAGTAGTTGTAGTAATCAGTTCTGACCGGTAGGGGGAGCTATGTCCACAGTTTATGTCCCAACATTGGGTTTTGAAGTGTGGTGTTACAGTAGTCAAGTAAAGACAATCTGTAAAGCTTCTTTCAAGGCTTTCACTGTACTTTCAGAGGTGCTGTTTAAACTGTGTAAGATTAGTCAATCAAATGTACAGTGCCTAAGGAAAGTATTCAGACCCCTTGACTTTTTCCACATTTTCTTACGTTACAGCCTTATTCTATAATGGATTAAATAAGTGTTTCCCCTTATCAATCTACACACACTACCTCATAATTAAAAAGTGAAACATGATTTTTGAAAAATCTTACATAAGTATTCAGACCCTTTTCAATGAGACTTGAAATTGAGCTTATGTGTATCCTGTTTCTACAACTTGATTGGAGTCCACCTGTGGTGGACATGATTTGAAAAAGCACACACCTGTCTATATAAGGTCCCCCAGTTGATAGTGCACGTCAGAGCAAAAACCAAGCAATGAGGTCAAAGGAATTACCTGTAGCGCTCCGAGACACGATTGTGTCGAGGCACAGATCTGGGGAAGGGTACCAAAAAATGTCTGCAGCATTGAAGGTCCCCAAGAACACCGTGGCCACCATCATTCTTAAATAGAAGTTTGGAATCACCAACACTCTTCCTAGAGCATTCTGACCATTGGTCAGGGAGGTGACCAAAAACCCCATGGTCACTCAAAGTTCCTTTGTGAAGATGGGATAACCTTCCAGAAGGACAACCATTAGGCCTTTATGGTAGAGTGGCCAGACAGAATTCACTCCTCAGTTAAAGAAACATGACAGCCAGCTTGGAGTTTGCCAAAAGGCACCTAAAATGACTCTCAGACCATGAGAAGCAAGATTGAGCTTGTTTAGACTGAATGCCAACCTGGTACCATCTACGGTGAAGCATGGTAGTGGCAGCATCATGCTGTGGGGGTGTTTTTGAGTGGCAGTTACTGGGAGACTAGTCAGGATCAAGGGTAAGATGAACGGAGCAAAGTACAGAGAGATACTTGATGATAACCTGCTCCAGAGCACTCAAGACCTCAGACTGGGTGAAGGGTTCCCCTTCCAACAGGACAACGACCCTAAGTACACAGGCAAGATAATGCAGGAGTGGCTTCGGGACAAGTCTCAATGTCCTTGAGTGGCCCAGCCAGAACCCTATTGAACATCTCTGGAGAGACCTGACAGTAGCTGTGCAGCAATGCCTCCTTCCAACCTGACAGAGCTTGAGAGGATCTACTGAGAAGAATGGGAGAAACTCCCAAAATACAGGTATGCTATGCTTGTAGAGTCATACACAAGACTCAAGGCTCTAATCGCTGCCAAAGGTGCTTCAACAAAGTACTGAATAAAGGATCTAAATACTGAGGTAAATGTGATGTTTATTTATTCTCACATTCGTTTTATTTGTAATTATGGGGTATTGGGTGTAGATTGATCACGATGTAATCCATTTTAGAATAAGGCTGTAACGTAACAAAATGGATAAAGTCAAGGGGTCTGAATACTTTCAGAATCCACTCTTTATGAAGCACTTTTTACATCAGCAGATGTCACAAAGTGCTATTCAGAAACCCAGCTTAAAACCCCGAACAGCAATCAATGCAGATATAGAAGCACGGTGGCTAGGAAAAACTCAATAGGCAGGCCGGAACCAAGGAAAAAACCTAGAGAGTAACCAAATCCAAATCAAATTTTATTTGTCACGTGCCGAATACAACCCTTACCGTGAAATGCTTACATAGAAGCCCTTAACCAACAATGCAGTTTTAAGAAAAATAAGAGTTTAGAAAAATATTTACTAAATAAACGAAAGTAAAAAATAAAAAAGCAACAAAATAACAATAAGGATGCTATATACAGGGGGTACCGGTACAGAGTCAATGTGCAGGGGTACAGGTTAGTTTAGGTAATACACTACCGTTCAAAAGTTTGGGGTCACTTAGAAATGTCCTTGTATTTGAAAGAAAATCACTTTTTTTGGTCCATTTTAAAATGGCATCAAATTGATCACAAATACAGTGTAGACATTGTTATTGTTGTAAATGACTATTGTAGCTGGAAACAGACTTGTTTTATGGAATATCTACAGAGGCCCATTTATCAGCAACCATCACTCCTGTGTCCAATGGCATGTTGTGTTAGCTAATCCAAGTTAATCATTTTAAAAGGCTAATTGATCATTAAAAAACCTTTTGAAATTATGTTATCACAGCAGAAAAAAATAATCAATACAATTGGCCTTCTTTAAACTAGCTGAGTATCTGGAGTATCAGCATTAGTGGGTTTGATTACAGGCTCAAAATGGCCAGAAACAATTACCTTTCTTCTGAAACTCGTCACTCTATTCATGTTCTGAGAAATTACTCCCTTCACAGAACAGTGCCAACTGGATTTAACCGGAGTGGACAACTGAGCAAGAGGACAAGTACATTAGTGTGTAGTTTGAGAAACAGACGCCTCACAAGTCCTTTACTGGCAGCTTCATTAAATAGTACCCGCAAAACACCAGTCTCAACATCAACAGTGAAGAGGCGACTCTGGGATGCTGGCCTTCTATTTACAGAGGAACTGCTTGCAATTAAAGCCTTTAAGTCCGGGGAACTCCAGGGCTGGATGGCATACCAGTGGAAGACCATTATTAGCATGTTTTAACCACTCCTGTATAAATGGTAGATTATTGGACACTCAACAAGATAGTCTGATTTCATTATTACTGAAACAGGATCCAAGTGGTGTATATATAAAGATCCAGTCCATTTAAAAGAATTGGAGGCCTTAAATTCTAGCTAAATACTTAGCGCATAGAATTAAAACAGTTTTGTCAGATATTATTCATCCTAATCAGATTTTTTTTACATGGACGATACTTTGGAGATAATATAAAACAAGTACTGGAAACAATAGAACACTATGAAATATCAGGGAAACCTGGCCTGGTTTTCATAGCTGACTTTGAAAAGGCTTTTGATGAAGTACGACTTGAGTTTATATATAAATGCCTGGAATATTTCAATTTTGGATGATCTTTTATACAATGGGTTAAAGTTATGTATAGTAGCTCTAGGTGTAAAACTGTAAATAATGGCTATATCTCAGAAAGTTTTAAATTGTCGAGGAGTAAAACAAGGTTGTCCACTATCGGCATATCTATTTATTGTCATTGAAATGTTAGCTGTTAAAATGAGATCCAACAATAATATTAAGATATTAGAAATCCATGGTTTAAAACAAAGGTGTCATTGTACGCTGATGATTCATGTTTTCTTTTAAATTCACAATTAAAATCCCTTCGCAGCCTCAAAGGTGATCTAGATACATTTTCTAACCTCTCTGGATTAAAAACAAAATTATGATAACTGTGCTATATTACATATTGGATCACAAAAAAATGCTACTTTTACATTACTGTGTAGTTTACCAATAAAAGGGTCAGATGGAGATGTGGACATACTCGGTATTCATATCCAGAAAGTAAGAAATGATCTCACTCAAATACATTTTTATAGAAAGTTAACAAAGTTAGTTAAAATCTTGCTACCATTGAATGGAAAATACCTGTCTTTGTGAAGAAATCACCCTGTTTCTTTGCCTACAGCCAGCGACCTGCTTTTTAAATTATATGAGCAAAAAATATGACATTTTATTTGGAATGGCAAGCCAGACAAAATCAGAAGGGCCTATTTTTATAATGAATATGAATTCGGAGGTCAGAAATGATTAAATATTAAAGCATTAGACCTCTCACTAAAGGCATCAGTCATACAAAAGTTATACTTAAATCCAAAATGGTTCTCTCATAAATTAGTAAGGATTTCTCACCCCATGTTCAAGAACTGCCTTTTTTTCCTTTATTCAGATTACAACCGCTCACTTTGGTTATTTGAAAACAAAATAATCTCCAACATATCGTTATTTTTTTAAACAAGCGATAGAAAGTTAGTTGCAATTTCAGTTTATTCTACCTGAAAAGACAGAACAAATAATACAACAAATATTGTGGTTAAACTCAAATATACTAATTAATAAGGGGTGTAAGGAACTTGTCTTTCGGCCCTGCATTAAAGACCAAATTTGGTGAAAGAAAATTGTGATAAATAAAAATATATATCAGTTTAATTTAATTACCAAAAATTGACAGCTGCACAATATAAATTGCAAAATAGTTGGGAAGAGATTTTCGATGTATTCCAATTCCATGTCACATGGTTTATGAATTGACACGCAAAACAACGCCGGATTCAAAAGTTTTAATTTTTCAATTGAAATGATTACAACCAATAGAATGATATATATATACACACAAGTATATATATGGGGGATATGGGGCATAGAATCTTCCCAGGTCTGCAGATTTTGCTGCGATGAGGCAGAGTCATTAGATAATTTATTTTGGTACTGACCATATGTAGCTCATTTTTGGTCACAGGTCCAGGAATGGCTGAAGAATTGCAACATTTACCTAGAGCTAACGCTGCAGATAGTAATACTGGGTGATTTGAAAAGTCATAGTCAATTGATTTTAGCAAAGATTTTTATCTTTAATTTACAATCTGTAGAAACTATGAGAATAGAAAGCATCACAGCACAGTTGAAAAATATATGGCAATTAGATATCCAATATGGATGGTGTTAATACGTAGATGGGAGGGGTTGCATGGAGCTGAAGGGTGGGACTAGTAACAACAAGATAACAAATGTAAAACATACAGAGTTGGTCAAATGTACAGTTGAAGTCGGAAGTTTACATACACTTAGGTTGGAGTCATTAAAACTTGTTTTTAAACCACTCCACAAATGTTTGTTAACAAACTATAGTTCGGTTAGGACATCTACTTTTTGAACGACACAAGTCATTTTTCCAACAATTGTTTACAGACAGATTATTTCACTTATAATTCACTGCATCACAATTCCAGTGAGTCAGAAGTTTACAAACACTAAATTGACTGTGCATTTTAAACAGCTTGGAAAATTCCAGAAAATTATGTCATGGCTTTAGAAGCTTCTGATTGACTCAAATGATGTCAATTAGCCTATTGGAGGTGTATCTGTAGATGGATTTCAAGGCCTACCTTCAAACTCAGTGCCACTTTGCTTGACATCATGGGAAACTCAAAACAAAAAAGCCAATATCTCAGAAAATAAATTGTAGACCACAAGTCTGGTTCATCATTGGGAGCAATTTCCAAACATCTGAAGGTACAATGTTCACCTGTACAAACAATAGTATGCAAGTATAAGCACCATGGGACCACGCAGCCATCATACCACTCAGGAAGGAGATGTGTTTTGTCTCCAAGAGATGAATGTACTTTGGTGCGAAAAGTGCAAAATAATCCCAGAAAAACACCAAAGGACCTTGTGAAGATGCTGGAGGAAACGGGTACAAAAGTATCTATATCCACAGTAAAACGAGTCCTATATTGACATAACCTGAAAGGCCGCTCAGCAAGGAAGAAGCCACAGCTCCAGAACTGCCATAAAAAAGCCAGACTACAGTTTGCAACTGCACATGGGGACAAAGACCGTACTTTTTGGAGAAATGTCCTCTGATTTGATGAAACAATAATGGAACAGATTGGCCATAATGAGTATCGTTATGTTTGGAGGAAAAAGGGGGCGGCTTGAAAGCCGAAGAACCACCAGACAGCTGATGTTCTGAAAGAGCTGCATAATCTGGACTCAAGGTCCTAAACGACATCATAACCGCCATCAATAAGAGACATTACTGTGCAGCCGTATTCATCGACCTGGCCAAGGCTTTCGACTCTGTCAATCACAACATTCTTATTGGCAGACTCAACAGCCTTGGTTTCTCAAATGATTGCCTCACCTGGTTTACCAACTACTTCTCTGATAGAGTTCAGTGTGTCAAATCAGAGGGCCTGTTGTCTGGACGTCTGGCAGTCTCTATGGGTGTGCCACAGGGTTCAATTCTTGGGCCGACTCTCTTTTCTGTATACATCAATGATGTTGCTCTTGCTGCTGGTGATTCACTGATCCACCTCTACGCAGACGACACCATTCTGTATACATCTGGCCCCTCTTTGGACACTGTATTAACTAACCTCCAGACGAGCTTCAATGCCATACAACTCTCCTCCCGTGGCCTCCAACTGCTCTTAAACGCAAGTAAAACTAAATGCATGCTATTCAATCGATCACTGCCCGCACCTGCTCGCCCATCCAACATCACTACTCTGGATGGCTCTGACTTAGAATACGTGGACAACTACAAATACCTGGGTGTCTGGTTAGACTAAACTCTCCTTCCAGACTCATTAAGCATCTCCAATCCAAAATTAAATCTAGAATCGGCTTCCTATATCGCAACAAAGCATCCTTCACTCATGCTGCCAAACATACCCTCGTAAAACTGACCATCCTACCGATCCTCGACTTCGGTGATGTCATCTATAAAATAGCCTCAAACACTCTACCCAACAAACTGGATGCAGTCTATCACAGTGACATCCTTTTTGTCACCAAAGCCCCATACACTACCCACCATTGCGACCTGTACACTCTCGTTGGTTGGCCCTTGCTTCATACTCGTCGCCAAACCCACTGGCTACAGGTTATCTACAAGTCTCTGCTAGGTAAAGCCCCGCCTTATCTCAGCCCACTGGTCACCATAGCAGCACCCACTCGTAGCACGCGCTCCAGCAGGTATATCTCACTGGTCATCCCCAAAGCCAATTCCTCCTTTGGTTGTCATTCCTTCCAGTTCTCTGCTGCCCATGACTGGAACGAACTGCAAAAATCTCTGAAGCTGGAGACTCGCATCTCCCTCACTAGCTTTAAGCACCAGCTGTCAGAGCAGCTCACAGATCACTGCACCTGTACATAGCCCATCTGTAAACAGCCCATCTATCTACCTCATCCCCACACTGTATTTATTTATTTATCTTGCTCCTTTGCACCCCAGTATCTCTACTTGCACATTAATCTTCTGCAGATCTGCCATTCCAGTGTTTAATTGCTATATTGTTAGTACTTCGCCACCATGGCCTATTTATTTCCTTAAGTTACCTCATTTGCACTCACTGTATATAGACTTTTCGTTTTCTTTTGTTCTACTGTGTTATTGACTGTATGTTTTGTTTATTCCACGTGAAACTCTGTGTTGTTGTATGTGTCGAATTGCTATGCTTTATCTTGGCCAGGTCGCAGTTGTAAATGAGAACTTCTTCTCAACTAGCCTACCTGGTTAAATAAAGGTGAAATAAAATAAATAAATAAAAACACCATCCCAACCGTGAAGCACAGGGGTGGCAGCATCATGTTGTGGGGGTGCTTTGCTGCAGGAGGAACTGGTGCACTTCACAAAATAGAGGGCATCATGAGGTAGGAAAATTATGTGGATATATTGAAGCAACATCAAGACATCAGTCAAGAAGTTAAAGCTTGGTCGCAAATGGGTCTTCCAAATGGACAATGACCCCAAGCATACTTCCAAAGTTGTGGCAAAATGGCTTAAAGACAACAAAGTCAAGGCATTGGAGTGGCCATCACAAAGCCCTGACCTCAATCCCATAGAAAATTTGGGGGCAGAACTGAAAAAGCGTGTGCGAGCAAGGATGGCTACAAACCTGACTCAGTCACGGCAGCTCTGCCAGGAGGAATGGGCCAAAATTCACCCTCCTTATTGTGGGAAGCTTGTGGAAGGCTACCCAAAACATTTGACACAAGTTAAACAATTTAAAGGCAATGCTACTAAAAACTAATTCAGTGTATGTAAATATCTGACCCACTGGGAATGTGATGAAATAAATAAAAGCTGAAACAAATCATTCTCTCTACTATTATTCTGATATTTCACATTCTTAAAATAAAGTGGTGATCCTAACTGAGACGTAAGACAGGGAATTTTTGGCTAAGGTACAGTGCCTTGCGAAAGTATTCGGCCCCCTTGAACTTTGCGACCTTTTGCCACATTTCAGGCTTCAAACATAAAGATACAAAAGTGTATTTTTTTGTGAAGAATCGACAACAAGTGGGACACAATCATGAAGTGGAACGACATTTATTGGATATTTCAAACTTTTTTTTAACAAATAAACTGAAAAATTGGACGTGCAAAATTATTCAGCCCCTTTACTTTCAGTGCAGCAAACTCTCTCCAGAAGTTCAGTGAGGATCTCTGAATGATCCAAAGTTGACCTAAATGACTAATGATGATAAATACAACCCACCTGTGTGTAATCAAGTCTCTGTATAAATGCACCTGCACTGTGATAGTCTCAGAGGTCCGTTAAAAGCGCAGAGAGCATCATGAAGAACAAGGAACACACCAGGCAGGTCCGAGATACTGTTGTGAAGAAGTTCAAAGCCGGATTTGGATACAAAAAGATTTCCCAAGCTTTAAACATCCCAAGGAGCACTGTGCAAGCGATACATTGAAATGGAAGGAGTATCTGACCACTGCAAATCTACCAAGACCTGGCCGTCCCTCTAAACTTTCAGCTCATACAAGGAGAAGACTGATCAGAGATGCAGCCAAGAGGCCCATGATCACTCTGGATGAACTGCAGAGATCTACAGCTGAGGTGGGAGACTCTGTCCATAGGACAACAATCAGTCGTATATTGCACAAATCTGGCCTTTATGGAAGAGTGGCAAGAAGAAAGCCATTTCTTAAAGATATCCATAAAAAGTGTTGGTTAAAGTTTGCCACAAGCCACCTGGGAGACACACCAAACATGTGGAAGAAGGTGCTCTGGTCAGATGAAACCAAAATTGAACTTTTTGGCAACAATACAAAACGTTATGTTTGGCGTAAAAGCAACACACCATCCCCACTGTCAAACATGGTGGTGGCAGCATCATGGTTTGGGCCTGCTTTTCTTCAGCAGGGACAGGGGAGATGGTTAAAATTGATGGGAAGATGGATGGAGCCAAATACAGGACCATTCTGGAAGAAAACCTGATGAGTCTGCAAACGACCTGAGACTGGGACGGAGATTTGTCTTCCAACAAGACAATGATTCAAAACATAAAGCAAAATCTACAATGGAATGGTTCAAAAATAAACATATCCAGGTGTTAGAATGGCCAAGTCAAAGTCCAGACCTGAATCCAATCGAGAATCTGTGGAAAGAACTGAAAACTGTTGTTCACAAATGCTTGTAGCGGTATTTATTAGAGAGGGGTAAAGAAAGCTTTTGTTCGGGCGCCAGGCAGGTATTAACCATGCCGAAAGGAAAAGAGTAGAATAGAGAGAACCACTACCAGACCCACACACATCAGCAGAAGAGACTGCCTAGAGTGTAGCCTGTTTACCAGATAGCCAGTGGAGAGAAAAGAGAATACACACCATATAAAACCCACATCACAGCACAGGGGTAACCCAAACAAGAATACCTCATACAATAATACTAATAATGGCAGAGCAATTCAACAGCAACTTCATACAAGAACGAACCCAGTCATCAACATAGGATTTGCAATAATCTGTATTATTTTCTAGTAGATGAGTGCAGAGGGTATGAATGTGGGGGGTGTTCATCGACACAACAAAGGCCTTAAAAATGTCCAGTCTTCTCGGCCACATGTCATTAGTACATCTCAATACAGTTCACATAACAATACACAATTGGCAAGCAACCTCCCTTTTAACTAAAATGTCCAAATACTTCAGGCAGGGCAATAATAGTCCAGCTCTAATGCACTTCAATGGGAAGTGCATTGGAAAAATAGAGTCTGTTTCAGGGTAAAGCACTGGAACGATAGAGGGAAGAGAAAAAGAGAAAGAGAACAAGAGAGGTCTTAGCTGTGGTCTTCAGGCGTGCAGGTGTACTGTCTGACTGTCCGATGGTTTGTATGTTAAAGCTTCGCAACAATGTTGCTACGAATCCATGCGATCCATAACGGGCGTGGTTCCAAACAAAAACAACCACGACCTAGAGCGATTACACCGATGATTGAGTTAAATACTCTATAAACTACACACGCTGAAAACAAACAAAACTTCTGCAGCACAGCACACACAATCAAACTGTCGCGCCACCAAAAAGCCCCTCCCCAAAGAGCTGAACGAGCTCTCTTTATATTCTTCTTCCTTACTGCTCATGCGCTCTTAAAGTGGCAGTGCACGGTGAAGGCTCTGTGCAGATTTCGCCACACTCCTCCCCCCATGAAAAAACAATGCCTGTAGAAACAGAGGATGCAGGCTTTGACAGGTTCATGTTCCTGCTACACAAAACCAGGGAAGTCCTCCTCATCAGAGTCCTCCACGAAGAGGTCCTGCAGGTGTTGCTTTTGCCTGCGATCCAGCTCTTCTGCCGTAGGGTAGCAGGGCTTTAGGTCAACAACATGCACTGTCCTGACATCTTCCCCAGTGTCCTCCAAACAGACCAAGTAGTTCACTGGTCCCAACTGCTGCACTACACGGTATGGACCTTTCCATCTCGAAGCTAGCTTGGCAGTGAACTTCTTAGATGCCTTTGACAGATGATGTGAACGTACCCAGACACGAGACTGGGGTGGAAAACACACGTCTCGTCTATGTTTGTCATAGTTTCTCAGCTGTCGTTGTTTGGCTTTGGTTTTGCTGGCCTCCACTCTGGCTAGCAAGGTGTGGTGGTGTTGTACGGCATCAAACGCTGGGCAGTCAGGTGAAACATTCGAACTTTGCAAGACCCTGTCCATCGGTCCTTTTAGTGGTCTTCCCAGGTGGAGTTCGGCGGGAGTGACCCCAGAAGTCTCCTGCACGGCAGAGTTCAGTGCAAAGCGAAATTCTGGAAGATGCTGATCCCACCTTGTGTGCTGATCCCCCACGAATGAAGCAATCATCCCCTTCAGGGTTCGGTTTACCCTCTCGGTCAGGTTGGTCTGAGGATGGTAGGCTGTGGTCAGCTTGGCAATTACACCCCAGTAGGTACAGAGCTCTTTGTATATTCCTGATATGAACTGCGGACCTCGGTCAGAGAGGATTTGGTCCGGAATTCCGAATCTGGTAAAAACCGCCCTTCGCAGAATTAGAGCAATGGCTGATGCAGTGGCTTTGCGGAGGGGAAACAACTCCACCCAGTGTGTGTAGTAGTCCACTACCACCAATAAAAATTCATTCCGTGTCCCCCGGCTGGGAGGAAAAGGTCCCATGAGGTCAATTCCCAACATTTCATTTGGATGGTTCACCAAGGTCTGCTGCATTTTCCCAGCAGGTCTGCCAATGTCTGGTTTGTATTTCTGGCAGACTTCACACTGCTGTACAAACTTCCAGGTATCAACCCACATGCCTGGCCAGTAAACCACATCTTGTAGTCTTCGATAAGTTTTAAAAACTCCAAGATGGCCACTCATGGGATTGGCATGATAAGCTTGGATTATCTGGTCACACAATGTAGAGGGAATGAAGACGCGATAATGGGTGCTGTGTATTCCATCTCCTCTTGGAGTTTTTCGATACACTTTATCCTGAATTATGCTATACTTATCATTGAAGCGACTCTTGGAGTCTTCTTCAGACAGACTCTTGTGGATCGCCATGATGGCAGCATCCTTCTGCTGTGCTCTCCATACACTCTCATCATCCAGAGGAAAGGAATCATCCAGACATTTAGCGGTAGTATAGGTACTGCACAAGGGAGGACAAACATTGGCAGTCTCTGTAATCCGAGAAAGGGCATCTGGTACAACGTTCAGTTTTCCTTTGCGATACTCAATGATGAAGTCAAACTTCTGCAGTCTGATAGACCAGCGAATAAGACGGCTGTTGGTCTTGCCTGATGCCAGAACCCACTGCAGAGCAGCGTGGTCTGTGACAACGGTGAAGATCTTTGCCTCCAAGTAGTAGCTCCATTTCTCCAAAGCCCAGACCACAGCGAGGCATTCCCTTTCAGTCGTTGAATAATTCCTCTCGGCTGAATTAAGGGTGCAACTTGCATAGGCAAGAACTTCTTCTGTTCCAAGTCCTGTTTGTTGAGCCAAGACTGCTCCAAGTCCTGTTTGACTTGCATCCGTGTACACAATGAAATGAGCATTCAGGTTAGGATGTCCAAGCACTGGAGGAGTAATTAGACTGTTTTTGAGTGCTTCAAATGCACCTTGGCATGCAGGGGTCCATTGGAATTTCACACCTTTCTTCTTAAGGTGATTGAGGGGTTCGGCTACCTTTGAAAAGTCAGGCACAAACCTGTGGTACCATCCAGCCATACCCAGAAACCGCTGAACAGCCTTGAGGGATGTGAGAATTGGGAATTCCTGCACGGCTGCAACTTTGTCTGGATCTGCATGGATACCTTCAGCATTAACCACATGACCAAGGAACTTGAGTTCTGGCAGACAAAAACGACACTTCTTCAAGTTCAAGGTCAAACCTGCAGCCTTTAGTCTGTCGAAGACGGACTGAATGTCTTGCAGATGTTCCGCGACAGAGGAGGAGTAGATTATGATGTCATCCAGATACACAAGACAATTTCTACCCCTCAGATCTCCCAGGACAGTCTCCATCAACCTTTGGAAGGTTGCTGGAGCATTCTTCAAACCAAAAGGCATGACTTTGAAGGAGTACAAACCAGCAGGGGTGACAAAGGCAGTCTTGTCCTGACTAGCGGGATCCATTGACACCTGCCAATAGCCACTGTTCAGATCCAGATTACTAAAGATGGATGCTCCTGCCAGAGATTCCAGTATGTCATATATGTTTGGTAGAGGGTAGGCATCACTTTCTGTTATGGCATTCGGCTTCCTGTAGTCCACACAGAATCGATATCCACCATCTTTCTTAGGAATCAGGACAACCGGAGAAGCCCATCCGGAAAAAGAAGGTTCCACAATTCCATTCTCCAACATGTTTTTGAGCTGTTCATTGAGAATGGCCAGTTTGGCGGGGGACAGCCTGTAGGGACGCTGCTTAATAGGGACCTCATGCCGGGTATAGATTTTGTGTTTGAAGACGGTTGTACGGCCGAGTGTAAGAGTACAGACCTCACTGTTCACGTCCAACATCTGGGATAGCTGCCACCTTTCATCATCCGACAGACATGCCTGTTGCACCGCTTGTTTGATGTAGAAATCAGCATCAGGTTTGCTTTTGCTCTCTGATAGAAGGGGGGGTACGGCGGTAATCAGGGTGATAGTTGGGTTCTCAGACTTCACTGATGGAACATGTTTTTGTCTTTGTCTCTTTATATTTTCTCTGTCTCTGACTTGACCTTGTCCGGACTCTGCATAATGTAGCAGGCTCCAACCTGAAATCAGTGCATTACCAGGTTGAAATGGATGAGGCTGAGAATAGTCAGAGTGCAGCCGATAGGAGGGTTCGGACATCGAGATGGTCAGTCCACTGAAGAACAGGAAGTCTAGGCCAAGGACTACAGCAAATGCAAGGCTTGAATCTGCAAGAATTGCCACAGGAAGGTTAATAGTCTCACCATGCAGTTGTATTATTATACTAATCCAGCCCAAGGGAGTGGTAGGTTCTCCATTGGCCAAGTACAATGGTCCCTCCTCCCATGTTCGTAGCTCCTCATGAGGTAATGCCATGTTCTGCCACAGGGCCTCTTGCATCAGGGTGTAAGATGCCCCTGTGTCGATTATGGCCTTCCCTCTCCAGTTCCTAACAGTCAGAGGAATCAATAGTTGTTGCGGAATAGGAATAAGACCGCTAGCTGTGCTGTCTAAAGGCTTCATGGTGGGCATTAAGGCTGACCCAATTGTATGCAAGCCACCACGCCTGTCTAGACTTTCAGTCTTCGGTCCTTTCCGACCTTTTCCTGAATCCTGACGCTGGACATAGAGCGGGCAAGAATCTGGAGGATGTTGGACTTTACACCTCCAACACATAACTGGACTTTTGTCCTGGATCTTGGGTACAAATATCTGAGACGGTTTAGCCCCAGGAGAGTTATTGGTATACTGGGATGAGGGAACCGGGTTTTTAGTTTGGAGGTGGCGCTTCCAGTCCTTCTCAAACTGAGTCCCAAGCCGCACCAGATCATCCACATTTTGCACACGTTCTCGAAGTTGACTAGCAAGGCGGGGAACCATGTTCTTAAGAAGGAGTTTGACCATCTCCTGCTCAGTAATGTCAGCCTTCCATCTTCTACATAGAACTCGATAGGAGAAGGCAAAGTCCCGTATTGGCTCTGCTTCACCCTGGACTCTGTTACGAACACGTTCCGCCAGTTCATCCCCATAGTCCTCTGAGAGGAAGGCTAAGAGGAATATTTTTTGAAACTCCTCCCAGGTTGACACATGTTCACAGGCTATCTCCCACCAGTCTCTTGCTGTACCATGGAGAACACTGCGGAGGGTGGCCAGAACCTCCAAGTCAGTAAGGGGCCGGATAGAAAGAAAATCATTACACTTAGATAAGAAAAACAGTGGATCAACATCATCTTCTGGGCTGCCAAAAGTGGGGAAAAGTAGTTTGATAGGGAGGGAGCGCTCTAGAGGAGGCATGACAGTGGCAGCGGGAGTTCTGTTGTTTAACAGTACCTTCAGAGGGGTTTTTGTAGTACTACCTGTTCCTATTACCTTACTGGCCAAGCCAGTGGCAGAGGTAAAACCTGAGGGCGGTGCAGAAGATTTGTCCAGAAGGGAAAAGCACTGCATTACCTCCTGGTGCAGCCCTTCCAGTTGAAGGTCTGTGGCCTTCTGTGCTTTTTCCATCTCATTAACGATGTCCTTTTGAGTCTGTTCAATCAAAAATCGTAGTTCCCCTGTGAGAGAGTTCTTCATGTCCTCCATAACTTCCTTCAGATAAGAACACACTCCCTTCACAACAGAGGCTGACTCCTCTGCTCTCCGTTTTTGTTCGTCCTCAAGAAAGAGTATGACTTGATGATGGTTAGTTTCCATTTGTGTTTTGAACCGGTGCAGTTTTCCTTGAATATCCTGCTTCAGAGAATCTTGTAAATATTTCTGTCTCTGAACAATTTGTTGTTAGTTTTCCTCCATTTGACAGGGAAGGTAATCCAACCTCCTCTGCATATCTGTCTGATGAGCCTCCACACATTCACTGAGTTTGCGAATGGCATTCTCCTGCAATGTCAAACTATGATTGGTGTGTGTCCATTGATGTTCCAGTTGTCCAGGGATCACAGAGACACCTCTCCCAGTCTCTCTGGACAGGGTAACCGGAAGGGTTTGAGGGGAGGGTAATGGTGGAGATGTTATAGGTGAGCCAGAAACCTGGGGATTAGGGTCAGTGCTATCCAACTCCATTAGTTCATTAAGTCCTTCCACAATGAAAGAATCCCGAACATGATTACCATCAGGTGTGTCCACATTGACACAGTATGGGGTTCCAACAAAAGACATGATTCAACCTTGTGTGGATGGTGTCATGGGTGTTTCTCTTCAAGTCCCTGTTTGGGCGCCAATTCTGTAGCGGTATTTATTAGAGAGGGGTAAAGAAAGCTTTTGTTCGGGCGCCAGGCAGGTATTAACCATGCCGAAAGGAAAAGAGTAGAATAGAGAGAACCACTACCAGACCCACACACATCAGCAGAAGAGACTGCCTAGAGTGTAGCCTGTTTACCAGATAGCCAGTGGAGAGAAAAGAGAATACACACCATATAAAACCCACATCACAGCACAGGGGTAACCCAAACAAGAATACCTCATACAATAATACTAATACTAATAATGGCAGAGCAATTCAACAGCAACTTCATACAAGAACGAACCCAGTCATCAACATAGGATTTGCAATAATCTGTATTATTTTCTAGTAGATGAGTGCAGAGGGTATGAATGTGGGGGGTGTTCATCGACACAACAAAGGCCTTAAAAATGTCCAGTCTTCTCGGCCACATGTCATTAGTACATCTCAATACAGTTCACATAACAATACACAATTGGCAAGCAACCTCCCTTTTAACTAAAATGTCCAAATACTTCAGGCAGGGCAATAATAGTCCAGCTCTAATGCACTTCAATGGGAAGTGCATTGGAAAAATAGAGAGTCTGTTTCAGGGTAAAGCACTGGAACGATAGAGGGAAGAGAAAAAGAGAAAGAGAACAAGAGAGGTCTTAGCTGTGGTCTTCAGGCGTGCAGGTGTACTGTCTGACTGTCCGATGGTTTGTATGTTAAAGCTTCGCAACAATGTTGCTACTAATCCATGCGATCCATAACGGGCGTGGTCCCAAACAAAAACAACCACGACCTAGAGCGATTACACCGATGATTGAGTTAAATACTCTATAAACTACACACGCTGAAAACAAACAAAACTTCTGCAGCACAGCACACACAATCAAACTGTCGCGCCACCAAAGAGCCCCTCCCCAAAGAGCTGAACGAGCTCTCTTTATATTCTTCTTCCTTACTGCTCATGCGCTCTTAAAGTGGCAGTGCACGGTGAAGGCTCTGTGCAGATTTCGCCACATGCTCTCCATCCAACCTCACTGAGCTTGAGCTGTTTTGCAAGGAGGAATGGGAAAAAATGTCAGTCTCTCGATGGGCAAAACTGATAGAGACATACCCCAAGCGACTTACAGCTGTAATCGCAGCAAAAGGTGGCGCTACAACTTAAGGGGGCTGAATAATTTTGCATGCCCAATCTTTCAGTTTTTGATTTGTTAAAAAAGTTTGAAATATCCAATAAATGTCGTTCCACTTCATGATTGTGTCCCACTTGTTGTTGATTCTTCACAAAAAAATACAGTTTTATATCTTTATGTTTGAAGCCTGAAATGTGGCAAAAGGTCGCAAAGTTCAAGGGGGCCGAATACTTTCGCAAGGCACTGTAGGTTTAGATTTCAATATCCGCAATAGAAATGACATCTATTAGTGTTGTGCTTAGTTGGTTAAAGTACCTGTCTAGCAAACAGGACATCCGGAGTTTGAATCTCTGCAAACCTTTACAAGCACTTCATTGTACCAATTGGTGGAGAATGTCGGAGGGACCTCTATCATTTTGTAGCGTGAAGTGATCGTATAGTGGTTAGTACTCTACCTTGTGGCAGCAGAAACCCAGGTTTGAATCCTGTTCACGGCACTGAAATGAACAAAGACATGGCAATAGGTTTGTATTTTTAACTACTTAAAACTTACTGTGTAAGCTGAGATACACAAACTCTGGCATTTGACAAAATCCCCCAGCTCATGGTACATTAGTGAGTTACATTAACTGGTTCATCTGCTGTTTCAGAGATTCTTACGAATTTTCAGTATGACACTTAGTTGATACTGTTACTGTCCTCAAAATACCCAAATGAATAAGAAATAGTGTGTGATTACATCTGTGGGTGCTGTGGCATAGTTGAAGTACCTGTCTTGCAAACAGGAGATCCTGAGTTCAAATCCCAGCCGTGCCTTTCCAAGTACTTCAGTGTAGTCATTGGCGGAGAAAGTATGATGAGAGGGCTCTCTGTTTTTCTGTTTTGATAAGTAAGCGAAGCCAGTGGGGAGAAGACATGAGAAGCATGCAATTAAGATTATCCAATGTCAAGTAAAAATTGCAATTTTTGAATGGATTGAAACGTACCAACTGAGTAAAGCTGAACTGGCTAACCATTCCAGCGTTTAGCCAGCTTGTACACATCACTGTGCCAACATGAATAGACTCCACAAGCAAGCTGTGACTGTATAGTGGTTAGTTGTCTTAAAATCCTTAAAATCCTGGTCATGGCACTGACAAGGATTTACATATTTTTGTGCTGTGGCTTTTTCAGTTAAATCACTTGTCTAAGAAACAGGCAAATCCTGAGATTAAATCTCAGCAGTACCTTCAATGTAACCGTTGGAGGGATAGAGTCCTCTATTTTTCTCATCCAAGGGGTTTTGAGAAGTAGGCGTGGCAAGTGGAGAGAAGACGTGAGGAGCCTGCAATTGAGATATTCCAATGTCACGGAAAAAGGGCCCTTTTTGAATGAATTGAAACGTACCAACTGAGTAAAGCTGAACTGGCTAGCAGCTCTAGCGTTTAGCCAGCTTGTACACATCACTGTGCCAACATGAATACCATCTACAAGCAAGGTTTGGTAGCTCACAGTGATGGTATAGTGGTTGGTACTATACCCTTGACTGTGAGACCCATTACATTGTTTTGCTCCCTCTAAGAAAATAAATAAATAACTCAATATAACAACCTGGCATTATTTACAAATAATTAAGAATGTCTCACCCCATTTTCAAGAATGGCCTTTTTCTCGCTCAGTTTAAGTTATTTGAAAACGAAATCATGTCCAAAATGTTTATAATATTTTTTTCAAGTTATTATTATTCTTAATTATATAAAAGCCCGTTGGATATTCTCACAGACATATTATTAACCCTGTTATTAGCAGGACAATATATTTTGGTCATATTGGTCATGGCACCCGAGTGGTGCACAATGGGATTGCCTTGCAGTTCTCCAGCTGTATCTCCAGAAACAGCAGTGGGCGCGTGAGGTTCAAGGCACAGAAGACCGGCCTAGCCCATGGGGAAGGGAGGAGGAGAAAGGGGGAGGGGTTCAGTATTGCTCTGTGCTACCTCGCCCCACTGGGTAGCACAGAGCAATACTTTAAGGGACACGGGACTAATAATGACGCTGACAAGGGAAACGTTCCCGCTGTTCCAGTCTGCACATTCAAACGGTTAGGTTGTAATTCTCAGAATAAAAACTCACCGGACACTATGAAAGCTCAAACCAAGTTAATTCTGCCCAGAGGATAAATACAGCTGCATTAAACAAATGCATTTTTACAATAGTTGCGGTATATGTACCCCACTTTGGGTGGAGTCTCCTCCTTCTCTCTAAACATTGTATTTATTGCTAGGCAGAACACAGGTAATAAACGTTTCTTCTCCCTTAATGTGACCTGACCTATCCTTGACCCCCTTCATCACTAATCCATTGCTCTCTCCCCTTATCAATGCCTGCCACATGTGATCACTTTCCCTACACACAGTACATTCCAAGCTTAATTGCACCCACCATATACACTACCATTCAAAAGTTTGGGGTCATTTAGACATTTCTTTGGTTTCCATGAGAACATATATGAAATGAGTTGCAACATGAATTGGAAATATAGTCAAGACGTTGACAAGGTTATGAATAATGATTTTTAATTGAAATAATAATTGTGTCCTTAAACTTTGCTTTCGTCAAAGAATCCTCCATTAGCAGCAATTACAGCCTTGCAGACCTTTGGCATTCTAGCTGTCAATTTGTTGAGGTAATCTGAAGAGATTTCATTCCATGCTTCCTGAAGCACCTCCCACAAGTTGGATTGGCTTGATGGGCACTTCTTTAGTACCATACGGTCAAGCTGCTCCCACAACAGCTCAAAAGGGTTGATGGCCACTTCATTATAGACAGAATACCAGCTGACTGCTTCTTCCCTTTTAGCCTGTACAAATCTCCCACTTTAAATCACCAAAGCACCCCCAGACCATCACATTGCCTCCACCATGCTTGACAGATGGCATCAAGCACTCCTCCAGCATCTTTTCATTTTTTTTTGCGTCTCATGAATGTTCTGCTTTGGGATCCAAACACCTTAAACTTAGATTTGTCTGTCCATAACACTTTTTTTCAATCTTCCTCTGTCCAGTGTCTGTGTTATTTTTGAAATGGTCGTCGTATGAAGAAGGTGTGGACCGCAGCTTCGTACGTGTTCATGATTTTTTATTTACTTAACACTGAAATACAAAATAACAACGTGAATAAACGAAAAAAAAAAAAAAAAACAGTCCTGTAAGGTGCAGAAAACACTAAACAGAAAATAATCATCCACACCTAAAATGGGGAAAACAGGCTGCCTAAGTATGATTCTCAATCAGAGACAACGAACGACACCTGCCTCTGATTGAGAACCATACCAGGCCAAACACATAAACACAACATAGAAAAAAGAACATAGACTACCCACCCCAACTCACGCCCTGACCAACTAAAACAAAGACATAACAAAGGAACTAAGGTCAGAACGTGACAATTTTGCCCTACTTAATCTTTTCTTTTTATTGGCCTGTCTGGGATATGGCTTTTTCTTTGCAACTCTGCCAACTCTCCCAGTTGCCTGTTTGATGTTGAGACTGGTGTTTTGCGAGTACTATTTAATAAAGCTGCCAATTGAGGACTTGTGAGGTGTCTGTTTCTCAAACTAGACACTCTAATGTACTTGTCTTCTTGCTCAGTTGTGCACCGGGGCCTCCCACTCCTCTTTCTATTCTGGTTAGAGACAGTTTGCGCTGTTCTGTGAAGGGAGTAGTTCACAGCGTTGTAGGTGATCATCAGTTTCTTGCCAATTTCTCGCATGGAATAGCCCTCATTTCTCAGAACAAGAATAGACTGATGAGTTTCAGAAGAAAGGTATTTGTTTCTGCCCATTTTGAGCCTGTAATCGAACCCACAAATGCTGATGCTCCAGATACTCAACTAGTCTAAAGAAGGCCAGTTTTATTGCTGTACTAACATAATTGCAAAAGGGTTTTCTAATGATCAATTAGCCTTTTAAAATTATTAACTTGGATTAGCTAACACAACGTGCCATTGGAACACAGGACTGATGGTTGATGATAATGGGCCTCTGTACGCCTATGTAGGTTTTCCATAAACAATCAGCCGTTTCCAGCTACAATAGTAATTTACAACATTAACAATGTCTACACTGTGTTTCTGATCGATTTGATGTTATTTTAATGGACAAAAAAATGAGGTTTTCTCCCAAAAACAAGGACTTTTCTAAGTGACCCCAAAGTTTTGTACGGTAGTGTACCTTCTTCCTACAGATAACCATTAACCTCTGGTGTAGCCCCTCGGTTATGGCACCCCTCAGGTCTCTATTACAACTAATTGATTAATAACATTTAAAGTTCAGAAATAATAAACCTATCAGTCCCCCCTTTTTGAACAACTGATACCATACTTTTCAACATTACATAAACTTGTAAATTACTTGTAAATGGACAAACAATGATAATAAAACATGAACAAAAAATAAACATAATTAACATTCACAGTGAGGTTTACAAACTCAGAGACACATGGCCTCTGTTCTATGATCACACCATACACAATCTTATTTCCATTTCTCATAGAACACAGATAACAACGTGTCCATTGGAGCTGTTGACTTCTTCCATTTCAACTTTCTCCTTCTGGTTCGTAAAATAGCATCAAGGTATAATGTACAGACAAAGGTAAGGTAGGATGTGAATACAGTGGGGGTAAACCTAGGTATTGAGTGATGAAGAGAGAGATATTGTCTCTAGAAACATCATTGAAACCAGGAGATGTCATTGCATGTGTGGGTGGTGGAACTAATAGGTTGGATAAGGTATAGTGAGCAGGACTAGAGGCTCTACAGTGAAATAAGCCAATAAACACTAACCAGAACAGCAATGGACAAGACATATTGACATTAAGGAGAGGCATGCTTAGTCGAGTGATCAAAAGGGTCCAGTGAGTGGAGAGGTTGGTTGAGGGTCACGGCGATTTAGACAGCTAGCCAGGCCATCGGTAGCAAGCTAGCATAGGATGGAGGTATGTTGTTAGCCACCTCTTGCGTTCGGTCAGTAGATTAGTGGGGTTCCGTGTGGTAGAGGGGATTAATCCAAATCACACAACAACAACAAAAATAAGAACAATAGATATAGTTATAGAGGCCCGAGAAGAAAACATAATAATAATAAAAATAAATAAATTGTCCGATTGTCTATTCAGATAGCAGCCGGTAAGACAGCTAACGGTTAGCGGGCCGCAGATGGGCGTTCAGGTAACGTCGCGACAGAGGAGCCAGCCGGATCTCCTTCAGGTAGATAACGTCGGCAGTCCAGTTGTGAAGGCCCGGTGGGGCTCCGCGTAGGCAGTAAAACGGGTCCGGATAGGTGACTGCAGCCCAGGAGTGAATGATGGAACTCAGGAGTGATTGACGGAGCTGGCTAGCACCGGAATAATTGATGTTTGCTCCGGAATCGACGAAAGCCGATTGTCACACGGATAGCAGCTAGCTAGCTGTGAGATCCGGGTATGAATGTCCAGAGAGCAGTTGAAATCCAGGGACATGGAGAGAAAAATTGGTCCGGTATGTTCCGTTCTGAGCCGCGCTGCGCCGTACAAAACTGGCGATAGATTTTCGATAGATTTTCGAGCTAAAGGATAGCTGATGACCACAAACCGTGGTTAGCTGAATACTAACGATTTGCCAGTAAAGAAGCTAACTAGCTTCTGATTAGCTTCTGGATTAGCTTCTGGGCTAGCTCCTGGCTAGCTTCTGGCTAGTTTCTGGCTAGCTTCTTGGAGTTTCTGGCTAGCTTCTTGGAGGATTACAGATCTGAGGTAAATAATACTTTTTTATAAATATAAATTGGTGAGGCGGGTTGCAGGAGAGTGTTTTGAAGATGAGTTGATGAAAAATAAAATGTATGTGAAAAAAAGTTGTAAATATATATATATACAGGACACGACAAGACGAGGACAAAAGACGTCTGAACTGCTATGCGATCTCGGAGTTGTGTACTATGACAGACTAAATGAGAAAAAAAATCCAGAAAATCACATTGTAGGATTTTTACTGAATTTATTTGCAAATTATGGTGGAAAATAAGTATTTTTGACATTCTTAAAATAAAGTGGTGATCCAAACTGACCTAAGACATGAACATTATGCTAGGATTAAATGTCAGGAATTGTGAAAAACTGAGTTTAAATGTGTTTGTCTACGCTGTATGTAAACTTCCGACTTCCGACTATATATATTTATGTGTGTGTAAACAGAGCAAAAAAATAAACATCCCTTTTTCAGGACACTGTCTTTCAAAGATAATTAGTTAAAATCCAAATAACTTCACAGATCTTCATTGTAAAGGTTTGAAACACTGCTTCCCACGTTTGTTCAATGAACCATAAACAATTATTGTACAAGCACCTGTGGAACGGTCGTTAAAACACTAACAGCTTACAGACGTTAGGCAAATAAGGTCACAGTTATGAAAACTTAGGACACTAAAGAGGTCTTTCTACTGACTTTGAAAAACACCAAAAGAAAGATGTCCAGGGTCCCTGCTCATCTGCGTGAACTTGCCTTAGGCATGATGCAAGGAGGCGTGAGGACTGCAAATGTGTCCAGGGCAATACATTGCAATGTCCGTACTGTGAGACGTCTAAGACAGGACGGACAGCATATCATCCTCGCAGTGGCAGACCATGTGTAATAACACCTGCACAGGATTGGTACATCTGAACATCACACCAGTGGGACAGGTACAGGATGGCAACAACAACTGCCCGAGTTACACCAGGAACGCACATTCCATCCATCAGTGCTCAGACCGTCCGCAATAGGCTGAGAGAGGCTGGACTTAGGGCTTGTAGGCCTGTTGTAAGGCAGGTCCTAACCAGACATCACCGGCAACAACGTCGCCTATGGGCACAAACCCACCATCGCTGGACCAGACAGGACTGGCAAAAAGTGCTCTTCACTGACGAGTCATGGTTTTGTCTCACCAGGGGTGATGGTCGAATTTGCGTTTATCGTCGAGGGAATACGCGTTACACCGAGGCGGGATCGATTTGGAGGACTGAGCTTGTTGTCATTGCAGGCAATCTCAATGCTGTGCGTTACAGGGAAGACATCCTCCTCCCTCACGTGGTACCCTTCCTGCAGGCTCATCCTGACATGACCCTCCAGCATGACAATGCCACCAGCCATACTGCTTGTTCTGTGCGTGATTTCCTGCAGGACAAGAAATTCAGTGTTCTGCCATGGCCAGCTAAGATCCCGGATCTCAATCCCATTGAGCATGTCTAGGACCTGTT
Source organism: Oncorhynchus mykiss (assembly GCF_013265735.2). Taxonomy (NCBI): domain Eukaryota; kingdom Metazoa; phylum Chordata; class Actinopteri; order Salmoniformes; family Salmonidae; genus Oncorhynchus; species Oncorhynchus mykiss. Next base: position 63,063,071 of record NC_048580.1, read on the forward strand.
GGATCGGAGTGTGAGGGCTAGGGCCATTCCCTCCCAGAAATGTCCGGGAACTTGCAGGTGCCTTGGAGGAAGAGTGGGGTAACATCTCACAGCAAAAACTGGCAAATCTGGTGCAGTCCATGAGGAGGAGTTGCATTGCAGTACTTAATGCAGCTGGTGGCCACACCAGATACTGACTGTTACCCCCCTTTGTTCAGGGACACATTATTCCATTTCTGTTAGTCACATGTCTGTGGAACTTGTTCAGTTTATGTCTCAGTTGTTGAATCTTGTTATGTGCATACAAATATTTACACATGTTAAGTTTGCTGAAAATAAACACAGTTGACAGTGAGAGGATGTTTCTTTTTTGCTGAGTTTATATATATTTGCAAAAATATACATGGGGTTTGGAAATTATGCATAAAATTACATTGATGGAAGCTACAATCTTTCTGCAGTATTAAAGCTGATCTACTCTGTAAATAAATAAAACATTTTTTTTTAAAACTATGCCTGCCTGCCTGCCTGCCTGCCTGCCTGCCTGCCTGCCTGCCTGCCTGCCTGCCTGCAGGGGTAGGTAATAGCAGGCTGTTGGTCCTGCCCACGGCTAACACACTTGATTCGGGGGGAGGGGAATGGGGTTGTGGTCCAATGCAGATTGACTGCAGAGCAGAGCTGTGTGACTTGCCACCTGAGTGGATGCTATCTGGCTGGGTTTGTTTGGGAAAATTAGGACTCCGGTGTGCGATGTTGGCAGCTGGTTATAAATTAGCCACTCAAATGTGATATTTTTCTAGGGGACAAGATGCCAATATAGATTCCCCTCTGGCTGTGTCATTGATTAGGATCATAAATTCACCAGGAGAGCAGACCCACCATACAGCCTGCCTGGACAAACTGCAAGGAACCGGTTTTAGAGAACTGTTCAAAAACTTCACTTTTCCAAAGTGTATGAAAATCATACAGTGCAGTAGATAAGACTAACTAAGTAACCTCACCACCCACACGTCTCTATGGTCTCTCTTAATCATGGGTTCTGAAAATCCAACTCACAGGACTGCTGGGTCTCTTTTTGTACCTGATTCCAGATGTCCCACGTCTTATAGAGAGAGAGCTAGATAATGAAATTCTTAAACTACTAGAGGATTTAAATATAGTGTCTCACCCCTTGTTAGGACGTTTTGGTAACACTGAATTTGACAAGTACAGTGGTTCCTCCTTTAAAAGTTGCGAGCTTACACCGCGGGACTTAGAGGTATCCAGCGTCATGGCTTCATTGCTCCAGACCACCGCAAGGGGGAGTTAGAGCACTCATTATGCATTTGGGTCCCAAGGTTTTTACATGTCCAATCATATCAAGTGGGTCCAATGACGAATTTGACGCGAGCCATCCGTCCCTGGTGACATTCTTCAGCAAAGATGGCTGACAAAACATTACGGGGAAGCAAATGTAAGTAAATATAACATCATAATCAATTGAGAGTAATATGTTAGTACTGTAGAGACAAACGATTGTGCATTTTTTTCATCACAAAGTTAATTTACAAAACTTGCTATTTAGCAAGTTAGCTGACTAGCTAACATTAGCCAAATCAAATTATATTGGTCACATACACATGGTTAGCAGATGTTAATGCGAGTGTAGCGAAGTCATTGTGCTTCTAGTTCCGACCATGCAGTAATATCCAACAAGTAATCTAACAATTAAGAGTGGGTGAGGTGGCGATGACGGGACTGGCTTCCTCTCTCACATGAAAACATACCTGCAGACGAGAGACAGATGGATAGAGAGAGAGAGAGCATCACTAAGCCTTGTTTTTTTCATTCTAACATGGTCAGTCATCATAATCATCAGGAGGTGAAATGCAAAACTGACCTTGGATCATTAACTCTGGGACTACATCTCTATCTGTATTTCAATGTAAAGCATCTCTTTAAAAATACTTCCTGTTGACCCAACCAAGTGACCTCTCACCTATGATCATGCTGTGCCCTCTGTGTCAGCCAGTTCAGATGCGGGAGGGGTTCACCAACACAGCTGATATAACCTAGAGGATTTAGGGAGAAGGGGGAGAGGGATGAAGTAAAGGAGAAATACTGTTATTGTGTGTGTGTGCGTGGTCTCACCTGGTGTCCACACTAAGTGGCACAGAGTACTTTATGCTGAAAAACATACACATGAGAACAAACAATAGAAGATAATGTAATTATTAGACATAAATACCACTTGAACACTGATGATGACTTGATCATTTGAATCAGCTAAGGCTGATTTAGTGCAAACTAAGGCAAAAACAAAAATGTGCACAGGTGTTTGAAGCATTCTGATTTGCCACAGCTGGTTAGGTATCAGGTTCGCCTCTGTACTTATTAAAGGGTGATTATTCCAACTCTCTGTGAAATGCTGCAGATCTGCCCACAGACAAGGTAGGAACACATATCCCACAAAGAAGAGGTTCGACAGGCCAAGGTATCCTTCTCCCTCTAAACTGTGCATGTGAAATATGTTCCATGTACAACAAGAGTACAACAGTAAGGGAGAGAACAGAGCGGTTGTGGACAGAGCAATTCTTGTACCAGGCCGTGATGCAACCGGTCAGGATGCTCTCGATGGTGCAGTGGTAGTATTTGGAGAGGACCCGGTGCGGCATGCCAAATTTCTTCAACCGCCATAGGAGGTAGAGACACTGTTGCGCCCTCTTGACAAGAGCGGTGGTGTTGTTGGTCCATGACAAGTCCTCGTGATGTGTGCACCGAGGAACTTAGAACTTGTGACTCTCTCTACTGCAGTCCCGTTGATGTGGATCGGGGCATGTTCCCTCCTCTGCTTCCTAAAGACAATCAACTACTTTGTTTTGCTGACGTTGAGGGAGAGGTTTTTGTCATGACACCACAATACCTGTCCACTTACCGCCTCCCTATAGGCTGACTCGTTGTCGTTGGCCTACAACCGTTGTATTGTCAGCAAACTTGATGATGGAGTCGTGCAAAGCCACACAGCCGTGGGTGAAGTGGGTGAAGGAGTACAGCAGAGGACTGAGGACACCCCCTAGGGGGGCCCCTGTGAGAGTGGAGGAGATGTTGTTGCCAAACCTCACAGCCTGTGGTCTGACCGACAGGTAGTCCAGGATCCAGTTGCAGAGGATGAAGTCCAGACCCAGGTTTGAGCTTGGTGTTGAGCTTGGAGGGAACAATAGCGTTGAATGCTGAACTGTAGTCGATTAACAGCATTCTTACAGAATAATTCTTATTGTCCAGATGTGTTACGGCCGTGTGAATAGCAATGGAAATGACATATTCCATCCTATATAAGATGGCAGCGCTGAGGAGGACGTGTGTCTTGCTGGTTCCTGCTCAACTTTGCAATTTTATGTCTATTTTTGTAATAATTATGACTTTGTTTCCTCAGAATGTTTGTGCAATCATTTCCTATGACCGACATTCACTTCTGAATCATGAATCGGAAGTTCCACACTTCTCTCTCAGCTTCCCAGATCAGGAATACTACATTCCCTGTTCCCTGAACAGCAGGCTCACCTGTTGCTACTCGCCTCAGTATCTCCCCGGTGCCTGTTCCCTGAACAGCAGGCTCACCTGTTGCTACTCGCCTCAGTATCTCCCCGGTGCCTGTTCCCTGAACAGCAGGCTCACCTGTTGCTACTCGCCTCAGTATCTCCCCGGTGCCTGTTCCCTGAACAGCAGGCTCACCTGTTGCTACTCGCCTCAGTATCTCCCCGGTGCCTGTTCCCTGAACAGCAGGCTCACCTGTTGCTACTCGCCTCAGTATCTCCCCGGTGCCTGTTCCCTGAACAGCAGGCTCACCTGTTGCTACTCGCCTCAGTATCTCCCCGGTGCCTGTTCCCTGAACAGAAGGCTCACCTGTTGCTACTCGCCTCAGTATCTCCCCGGTGCCTGTTCCCTGAACAGAAGGCTCACCTGTTGTTGCTGGCCTCAGTGTCTCCCGGTGTCTTTGTCCTGATCACAAGCTGCTAATTTAACTATCTCTGGTTAGACTGAGAGAGACAGCAGAGACGGGATGCTTCCACTCACTGAGATAAGCAGCTTCATTGCCCCACAGACACACACACACACACACACACACACACACACACACACACACACACGCACAAAATCACTCACACAGAGTTATGTTCCTAACCTAATCACAACTGTACTGTCCCAGCCCCCATTCTTTCGCTCTCTTTAAGGTCTGCTGTCAGTCTCTTATTTATTGTGTGAAAGAAAGTATATTAGAAGGATAGAGGGAGATAGGGTGTGTTTGTGTGTGAGGAAAGAGTTTGATGATATGTCACACCCTAACACTCTATCGCTTTCTGTATCACTCTGTTTAGTTGACTCTATTTGGGGATCATGTGGTAGGTAATATTAGATTCCAGATGGTGGATCAATTAAAAAATGTATCCCTTAAAACCACACAGAATTGTAATTTCAATTCATTCTTCAATTACTTTATATTCCCTTGTTGTGTGTGTGTGATCTGAGAGTCCTCTGGTCCAGGTGAAGGGAGGAATGTGTGTGTGATCTGAGAGTCCTCTGGTCAAGGTGAATGGAGGAATGTGTGTGTGATCTGAGAGTCCTCTGGTCCAGGTGAAGGGAGGAATGTGTGTGTGATCTGAGAGTCCTCTGGTCCAGGTGAAGGGAGGAATGTGTGTGTGATCTGAGAGTCCTCTGGTCCAGGTGAATGGAGGTGGGTGTAATATGGAGAAGTGGCTACTGACATTCATTTGATTGAGATGCTTGATGCTGACACCTGTATGTTAGTCAATTCACCTGCATGTCTCTGATTCTCTCAATACCTCTTCCTTTGACCTTATTCCTCTCTTTCGCTCTCTCTCTCTCTCTTTCTCGCTCTCTCTCTCCCAGCCCTCTGTCTACTTGTCATCCTCCTCCTCTATGTAATCCATCCTTTGTTCCTCTAGTCTTTATTCCCTCTCTTTGGGTCTTCAATTGACCTTCACTTGACAAACACACACGCATTATTGCCTAGTTAAATGGAAATGTATTTTGTGAAGTCAGTTTACAAATACACAAACACAATAAACTATAATACCTGCAGTACCGAAAACACTGGAAAGTTAGGGCACAAGACACACATATTCAGAATCTCTGCAGCCTACTCTCCGTCCATAGTGATATAGTAATATCGTCCTCCCTTATGGAGCTAGAGGAGGTTGTACTAAGTACTTCTGGGCTGCCTCTGTTTTCCAAGAGTAGCTTCTTAACTTCATTTCCTTTACTTCATCTGCACTGATGTGAAATCGGTGAAAAGACACTTGAGACAATTGAATGTCAAAAGACACTCCTCTTAGTTATCTTCATTGCTTTCACCCAGTGAAGACATCGGATTCACTCGCTATGAACACAGATAAAAACCTGATATGGTCAATACACTTATATGGTGTGTGTGTGTGTCGCGGCACTTACGTTTTCCAGATGTCTCTCGTGTCCTCTCATGCATTTCAACTCATCTACAATCACAAAAGAGGTGGAAACAATATGCTGAGCCCTGTCCTGAGAATTACTTTCGCCTCTGTAGATCTGACAAATCATTGCAGATAAAGTGACTGGGATGAGGAGATGAAGTGACTAGGATGAGGAGATGAAGTGAAGGGGATGAGGAGATGAGATGAAGTGAAGGGGATGAGGAGATGAAGAAGGGGATGAGGAGATGAGATGAAGTGAAGGGGATGAGGAGATGAAGTGAAGGGGATGAGGAGATGAGATTAAGTGAAGGGGATGAGGAGATGAAGTGAAGGGGATGAGGAGATGAAGTGAAGGGGATGAGGAGATGAGATGAAGTGAAGGGGATGAGGAGATGAAGTGAAGGGGATGAGGAGATGAAGTGAAGGGGATGAGGAGATGAAGTGAAGGGGATGAGGAGATGAAGTGAAGGGGATGAGGAGATGAAGGGAAAGGGACGAACACCCGGCTAACCACCAAAACAAACAAACAAATAATTCTGCATAATATATGCACAAATTGTTTCGACTGGGAAGCATGCGACAGGCGTAAGGCTAGCGATCATAAGTAGTTATGAAATTCAACATAACTTATTCCATCTGCCTTAAACTCTGCATGCTTTTCCATGTCGTGGTGGTAGTAGGCTACAACATCATAGCGTGACTTGAAGATTACTTCGACATTATGGTTTTTCTATCAATATTTGCGCATAAAAGCGTTTCCAACTCAATTGTCGCATAATATATTTCACAGAGAAAAAGAATATCCCACCTTGTCAAGCGTATTTTTGGGGGTCGACGTTGGGAAATTTTACCCACAAATGAGCTGTTTCCATAAGACCTGTCAGGTCATTCATCCACATGAAATGGTTGGATGGAAACCTGGTTACTGATATGCTTTTCTCCATGTCACCACAGTGTGCACATTTCCATGCGTTCCTTTGCCTTTTTATAATGATTTATTTTCCCTTGCTTTAGTTTCAGATTTTGTGTGGAGCTCTTTGAAGACACCCCCTACGGGATCCTATTAATGTTGGGTCCATCAGACAAAGCACAACACCCAGGTCTTATGGAAATCACCATGCTGCTAATGGGCTGAGAGAGATCAGGATGGAGAGTGGAGAAGGATAGAGAGAGAGCAGGATGGAGAGTGGAGAAGGAGAGGAAGAGCAGGATGGAGAGTGGAGAAGGAGAGGAAGAGCAGAATGGAGAGTGGAGAAGGAGAGAAAGAGCAGAATGGAGAGTGGAGAAGGAGAGAAAGAGCAGGAGGGAGAGTGGAGAAGGATAGAGAGAGAGCAGAATGGAGAGTGGAGAAGGAGAGAAATAGCAGAATGGAGAGTGGAGAAGGAGAGGAAGAGCAGAATGGAGAGTGGAGAAGGATAGAGAGAGAGCAGCATGGAGAGTGGAGAAGGAGAGAAAGAGCAGAATGGAGAGTGGAGAAGGAGAGAAAGAGAAGAATGGAGAGTGAAGAAGGAGAGAAAGAGCAGGATGGAGAGTGGAGAAGGAGAGGAAGAGCAGAATGGAGAGTGGAGAAGGAGAGGAAGAGCAGAATGGAGAGTGGAGAAGGATAGAGAGAGAGCGGAATGGAGAGTGAAGAAGGAGAGAAAGAGCAGAATGGAGAGTGGAGAAGGAGAGGAAGAGCAGAATGGAGAGTGGAGAAGGAGAGGAAGAGCAGAATGGAGAGTGGAGAAGGATAGAGAGAGAGCAGAATGGAGAGTGGAGAAGGAGAGAAAGAGCAGAATGGAGAGTGGAGAAGGAGAGAAAGAGCAGAATGGAGAGTGAAGAAGGAGAGAAAGAGCAGGATGGAGAGTGGAGAAGGAGAGGAAGAGAAGAATGGAGAGTGGAGAAGGAGAGGAAGAGCAGAATGGAGAGTGGAGAAGGAGAGTAAGAGCAGAATGGAGAGTGGAGAAGGAGAGGAAGAAAGTGATGTACAGTATATGAGGGGTGTACTATTGGACACACTTCTAATGGTGTGATGAGAAACGGATGTAGAGCTGAGAGCATGGAGAATAGAGAAAGGGATGAGGAAGAGAGATGTATAGTAGAGGGATGGGAGGAGAAGGATTAGGATTAAGAGTGAGAGAAAGAAATGAGGAGATAGGTACAGTATATTAGAGGGATGGGAAGAGAAGGTTTCCGAGAAAGAGTGAAACTATGGAGGGGAACTAGAGAACAGGATGGGGTCTAGAAGGTTGGGGTGAGGTCTGGAGGGTTGATGTGGGGTCTGGTGGGTTGGGGTGAGGTCTGGAGGGTTGATGTGGGGTCTGGAGGGTTGGGGTGAGGTCTGGAGGGTTAAGGTGAGGTCTGGGGGGTTGGTGTGGGGTCTGGGGAGTTGGGGAGAGGTCTGGAGGGTTGATGTGGGGTCTGGAGGGTTGATGTGGGGTCTGGAGGGTTGGGGAGAAGTCTGGAGAGTTGATGTGAGGTCTGGAGAGTTGATGTGAGGTCTGGAGAGTTGATGTGAGGTGTGGAGTGTTGGGGTCAGGTCTGGAGGGTTGATGTAGGGTCTGGAGGGTTGATGGAGGGTTGGGCTGAGGCCTGGAGGGTTGATGTGAAGTAGGGAGGCTTGATGTAGGGTTTGGAGAGTTGGGGAGAGGTCTTGAGGGTTGATGTGAGGTCTGGAAGTTTGGGGTGAGGTCTGGAGGGTTGATGTGGAGTTGGAATGGTTGATGTGTGGTCTGGAGGGTTGGGTGGGAGCTGGAGGGTTGTGGTGGGGGCTGGAGGTTGGGGTGGGGGCTGGATGGTTGGGATGGATTGGCAGTTATGGCTGATGAAGAAGGACAAAGAGGAGGGGACTGTGGCAACTTATGTTGTTACTTGACTTTGGATGACCTTTTAAGGGACAAGAGGCAGTGAGAGCCCCTGGCCCTTTCTCAAAATCGTTTCACACTGAAAGGCACTGCACTAAACTCTGGCTTCTGGAGATATAGTTAGGAGAGAGAATGCATGTGTTAGTATGTTCAGTTGCTTGCACAAGTGTAGGAAATTGTAAATTATCTTGTGTGTGTGTGTGCTGGGACAGTAAGCCTCTGTGTGCTGTATTTTCAGCTCTCTCTCTTTCACACACACACACACACACACACACACACACACACACACACACACACACACACACACACACACACACACACACAGACACACACACACACACACACACACACACACACACACACACACACACACACACACACACACACACACACACACACACTAACATTATTAGTGTTGGGGGACAAGGGGAGGTCAGGGCAGCTTTGCGAGACGACCTCTTTATAAAATCACCCAATATAACACGATTTGGAGATCTGCTACTGTCTCTCCCTCTTTTTTCTCCCTCAGTCTCACTCTTTCTCTGTTCTCTCTTTCTCTCATCCCTTGCTTTCCTCTTCCGCCCTCCTGCCTTCTCTTTCTCTCATCCCTTGCTTTCCTCTTCCGCCCTCCTGCCTTCTCTCCCTCCCTCCCTCCCTCCCTCCTCGAAACTATATCCTGAGGACATAGTCTTTGCTCTCTTTACTACCTCAATTCTCCATTAACTGGGGAGGAGAGAAAAGTGTACAGTGTGTGTCAGGGGAAGTACAGACTCCCAGTCAGTTCAAGGCCTTGTCTACATCTGCTAATACACAACCAAGCCAAGCCAGTGATACACTTCACCCCCAAAGCTCCACACTTCCACTGTAATTAGCTCCCCAGCTAAACGGGTTAGAAGGTGAGGTTAGAAGGTGAGCAAATGCATCGGCTTCCCTATTAGTTAGATGAAGTGAAAAAAATAGAAAGGCAGTGAAACAGAGGGAGACAGATAATAATAATAATAATAACAGAGAGAGAGAGAAACCGACAGAGAGAGAAACCGACAGAGAGTGAAACCGACAGAGAGAGAAACCGACAGAGAGAGAAACCGACAGAGAGAGAAACCGACAGAGAGAAACCGACAGAGAGAGAAACCGACAGAGAGAGAAACCGACAGAGAGACAGAGAGAGAAACCGACAGACAGAGAGAGAAACCGACAGAGAGAGAAACCGACAGAGACAGAGAGAGAAACCGACAGAGAGAGAAACCGACAGAGAGACAGAGAGAGAAACCGACAGAGAGAGAAACCGACAGAGAGACAGAGAGAGAAACTGACAGAGAGAGAAACCAACAGAGAGAGAAACCGACAGAGAGAGAAACCGACAGAGAGAGAAACCGACAGAGAGAAACAGATGAACAGAGAGAGAGAGAAAGATATACATATATATATTATATATTATATATATATATAGAGAAAGATATACATGTATATTATATATATATATATATATATATATATATATATATATATATACAGAGAGAGAGAGCGAAAGATATATATACACATATAGAGAGAGAAACAGAGAGCGCGAGATATAGATAAACAGAGAAACATACAATGTATAGAGAGAAACAGACAGATACAGAGAGAGAAAAGAGAAACAGATAATATATATATAGAGAGAAACAGACATATATACACTGCTCAAAAAAATAAAGGGAAGACTAAAATAACACATCCTAGATCTGAATGAATGAAATATTATTATTAAATACTTTTTTCTTTACATAGTTGAATGTGCTGACAACAAAATCACACAAAAATTATCAATGGAAATCAAATTTATCAACCCATGGGAGGTCTGGATTTGGAGCCACACTCAAAATTAAAGTGGAAAACCACACTACAGGCTGATCCAACTTTGATGTAATGTCCTTAAAACAAGTCAAAATGAGGCTCAGTAGTGTGTGTGGCATCCACGTGCCTATATGACCTCCCTACAACGCCTGGGCATGCTCCTGATGAGCTGGCGGATTGTCTCTTGAGGGATCTCCTCCCAGACCTGGACTAAAGCATCCACCAACTCCTGGACAGTCTGTGATGCAACGTGGCGTTGGTGGATGGAGCGAGACAGCAAGGAGTCATCATGTCAGGTAGTCCTGAGGCATGGTCCTAGGGCTCAGGTCCTCCGAGAGAGAGAAAGAAAGAGAGAGATTCACACAGGACACCGAATAGGACAGGAGAAGTACTCCAGATATAACAAACTGACCCTAGCCCCCCAACACAAACTACTGCAGCATAAATACTGGCGGCTGAGACAGGAGGGGTCAGGAGACACTGTGGCCCCATCCGAGGACACTACCGGACAGGGCCAAACAGGAAGGATATAACCCCACCCACTTTGCCAAAGCACAGCCCCCACACCACTAGAGGGATATATTCAACCACCAACTTACCATCCTGAGACAAGGCTGAGTATAGCCCACAAAGATTTCCGCCACGGCACAAACCAAGGGGGGGCGCCAACCCAGACAAGACGATCACATCAGTGACTCAACCCACTCAGGTGACGCACCCCTTCCAGGGATGGTATGAGAGAGCTCCAGTAAGCCAGTGACTCAGCCCCTGTAATAGGGTTAGAGGCAGAGAATCCCAGTGGAAAGAGGGGAGCCGGCCAGGCAGAGACAGCAAGGGCGGTTCATTGCTCCAGAGCCTTTCCGTTCACCTTCCCACTCCTGGGCCAGACTACACTCAATCATATGACCCACTGAAGAGGTGAGTCTTCAGTAAAGACTTAAAGGTTGAGACCGAGTTTGCGTCTCTGACATGGGTAGGCAGACCGTTCCATAAAAATGGAGCTCTATAGGAGAAAGCCCTGCCTCCAGCTGTTTGCTTAGAAATTCTAGGGAAAATTAGGAGGCCTGCGTCTTGTGACCGTAGCGTACGTGTAGGTATGTACGGCAGGACCAAATCAGAGAGATAGGTACTTCTACACCTGCATTGCTTGCTGTTTGGGGTTTTAGGCTGGGTTTCTGTACAGCACTTTGAGATATCAGCTGATGTACGAAGGGCTATATAAATAAATTTGATTTGATTTTGATTTGATTTTGAGGTAGGAGCAAGCCCATGTAATGCTTTGTAGGTTAGCAGTAAAACCTTGAAATCAGCCCTTGCTTTGACAGGAAGCCAGTGTAGGGAGGCTAGCACTGGAATAATATAATCACATTTTTTGGTTCTAGTCAGGATTCTAGCAGCCGTATTTAGCACAAACTGAAGTTTATTTAGTGCTTTATCTGGGTAGCCGGGAAGTATAGCATTGCAGTAGTCTAACCTAGAAATGACAAAAGCATGGATTAATTTTTCTGCATCATTTTTGGACAGAAAGTTTCTGATTTTTGCAATGTTACGTAGATGGAAAAAAGCTGTGCTTGAAATGGTCTTGATATGTTCTTCAAAAGAGAGATCAGGGTCCAGAGTCACGCCGAGGTCCTTCACAGTTTTATTTGAGACGACTGTACAACCATTAAGATTAATTGTCAGATTCAACAGAAGATCTCTTTGTTTCTTGGGACCTAGAACAAGCATCTCTGTTTTGTCCGAGTTTAAAAATAGAAAGTTTGCAGGCATCCACTTCCTTATGTCTGAAACACATGCTTCTAGCGAGGGTAATTTTGGGGCTTCACCATGTTTCATTGAAATGTACAGCTGTGTGTCATCCGCATAGCAGTGAAAGTTAACATTATGTTTTCGAATGAGATCCCCAAGAGGTAAAATATATAGTGAAAACAATAGTGGTCCTAAAACGGAACCTTGAAGACCACCGAAATTTACAGTTGATTTGTCAGAGGACAAACCATTCACAGAGACAAACTGATATCTTTCCGACAGATAAGATCTAAACCAGGCCAGAACTTGTCCGTGTAGACCAATTTGGGTTTCCAATCTCTCCAAAAGAATGTGGTGATCGATGGTATCAAAAGCAGCACTAAGGTCTAGGAGCACGAGGACAGATGCAGAGCCTCGGTCTGATGCCATTAAAAGGTAATTTACCACCTTCACAAGTGCAGTCTCAGTGCTATGATGGGGTCTAAAACTAGACTGAAGCATTTCGTATACATTGTTTGTCTTTTTTGGGGCGGCAGGGTAGCCTAGTGGTTAGAGCGTTGGACTAGTAACCGGAAGGTTGTGAGTTCAAACCCCCGAGCTGACAAGGTACAAATCTGTCGTTCTGCCCCTGAACAGGCAGTTAACCCACTGTTCCCAGGCCGTCATTGAAAATAAGAATTTGTTCTTAACTGACTTGCCTGGTTAAATAAAGGTAAAATAAAAAATTTTTGAGAGGAATGGAATATTCGATATAGGCCGATAGTTTTTTATATTTTCTGGGTCAAGGTTTGGCTTTTTCAAGAGAGGCTTTATTACTGCCACTTTTAGTGAGTTTGGTACACATCCGGTGGATAGAGAGCCGTTTATTATGTTCAACATAGGAGGGCCAAGCACAGGAAGCAGCTCTTTCAGTAGTTTAGTTGGAATAGGGTCCAGTATGCAGCTTGAAGGTTTAGAGGCCATGATTATTTTCATCATTGTGTCAAGAGATATAGTACTAAAACACTTGAGCGCCTCTCTTGATCCTAGATCCTGGCAGAGTTGTGCAGACTCAGGACAACTGAGCTTTGAAGGAATACGCAGATTTAAAGAGGAGTCCGTAATTTGCTTTCTAATAATCATGATCTTTTCCTCAAAAAAGTTCATGAATTTATCACTGCTAAAGTGAAAGCCATCCTCTCTTGGGGAATGCTGCTTTTTAGTTAGCTTTGCGACAGTATGAAAAATGAATTTCGGATTGTTCTTATTTTCCTCAATTAAGTTAGAAAAATAGGATGGTCGAGCAGCAGTAAGGGCTCTTCGGTACTGCACGGTACTGTCTTTCCAAGCTAGTCGGAAGACTTCCAGTTTGGTGTGGCGCCATTTCCGTTCCAATTTTCTGGAAGCTTGCTTCAGAGCTCGGGTATTTTCTGTGTACCAGGGAGCTAGTTTCTTATGAGAAATGTTTTTAGTTTTTAGGGGTGCAACTGCATCTAGGGTATTGCGCAAGGTTAAATTGAGTTCCTCAGTTAGGTGGTTTACTGATTTTTGTCCTCTGGCGTCCTTGGGTAGGCAGAGGGAGTCTGGAAGGACATCAAGGAATCTTTGTGTTGTCTGTGAATTTATAGCACGACTTTTGATGTTCCTTGGTTGGGGTCTGAGCAGATTATTTGTTGCAATTGCAAACGTAATGAAATGGTGGTCCGATAGTCCAGGATTATGAGGAAAAACATTAAGATCCATAACATTTATTCCATGGGATAAAACTAGGTCCAGAGTATGACTGTGACAGTGAGTGGGTCCAGAGACATGTTGGAGAAAACCCACTGAGTCGATGATGGCTCTGAAAGCCTTTTGGAGTGGGTCTGTGGACTTTTCCATGTGAATATTAAAGTCACCAAAGATTAGAATATTATCGGCTATGACTACAAGGTCCGATAGGAATTCAGGGAACTCCATGAGGAACGCTGTATATGGCCCAGGAGGCCTGTAAACAGTAGCTATAAAAAGTGATTGAGTAGGCTGCATAAATTTCATGACTAGAAGCTCAAAAGACGAAAACGTCATTTTTTTTTTTGTAAATTGAAATTTGCTAATGTAAATGTTAGCAACACCTCCGCCTTTGCGGGATGCACGGGGGATATGGTCACTAGTGTAGCCAGGAGGTGAGGCCTCATTTAACACAGTCAATTCATCAGGCTTAAGCCATGTTTCAGTCAGGCCAATCACATCAAGATTATGATCAGTGATTAGTTCATTGACTATAATTGCCTTTGAAGTAAGGGATCTAACATTAAGTAGCCCTATTTTGAGATGTGAGGTATCATGATCTCTTTCAATAATGACAGGAATGGAGGAGGTCTTTATCCTAGTGAGATTGCTAAGGCGAACACCGCCATGTTTAGTTTTGCCCAACCTAGGTCGAGGCACAGACACGGTCTCAATGGTGATAACTGAGCTGACTACACTGACTGTGCTAGTGGCAGACTCCACTATTTCATTGTGGAGCTAGAGGAGTTAGAGCCCTGTCTATGTTGGTAGATAAGATGAGAGCACCCCTCCAGCTAGGATGGAGTCCGTCACTCCTCAGCAGGTCAGGCTTGGTCCTGTTTGTGGGTGAGTCCCAGAAAGAGGGCCAATTATCTACAAATTCTATCTTTTGGGAGGGGCAGAAAACAGTTTTCAACCAGCGATTGAGTTGTGAGAGTCTGCTGTAGAGCTCATCACTCCCCCTAACTGGGAGGGGGCCAGAGACAATTACTCGATGCCGACACATCTTTCTAGCTAATTTACACGCAGAAGCTATGTTGCGCTTGGTGATCTCTGACTGTTTCAGCATAACATAATTTGTGCCGACGTGGATAACAATATCTCTATACTCTCTACACTCACCAGTTTTAGCTTTAGCCAGCACCATCTTCAGATTAGCCTTAACGTCGGTAGCCCTGCCCCCTGGTAAACAGTGTATGATCGCTGGAGGATTCGTTTGAAGTCTAATACTGCAGGTAATGGAGTCGCCAATGACTAGAGTTTTCAATTTTTCAGAGCTAATGGTGGGAAGCTTCGGCGTCTCAGACCCTGTAACGGGAGGAGTAGAGACAAGAGAAGGCTCTGTCGGCTGAATGAGTGACACCGGTTGAGCATTCCTACAGCATTTCCTTCCAGAAACCGTGAGAAAGTTGTCCGGCTCCCCCCTCTCTGACGTGTCTCTATCTCTTCCTGACTCCCCCCTCTCTGACATGTCTGTATCCCCAGGACAGCAACACAAACTGACCCCACAAATCCCCAGGACAGCAACACAAACTGACCCCACAAATCCCCAGGACAGGACAGCAACACAATGGAACCCAACCCGAGAAAGACTTCGTAACCTGCTGCCAGATATATGATCATATCAGAGACACATATTTCCCTCAGATTACACAGACCCATAAAGAATTTGATATCAAATTCAATATTGCTAAACGCCCATATCTATTAGTTGAAATACAACAGTGTACCACCACAGCAGGAAGAATTGTGACCTGTTGCCACAAGAAAAGGGCAACCAGTGAAGCACAAACAACATTGTAAATACAACCAATATTTATCTTTGAAAGCGTTCCTGTACAAACATCTGTTAACCACCTAACTGAGGAACTCAATTTAACCTTGCGCAATACCCTAGATGCAGTCCCCCCCCTAAAAACAAAAAAACATTTGTCATAAGATACTAGCTCTCTGGTATACAGAAAATACACGAGCTCTGAAGCAAGCTTCCAGAATATTGGAACTGAAATGGCGCCACACCAAACTGGAAGGTCTTCCGACTGCTCGATCATCCTATTTTTACAACTTAATTGAGGACAATAAGAACAATCCCCCCCCAAATGTGATACTGTCGCAAAGCTAACTAAAAAGCAGCATTCCCCAAGAGAGGATGGCTTTCACAGCAGTGATAAATTCATGAACTTCTTCGAGGAAGTTCATGATCATTAGAAAGCAAATTGCGGACTCCTCTTTAAATCTGCGTATTCCTCCAAAGTTAAGTTGTCCTGAGTCTGCACAACTCTGCCAGGACCTAGGATCAAGGGAGACACTCAAGTTTTTTAATACTATATCTTTTGACACATTGCTGAAAATAATAATTGCCTCTAAACCTTTAAGCTGCATACTGGACCCTATTCCAACTAAACTACTGAAAGAGCTGCTTCCTGTGCTTGGCCCTCCTATGTTGAACATAATAAACGGCTCTCTATCCACCGGATGTGTACCAAACTCACTAAAAGTGGCAGTAATAAAGCCTCTCTTGAAAAAGCCAAACCTTGACCCAGAAAATATAAAAAACTATCAGCCTATATCAAATCTCCCATTCCTCTCAAAGAATTTTGATAAAGCTGTTGCGCAGCAACTCACTGCCTTCCTGAAGACAAACAATGCATAAGATATGCTTCAGTCTGGTTTTAGACCCCATCATAGCACTGAGACTGCACTTGTGAAGGTGGTAAATTACCTTTTAATGGCGTCAGACCGAGGCTCTGCATCTGTCCTCGTGCTCCTAGACTTTAGTGCTGCTTTTGATGCCATCCGGTGTCCTCTGTAAATTTAAGTATGCTCTCTCTAATTCTCTCTCTCTCTCTCTATTTTCTTTCTTTCTTTCTTTCTTTCTTTCTTTCTTTCTTTCTTTCTTTCTTTCTTTCTTTCTTTCTTTCTCTCTCGGATGACCTGAGCCCTAGGACCATACCTCAGGACTACCTGGCCTAATGACTCCTTGCTGTCCCCAGTCCACCTGGCCGTGCTATTGCTCCAGTTTCAACAGTTCTGCCTGCGGATATGGAAACTTGACCGGTTCACCGGACGTGCTACCTGTCCCAGGCGTGCTGTTGTCAACTCTTTAGAGACAGCAGGAGTGGTAGAGATACTCTCAATGATCGCCTATGAAAAACCAACAGAAATTTACTCCTGAGGTGCTGACCTGTTGCACCCTCGACAACCACTGTGATAATTATTATTTGACCCTGCTGGTCATCTATGAACATTTGAACATCTTGGCCATATTCTATTATAATCTCTACCCGGCACAGCCAGAAGAGGACTGGCCACCCCTCATAGCCTGGTTCCTCTCTAGGTTTCTTCCGAGGTTCTGGCCTTCCTAGGGAGTTTTTCCGAGCCACCGTGCTTCTACACCTGCATTGCTTGCTGTTTGGGGATTTAGGCTGGGTCTCTGTACAGCACTTTGTGACATCAGCTAATGTAAGAAGGGCTTTATAAATACATTTGATTGATTGACTGAATATCTGTTTATTTATTTTCACTTTCATACTTCAACTAATTGTACATTGTTACAACATTGCATTTAATATATACTGAAGAAAAATATAAACTCAACATGTAAAGTGTTGGTCCTATGTTTCATGAGTTGAAATAAAAGATCCCAGAAATTGTCCATATGAACAAAAAGCTTACTTCTATCAAATTTTGTGCACAAATTTGTTTACTTCCCTGTTAGTGAGCATTTCTCCTTTTCCAGGATAATCCATCCACCTGATGTGACATATCAAGAAGCTGATTAAACAGCATGATCATTACACAGGTGCACCTTGCGCAGGGGACAATTAAAGGCCACTCTAAAATGTGCAGTTTTGTCACACAACAAAATGCCATAGATGTCTCAAGTTTTGAGGGAGGGAGGGTGCAATTGGCATGCTGACTGCAGGAATGTCCACCAGAGCTGTTGACAGAGAATTGAATGTTAATTTCTCTACCATGAGCCGCTTCCAACGTCGTTTTAGAGAATTTGGCAGTACGTCCATCTGGGTTCAAAACCGCAGACCAAGTGTAATCACGCCAGCTCAGGACCTCCACATCCAGCTTCTTCACCTGCAGGATCGTCTAAGACCTGTCACCCAAATTAAATTTAGGAGTATTTCTGTCTGTAATAAATCCCTTTTGTGGGGAAAAACACATTTTAATTGGCTGGGCCTGGCTCCTGCTCCCAAGTGGGTGGGCCCATGACCTCCCAGTCCCACCCATGGCTGCGCCCCTGCCCAGATGTGAAATCCCTAGATTAGGGCCTAGAATTTTTTTCAATTGTCTGATTTCCTTATATGAACTGTAACTCATTAAATTTGTTGAATCTATTTCATATTACGCTCATATTTTTGTTCAGTATAATATTTGAACTGTCTATATTCTTTTAAAACTTTTGTGTTAACCTTTTTTTATTTCCCTCGTTAATTTCCCTTTCATTTCTATTTTACTTGCTTTGGCAATGTTAACATGTGTTTCCCATTCCAATAAAGTCCTTTGAATTCAACTGAATTGAAGTGTCTGGATGGAGGAGTCAGGAAAGACTCCACAGAGTTTCACAAACACTTGTCTTACCTATCTGTATTTTTGGAGGGTTGCAAACAAGAATGTGTGTGGGGTCGGGTGGGTGGTGAGAGAGAGCACAAGTGGAAAAGAGGTACAACGTGTGTGTGTGTGTGTGTGTGTGTGTGTGTGTGTGTGTGTGTGTGTGTGTGTATACCTGTCTGTGTATGTCTGTGTGTGTGTGTGTGTGTTTCTCTGTATTGTGTCAGTATTTTGACTGTATTCTGAGAGGTGTCAGAGTGGCCTTGTCCTCCCAGTGTGGTTTCTTATTAAGCCTGAGCTCAGAAAGTGTTACTGAGCAGCCGCAGGACTGTACTAGCCACTGTACTGCTGCTGGAGAGCCTGGGAATAACTTGAAGGACATCATCTTTACCTTCACAGAAACTCAGGCAGACAGCCAGGGCAGATGTCAAATACACTGTAAAGTGAGATGGATGAGAAGAGGGAGAGTGGAGGGCAGGTAGAACGAGTGAGAGTAAGGAGACAGACATAAGGAGAGAGAGAGCGATACAAAGAAAGAGAGTGCGCAAAAGAGTGACTGTGTTTATGTGTAAGTCTACCTGCATGCAACTGTATCTGTGTTTAAGGCAGCGAGGGATCGGGAACAAGCCCACCTCTCTCTACCTCTCCAACAATGGATCATCAATTTGAGTTCCCTGGCAGAGCAGATTAACGGTCTTCTTCTCTCCTTTCTCTGTCACAACAAATGTCACACCTGCCCGAGGCAGTGGGGGCGGAGGAGCAGTATCTCTCCTTATTTATCGCTTTCTTCCTCTTATTCTTCCTCCTGTTCCTCCCTGTGTCAATTAAAATGCTCCCACTCTTTCTCCCTGGCCACCTAATCATCCCCGGCTCAAAGCGTCAAACTGCACTCAGATAAATATTTTAAAAAGTTGTCTCTCCTTTCTCTCTTTATTTTTGGTAATCTTTTTCCCTCCTGTTATCCCTCCCATTGTGTCTGGCATGCGTTGGCCCAGTGGTGGCTGATTTATAGGGAGGTCACCACTGCAGTTTACTGACTCTATTTATCTGCTCCCGTAATCCTGGATAATCGCTCTTTTGAGCATAAACCATGGGATCAAATTTCCACCCTTTCAGGAAGTGTGGGGCTCAAAGAGCCCGCCACCCTGCCCAGAACAGGGGGGGGGGGGGGGGGGATTGGATATGTCTGCATGTGTGTAAGTGAGAGAGAGAGGGATCAAAAAAGAGTGAAATCAATTTACGTGTGAGTGATTGATCCCCTTGGGTCTGCCCAGATGGGCTTCTCTATCGCTCAAACCCACTCAGTTTGGCATCACCTTTTTCTCCCACTCAACACAATAAAGGCAGAGACACAGAAACAAGTGTGCTGTTCACATTCACAACAGTAAGCTTGGTCACCTGCTACCAAAATTGTATAATTAGGCTCCCTATGACCAGTAGAAACAAAACAGGACAGCAGCCCGCCAGAGGAGGTCAACTAGGTACAGAAATTATACCGCTGTTTAATATTTGGATTTCAAAGGGGGATAATGCCCATAAGGGATTTCACACAATTTACATTGGAATTAGCATAATTTAACATTAGGCTCCCAATTATTCAGTGAGTGTCGAACATTGCCAAATATTTAATTGTACAGTACAACATCTGCCTAGTGACGCTGACATCAGCAGCCATCATTAGATCGGCTTCACCCTCAGTAACTTTGATTACTCTGTCCATCAGCAGCCATCATTAGATCAGCTTCATCCTCAGTCACTTTGATTACGCTGTCCATCAGCAGCCATCATTAGATCAGATTCATCCTCAGTCACTTTGATTACGCTGTCCATCAGCAGCCATCATTAGATCAGCTTCATCCTCAGTCACTTTGATTACGCTGTCCATCAGCAGCCATCATTAGATCAGATTCATCCTCAGTCACTTTGATTACGCTGTCCATCAGCAGCCATCATTAGATCAGCTTCACCCTCAGTCACTTTGATTACGCTGTCCATCAGCAGCCATCATTAGATCAGCTTCATCCTCAGTCACTTTGATTACGCTGCCATCAGCAGCCATCATTAGATCAGCTTCATCCTCAGTCACTTTGATTACGCTGCCATCAGCAGCCATCATTAGATCAGATTCATCCTCAGTCACTTTGATTACGCTGCCATCAGCAGCCATCATTAGATCAGCTTCATCCTCAGTCACTTTGATTACGCTGCCATCAGCAGCCATCATTAGATCAGCTTCATCCTCAGTCACTTTGATTACTCTGTCCATCAGTCACACAGGCCATAGGAAACACATGAACAAGCAACGGCAGGGAAATATACTACACACTAAGTACCCCCTTGAAGTTTCAAGGACATGGTTCCAGGCAACCTTGCACAGAGACACATATAACCAATATGATTTTATTTAGTCCTCCCAAGTTCAATTTGAATTGGGACAACTTTTTGAGGATGTGTAAAATATAATCATGAGCATGTATTCAAAGAATGAAGCTCTCTGGAAATGAACTTACCATGAGGCATTGCTGATTGAATAATGAGACATATGTATATTATATTAACTAGTTAATTTACACATTTTCCAATCACAGAATGGCACATTCTCATCTATAATAACCATATACTAACCATATACCTCTCTCATCATCACCCAGTGCCTGGGCTTACCTCCGCTGTACCCGCACCCCACCATACCCCTGTTTGCGCATTATGCCCTGAATATATTCTACCATGCCCAGAAACCTGCTCCTCTTATTCTCTGTCCCCAACGCCCTAGGCGACCAGTTTTGATAGCCTTCAGCCGCACCCTCATACTACTCCTTCTCTGTTCCGCGGGTGATGTGGAGGTAAACCCAGGCCCTGCATGTCCCCAGGCACCCTCATTTGTTGACTTCTGTGATCGAAAAAGCCTTGGTTTCATGCATGTCAACATCAGAAGCCTCCTCCCTAAGTTTGTCTTACTCACTGCTCTAGCACACTCTGCTAACCCTGATGTCCTTGCCGTGTCTGAATCCTGGCTCAGGAAGGCCACCAAAAATTCTGAGATTTCCATACCCAACTATAACATCTTCCGTCAAGATAGAACTGCCAAAGGAGGAGGAGTTGCAGTCTACTGCAGAGAGAGCCTGCAAAGTAATGTCATACTTTCCAGGTCCATACCCAAACAGTTCGAACTACTAATTTTGAAAATTACTCTCTCCAGAAATAAGTCTCTCACTGTTGCCGCCTGCTACCGACCCCCCTCAGCTCCCAGCTGTGCCCTGGACACCATTTGTGAATTGATCGCCCCCCATCTAGCTTCAGAGTTTGTTCTGTTAGGTGACCTAAACTGGGATATGCTTAACACCCCGGCAGTCCTACAATCTAAGCTAGATGCCCTCAATCTCACTCAAATCATCAAGGAACCCACCAGGTACAACCCTAACTCTGTAAACAAGGGCACCCTCATTGACGTCATCCTGACCAACTGGCCCTCCAAATACACCTCCGCTGTCTTCAACCAGGATCTCAGCGATCACTGCCTCATTGCCTGTATCCGCTACGGAGCCGCAGTCAAACGACCACCCCTCATCACTGTCAAACGCTCCCTAAAACACTTCTGTGAGCAGGCCTTTCTAATCGACCTGGCCCGGGTATCCTGGAAGGACATTGACCTCATCCCGTCAGTTGAGGATGCCTGGTCTTTCTTTAAAAGTAACTTCCTCACCATTTTAGATAAGCATGCTCCGTTCAAAAAATGCAGAACTAAGAACAGATATAGCCCCTGGTTCACTCCAGACCTGACTGCCCTCGACCAGCACAAAAACATCCTGTGGCGGACTGCACTAACATCGAACAGTCCCCGCGATATGCAACTGTTCAGGGAAGTCAGGAACCAATACACACAGTCAGTCAGGAAAGCTAAAGCCAACTTCTTCAGGCAGAAGTTTGCATCCTGTAGCTCCAACTCCAAAAAGTTCTGGGACACTGTGAAGTCCATGGAGAACAAGAGCACCTCCTCCCAGCTGCCCACTGCACTGAGGCTAGGTAACACGGTCACCACCGATAAATCCATGATTATCGAAAACTTCAACAAGCATTTCTCAACGGCTGGCCATGCCTTCCGCCTGGCTACTCCAACCTCGTCCAACAGCTCCCCCCCCCCTGCAGCTACTCGCCCAAGCCTCTCCAGGTTCTCCTTTACCCAAATCCAGATAGCAGATGTTCTGAAAGAGCTGCAAAACCTGGACCCGTACAAATCAGCTGGGCTTGACAATCTGGACCCTCTATTCCTGAAACTATCCGCCGCCATTGTCGCAACCCCTATTACCAGCCTGTTCAACCTCTCTTTCATATCGTCTGAGATCCCCAAGGATTGGAAAGCTGCCGCAGTCATCCCCCTCTTCAAAGGGGGCGACACCCTGGACCCAAACTGTTACAGACCAATATCCATCCTGCCCTGCCTATCTAAGGTCTTCGAAAGCCAAGTCAACAAACAGATAACTGACCATCTTGAATCCCACCGTACCTTCTCCGCTGTGCAATCTGGTTTCCGAGCTGGTCACGGGTGTACCTCAGCCACGCTCAAGGTGCTAAACGATATCATAACCGCCATCGATAAAAGACAGTACTGTGCAGCCGTCTTCATAGACCTTGCCAAGGCTTTCGACTCTGTCAATCACCGTATTCTTATTGGCAGACTCAGTAGCCTCGGTTTTTCGGATGACTGCCTTGCCTGGTTCACCAATTACTTTGCAGACAGAGTTCAGTGTGTCAAATCGGAGGGCATGCTGTCCGGTCCTCTGGCAGTCTCTATGGGGGTGCCACAGGGTTCAATTCTCGGGCCGACTCTTTTCTCTGTATATATCAATGATGTTTCTCATGCTGCGGGCGATTCCCTGATCCACCTCTACGCAGACGACACCATTCTATATACTTCCGGCCCGTCCTTGGACACTGTGCTATCTAACCTCCAAACGAGCTTCAATGCCATACAGCACTCCTTCCGTGGCCTCCAACTGCTCTTAAACGCTAGTAAAACCAAATGCATGCTTTTCAACCGTTCGCTGCCTGCACCCGCACGCCTGACCAGCATCACCACCCTGGATGGTTCCGACCTTGAATATGTGGACATCTATAAGTACCTAGGTGTCTGGCTAGACTCTAAACTCTCCTTCCAGACCCATATCAAACATCTCCAATCGAAAATCAAATCAAGAGTCGGCTTTCTATTCCGCAACAAAGCCTCCTTCACTCACGCCGCCAAACTTACCCTAGTAAAACTGACTATCCTACCGATCCTCGACTTCGGCGATGTCATCTACAAAATTGCTTCCAACACTCTACTCAGCAAACTGGATGCAGTTTATCACAGTGCCATCCGTTTTGTCACTAAAGCACCTTATACCACCCACCACTGCGACTTGTATGCTCTAATCGGCTGGCCCTCGCTACATATTCGTCGCCAGACCCACTGGCTCCAGCTCATCTACAAGTCCATGCTAGGTAAAGCTCCGCCTTATCTCAGTTCACTGGTTACGATGGCAACACCCATCCGTAGCACGCGCTCCAGCAGGTGTATCTCACTGATCATCCCTAAAGCCAACACCTCATTTGGCCGCCTTTCGTTCCAGTTCTCTGCTGCCTGTGATTGGAACGAATTGCAAAAATCACTGAAGTTGGAGACTTTTATCTCCCTCACCAACTTCAAACATCTGCTATCTGAGCAGCTAACCGATCGCTGCAGCTGTACATAGTCTATTGGTAAATAGCCCACCCATTTTCACCTACCTCATCCCCATACTGTTTTTATTTATTTATTTTTCTGCTCTTTTGCACGCCAATATCTCTACCTTTACATAACCATCTGATCATTTATCACTCCAGTGTTAATCTGCATAATTGTAATTATTTGCCTACCTTCTCATGCCTTTTGCACACAATGTATATATAGACTCCCCTTTTTTCTACTGTGTTATTGACTTGTTAATTGTTTACTCCATGTGTAACTCTGTGTTATCTGTTCACACTGCTATGCTTTATCTTGGCCAGGTCGCAGTTGCAAATGAGAACTTGTTCTCAACTAGCCTACCTGGTTAAATAAAGGTGAAATAAAAAAATAAAAAAAAATAAAAAAAATAATCCATTTTAGAATAATGCTGTAATGTAACAAAATGTGGAAAAAGTCAAGGGGTATGAATACTTTCCAAATGCACTGTATATATACACTACCGGTCAAATGTTTTAGAACACCTACTCATTCAAAGGTTTTTCTTTATTTGTACTATTTTCTACATTGTGGAATAATAGTGAAGACATTCAAACAATGACATAACACAAATGGAACCATGTAGTAACCACAAAAGTGTTAAACTAATCAAGATATATTGATAATTCCACAAAATATCCAGAAACAAAGAACTGTTTTCTGAAACTCATCAGTCTGTTCTTGTTCTTAGAAATGAAGGCTATTCCATTCGAGAAATTTCCAAGAAACTGAAGATCTCGTATAACGCTGTGTTCTACTCCCTTCATAGAACAGCGCAAACGGTCTAACCAGAATAGAAAGAGGAAGATGCGACTCCGGGAGTCTTCTAGGCATAGTTCTTCTGTCTAGTGTCTGTGTTATTTTGCCCATCTTAATCTTTTCTTTTCATTGGCCAGTCTGAGATATGGCTTTTCCTTGCAGCATTCCGGAGTCGCCTCTTCACTGTTGGCGTTGAGACTGGTGTTTTGCGGGTACCATTTAATGAAGCTGCCAGTTGAGGACTTGTGAGTCGTCTGTTTCTCAAACTAGACACGCTCTAATGTACTTGTCCTCTTGCTCAGTTGTGCACATGGCTTCCCACTCCGGGGCTTCCCACAGACTCTGGCTAACTCGTGTTTCTAAAAATTAATTCAAAGGCACTGTAGACTGAGACTAATAAGGCATTTTTTGTGTAATTTGTATTTAATTCTAAGTAAGTCACAGTCTATATGCGCAATTTATAGACTATAATGATTTAATACAGCAAAAGGTTGTTTAAATGCTGAGCACTGAATGTCCCTGACTCCCTACCAGCCTAGTGTGTCTCACTTGCTTTACAATGTATTTCTTTGTAGCCTATAGCCTCGAAATAACTGAAATAATGTAGCCTAAATAATGAATCTCCTTCTTAGGCTCCCTGTCTGGCTCCTGACCTATTTAGAGTGTTTATATTCTGTTTAATATGACATGTGGCCTATTTGAAATTATGGGCACTTCTTATATTCACCTTTTCATGTTTTTTAAAATACTTTTCATTTAACTGATGTGGTTTGGTTTCAATACTTCAAAACCAAATGGTAGATCTAGGTAGTCACAAAAATAGGTGGGTGTTGGTTAAATTGTGATTTTAATGAATGGAGTGAATCTGGAGCAGCATTTTGTTTTCCTGGGAGCATGGAGCGGTTTTTAGCAGAGCATTTGGAAAGGATTTGGAGCGCCAGAGCGATACGTGCTACTTCCAACCGCTCAACTCCGCTCACATACTCTGGTGTGTATAGACAGTATGGACAGTATATGATAGAAAAAGTGTGTACAGCAGTAGTTACAGTATATAGGATGAGCCTTGACTAGAACACAGCATATACATATAAAGTGGGTAAAACAGTATGTAGATATTGTTAAAGTGACCAGTGTTCCATTTCTCTATGTACATAACACAGGAGGCTGCTGAGTGGAGAACGGTATGTAATAATGGCCAGAATGGAGCAAATAGAATGACATCAACACATGGTTTCCAGGTACTTGGTATTTGATACCATTCCACCAATTCCCCTCCAGTCATTACCACAAGCACGTTCTCCCCAATTAAGGTGCCACCAACCTCCTGTGGTAGATAGGGCAAAGCAAGGTACAGGGTAGAGTATAGGATGACAGCCAGCTAGATCCCCAAATAATTGATTAAAACACACTATTTTGCACTCTGTAGGGTAGCACCATGGTGTAGCCGGAGGACAGATAAGCTTCCCTCTTCCTCTGAGTACATTGACTTCAATACAAATGTCCTCCAACCTGTCAGAGCTCTTGCAGCATGAAATTACATGTTGTCCATCCAATCAAGGGATCAGAGAATTAATCTAGTACTGAAAGCATAAGCTACAGCTAGTTAGCACTGCAGTGTATAAAATGTGGTGAGTAACTGACTCAAAGAGAGAAAAAGACAATAGTTGAACAGTTTTGAAGAAATGAATTACTTCCTAAATGAAGGAGAAGCAAGAGAGAAATAGAGAGAGAGAGATTTCATAATTTTTTTCAGTTTCACTTACTTAGCTTGCAAATGCAGCTAGTTTAGCCTACTGAAACCATGCACCTGGCTCAAACAGAGGGATGCTATGTTAGCTAGCTGGCTATGACTATCCAACACAATTTTCAGACTCTTCTAAGTCAATGTAAGCTTTTGGTTTTACTAATTTATTGCCACCAGGGCCCGCCGTGTAACTGCTTACTGACTATACACTGTAACTTTACTGCATGAATAGTGGGTTTACTAACGCGTTAGTTCTATTAGCTATGCTGACTATGACATTACTTTATCTAATATGGTTACAAAGATGTAGTCTGTGTGCAGCTGTTTGGCTTGGAAAGGTTTTTTCGCCTGGTCACATACTGCTGATGTGTTGTGCATTGAAGTCCACAAGTGAAGGAAAGAGGTGAAAGGAGGAGAGTGCATAACATAGATGTGAGAAGGAATACAACATGGCTGCCGTGAAACTGTGAACTGTGTTTACGCATGATCAGGAGTGTATTCATTCCGCAGATTCTGTTGAAAAACGTTTCTTAAACAGAAGCAAATGGAACAAAACGGGGATAAACATACCTACATTTGTCAAATAGACACTCGTTTTCAATTGTTGGACTAATGATTACACGCACTATCAGCTAGATGCAAGCAAGAGTGTGCAAGGCGGTATTGAATGTCAGTCTGTCCATGTGTCACTGCGTGTCACATCAAATTCGTCTCTCGACCTGTGTGCACCTACATTATAAACTTTCATTCATAGGCTAAGGTTGTAGCAACCTCATGATGAGTATAGGGAAAATTTGAGTATCAAGCCTAAACCTATCGCTGTACATATAACTGGGTGAATGGAATATGAATGACAGTCATCCAATCAATATGTTGTAATAGAAATAAGGCCATTTTCATGGGAGAATAATCATCCTCTGTCATCTGAAATGGCACTGACCGCCACTGCAGTTGATGTACCCTTTTGAGCAAGGCACGTAACCCTAATTGTTCTGTTTACAGTCTGAAAGCTTAACTATTTTTTCTGCTGACTACTCAAATCAACACCACACACCTCATTCCCCACCCTTCTCTGTCCCTGTCAACCCCCTATCCCCACCGATCCACTTTCAATCTGCTCCAGTCCCCCAGGACCACTTTTAATTCATCTGTAATTCATGGGTTGCACGTTTTGTCTTAAGGGATGGTGATTGACTGAATGTTCTAATGCATTCTCACTTGCCACCGATTAAGATGTCATCTAAAGTCTGTTATAGTGACTTGGAAACACAAGGACATTTCTAAAGTAGGCAAATAATTAGTAGGAAACATTTTTTGTCCTAATTTTGATATTATCAGATTGACTTTAGATGTAGCATAACATTAGCTAGCTATCTAAGAGTGAGGAAAGATCACTAAATTTCAGTTAGCTAATGTTAGCTTTGCTAGGTTTTTTGATAAACTTTGCTAGCTGAAGACAGCATTGCCATCTGTCTAAAATAAATTTTACGACATATTAATGATGACAAAGTTGTTTCCTAATAATTATTTACTGTAGCATACTGTAGCAATATCATCATATGTTAAGCCACTACAGTATAGTTTAGACCAAACAATCATTATCCTACATAAGAATGACACTGCATCACTTGACTTTCGGGCACAACTATTGGCTGAGAGGATCTTGAGTACGTTTACAACAATTACTTGACAGGACCGAGTCAAGCAGACCAGACCAGCAGACCAGACGACACACACACAAACACACACAGTCCTAGTCTCCCAGGTAGAGAGAAATTACTGTTATAGCCCTCGGCACTGTTGTCTTCTAGTCTCTTTGATGTGGTACCTCTCTTATGGAAAGAGAAGGCCAGAACACCTTCACGTATCAAACCTGAACTGAAGCCCTTTCCTAGAAACTGCTGGGTTTGGCCTTGGTTTGTCCCCTGTGCTGACCAAGTGGATGATATGGCCTCAGGTGTGTGTGTGTGTGTGCGTGTGCAAGGGTCTCTCAGTGGGTTCTATGGTGTCTGAGTGTCCAGCACGACTAACTGCATGTTTGGTGTCTGAGTGTCCAGCACGACTAACTGCATGTTTGGTGTTTGAGTGTCCAGCACGACTAACTGCATGTTTGGTGTCTGAGAGTCCAGCAGGACTAACTGCATGTTTGGTGTCTGAGTGTCCAGCACGACTAACTGCATGTTTGTGCTCTCTGTGTATGTGTGAATATTCCCCCATATAAATGTTATTTGTTTAGCAACTATCTAATGACCCTAATTGACATTTTAGAATTGTCTGGGATAGTGTAACACTTTTTCCCCTCTCTGTTTTACTTCAAGCAAAAGCAATTTGACCATGGTCGCTCTGATTTGTTACTGAAATGAATATTCTTTGTTGTTGGTTTGGTTTCATTGTGAATTTATTTAGCTGATTCAAACTTTTCATTCTGTCTTAAAATGTATAACTTTTCACTGACTATGTGAATTTGAACAGCTCAGACTTGCCATGCGAATTGTTTGCAAAAACCGAAAATAGCCGTGAATGGTACATTTGGATATCAGTCATGAGATGTTTACAATTTCTTTGACGCCGTTTGTTGAGAGGTTTTTGGATGCGTAGAAAACAACCACATGAATAGCCGTGTGCAGCACACCAACACCAACAAAGCCAGCTCTGTACACTACCTGAAAGTATCTCTACAAATGACTCTAACACCAAAGCAATATACTAACAGTGGCTTATCAAATCACTAGATATCAGATCACTAGAGAGAGAGATATATATGGAAAGAGAAAAAGACAGATAGAGGCAGTGACAGTTACAGAGAGACAGAGGCAGAGACAGAAAGACAGAGACAGAAAAACAGAGAGAGAGAGTCAGAAGAAGAGGCAAAGACAGAAAAACAGAGAGAGACAGTCAGAAGAAGAGGCAAAGACAGAAAAACAGAGGCAGAGGCAGAGACAGAAAGACACAGAGACAGAGAGACAGAGACAGAAAAACAGAGAGGCAGAGAGGCAGAGAAGATAGACAGACAGCGTGAGAGAAAGTTCAAATATGCCTGCATTTTTCCCCCAGTTTTGTGCCAACTGTGTAAGGACCAACGCTGGAGTCGAGAAGCAGATATGGGGAGTCAAACGTTTAATGAGGAACAGACAATGAACAACACAGGAACAGCGTCAGCACACAACAAAATGACAAACGTTAATGCGAAAGTGGGAAACAGACCTGGGGGACAGACACTTATGGGGAAGGAAATAAGCTCTGATTGAGTCCAGGTGAGTCCAAATGATTGCTGATGCGCGTGACGAGGGAAGCAGGTGTGTGTGCAGGAGTGCGTAATAATGGGGAGCCCAGCGCCCTCGAGTCAGGGGGGTAGAGGGGGAACAGGCGTGACAAACTGAATGGGCCTGGATGTCTTCTGAGGAGTGGCAGCTCTCACATTTCCCCCACTGTAAAGACATCTGACTGAACCAGAAGCTGGAACAAAAACTTGCACAGACAATTGGCACGGTAAGACAAGTGTTGTCCATCCCTGCTCTGTTTGAAACCATATTAGTCTATATATTTTCCTATCTGTCTGTCATACATATTCACACCCAAACATATTAAGACATATACAGATCCAGTATGGACTAGTCCTTCTTCGAATTCAGAGCTTGGGACATTTAAGGAACATACCACTCAAAAACGACCTTTTGGTATTTGTTTAATTAGTCCACTGTTAATACAGTCCCAAAATGTTTTGCATGTTTTGCATGTCAATCAAGCAATTACGCACCGTACTGTGACGGTTTCTGTATTTTGATGTACCTTGAAAACTTGACTGCTGACATGCAAAACATTTTTGAACTGTATCAACAATGGACTAATGAAAAAAATACAAAAATATTTTTGAGTGGAATTGTCCTTTAAATTATTACACAACTTTCACAGTCTAGCTGAATACCAGTAACACAAATTACAGCATCACCTGACTCGCCATCACATGACTGGAAACTTGTCATATGTACTTGAGCCTTTTCTTTCCCAGATTGCCATGGACACAGAGTTTACCTGGAGATGGTCCAAGTCCAATGTTCTCATGATCATTATGCCTGTATTTCACTAAAATATTAATTCCGATAGCAGAGATTTTTGTTGTTGTTTTTCAGAGATACTTTGTACATGTCAAGACTCAGAAGTTAATGCACTCTCATAAGTACACCACATCTCACATGGATTTATCGTCTCACACCAAAGTATCTTGCGCTCGCAACTGCAATATTTTACTATAATTTTATTAGAGGTGAAAATTCTAGCCAATGAACATGGTTGTCACTAGGTAACACAGACACAAAGGCATAATTATTATAAATAATGGTAACACTTTACTTGACATCGAGTGTCATAACACATTACGACACAGTCATAACCACAGCTGACATAACTTGTCATAACCTGTCATAGTATGGTCATAACACTGTCATGGCACATATATTTACACCTGTTGTGACATATATTGTGTTGTTTTACTGCTGGTTATGACACCTACATAAGAGTGTCCTTTGTTTGAAAGTTTGTTTCTTTAATCCTTTGTTGTTGTTGTAATGAATTCTTTACGGTCACTTTTTAATCATATTTTTTATAACTTATGACACTGTCATGAAGCATTATGACCATCCTGTGTCACTTTATTTGGACGAAGAAAATACACTTTATGAGACTGTCAAGAAGCGTTATGACAATCATAATCATGTAAGCCAGATTGGTCTATCACGTCCATGCCCTTATATCAGTCATCAGTCAAAAAAAGGGTGTCTTGTCCTTCTCCTGAAATCTGCTCCTGCATTCACCCCAGTCATCAGCAACAGAGCATTGGGGTAGGTGCATGTCTGACATCAATGTGATCATTTAATATGGTGAATTTATATATACCAGCCTATATATATATAAACCCAGCCTATATATATATATATATACAGTGGGGCAAAAAGTATTTAGTCAGCCACCAATTGTGCAAGTTCTCCCACTTAAAAAGATAAGAGAGGCCTGTAATTTTCATCACACTTCAACTATGACAGACAAAATGAGAAAGAAAATCCAGACAATCACATTGTAGGATTTTTAATGAATTTATTTGCAAATTATGGTGGAAAATAAGTATTTGGTCAATAACAAAAGTTTATCTCAATACTTTGTTATATACCCTTTGTTGGCAATGATAGAGGTCAAACATTTTCTGTAAGTCTTCACAAGGTTTTCACACACTGTTGCTGTTATTTTGGCCCATTCCTCCATGCAGATCACCTCTAGAGCAGTGATGTTTTGGGGCTGTTGCTGGGCAACACGGACTTTCAACTCCCTCCAAAGATTTTCTATGGGGTTGAGATCTGGAGACTGGCTAGGCCACTCCAGGACCTTGAAATGCTTCTTACGAAGCCACTCCTTCATTGCCCGGGCGGTGTGTTTGGGATCATTGTCATTCTGAAAGACCCAGCCACGTTTCATCTTCAATGCCCTTGCTGATGGAAGGAGGTTTTCTTTCCTTTATACAGATCAGTCGTCCTGGTCCCTTTGCAGAAAAACAGCCCCAAAGCATGATGTTTCCACCCCCATGCTTCACAGTAGGTATGGTGTTCTTTGGATGCAACTCAGCATTCTTTGTCCTCCAAACCCGACGAGTTGAGTTTTTACCAAAAAGTTATATTTTGGTTTCATCTGACCATATGACATTCTCCCAATCTTCTTCTGGATCATCCAAATGCTCTCTAGCAAACTTCAGACGGGCCTGGACATGTACTGGCTTAAGCAGGGGGACATGTCTGGCACTGCAGGATTTGAGTCCCTGGCGGAGTAGTGTGTTACTGATGGTAGGCTTTGTTACTTTGGTCCCAGCTCTCTGCAGGTCATTCACTAGGTCCCCCTGTGTGGTTTGGGGATTTTTGCTCACCGTTCTTGTGATCATTTTGACCCCACGGGGTGACAACAGCTCAATACATGTGTCATGACAGTGTTATGACCATATTATAACAAGCTATGTCAGCTATTATGACATGGTTATGACTGTGTAATAACTTGCTATGACGCTGGTTGTCAAGTAAAGTATTTCCTAAATTATAATAATTGATTGGATTTATATAGTGCTTTCTACCAACTGAGGTACTCAAAGTGCTTTACATACTAGAGGGAAACTCACCTCATCCACTGCCAATGTGTAGCACCCACCTGGGTAATGCACAGCGACCATTTTTATTTGGGTGACAGAACGCTCACCACACATCAGCTATCAGGTGAGGAGGTGAGGAATGATATATGCCAATTAGGAATAAGGGTGATGATTAGGTGGTCATGATGAAATGGGGCCAGGTTGGGAATTTAGCCATGAAACCAGGGTTAACACCCCTATTTTGGCTAAACCCAGCCTATTTCTAATCAAATTCTTCTTAAAATTGTATTTTAAACCTAACCCTAACCTGAACCACACTGCTAAACTTATGCCTAACCCTAACCTTAAATTAAGATGAAAAAGCACATTTTTGTTTTCATTAATTTTACAATACAGCCAATTTTGACTTGGTGGCTGTGTT
Organism: Oncorhynchus mykiss; assembly: GCF_013265735.2. Classification (NCBI taxonomy): domain Eukaryota; kingdom Metazoa; phylum Chordata; class Actinopteri; order Salmoniformes; family Salmonidae; genus Oncorhynchus; species Oncorhynchus mykiss. The sequence goes on from NC_048580.1 coordinate 63,096,028, forward strand.
ATCAACTGAAAAATGTATTTTGACAGTGAAAGGCAAAATGATGGTGGTGGTGAAGTAGGGACAATGGTCGATGATGAAAAGGTAAGTTCTTTAGGTTTTCAGTAGAGAACCTAACCAACCGACTAATCAACTACGATTTCAATGTTGAAATTTAAGTAGGTAGCTAGTTATTTGATCTTCTTTTATTAAACAGGCTATTGATTAGGCAAGTTAGGTTAGCGTCAGCTTGACTGGGAGGGGGTGTAGGAGAATGGAACGACAGGGTGGGAACAGATAGGGACGGCCCACACTACTAATGTTTAACCACATATAACATCTTTGGTTTAACCAAGACCATTGTAGCTAGCCAGCTAAGTTAACGAGGGGTTAGTAGGGAAGGAAGACTTGTAAGACAAGCATGACTGGGCTGGCATGGCAGAAGATGGAGAGGCAGGGTGAGAACAGACAGGGAAGGCCTTCACTGGGGAAGAGGCCCTTGATTTAGATGGGGTGTAGGGGTGCTAAGAGAGATCAAGAGAGTTTGGCTAAATAGTTAAAACTGTAAACTGCATACTTTGAGATACAGTCTATTTGAAATACAGATTTGACTACTTTTACTCTTGCAGTTTATCTGCAGTTCAAATAAAAGCAAATGACCTCTAACCATCTTCTCTCCCTCTTCTCTCTCTCCATGCAGGCCCACTATGTGGTGGAGAAGTTGTTCTCTGCTTAGTTGTCAGCGATAAGAGATATAGGAGTTCTAAGTGCCGTGTCTCTCCTCTATGTACAGCCCTCTGGAGACTTCCTGTGGGTAACCATGACTTTTATCAATCACCCTCATAACTTAATCATTAGTGGTACTGAGAGTTCCTCTAAATTATTTGACGCTGTATGGAGGCATAGTTATTAGGACATTTGTCACGTAGAGAGGGTGACATGTTATTGACCAGCTGCTGTAGGTTTGGTTGGAAAGTTGGTTCTATACAGAGGATTGTTAGATACTGAATGTGTACAAGTAGGTTAGGTAAGGGATGAAGTGAAAACCTATAGGAGGATAGCTCTTCATGACGAGGGTTGGGCATGGAATGACAGCAGGCTGTTCAATTCTGAGCCATTCTGACTGACGAGTGGCGTGGATTGGTACAGCTCCCCTCAGTCCCACATAGTATGTTATCACTTATTTGGCTAAATTATTGTCCATAATTTCCTCTTGATACAGCAGCAATCTTTGAATGGACTGTTACCTTGAATGCAACACTAAGATGTTAAAACTTTTCAACTCCATTGAACTCTGTCACAGATCCTGCCCGGTACTGCTGCTCATTCTGCTCACCAGTTCCGGAGGTCAACGGCCTTCTAGGCTCCACTGAACTATGCCATCACGCACAGCTGGTTCCCATTCCCACTGATTGTATTTATATAACTGTTCCCTTTGTTTCTCCATTGGGCTGTGGATTATTGTTCCCATGTCCGTTGGTTGTGTGAGTATCTACAGGTTTGTGGTGTCTCAGCCTGTGCTGCGTGTTTTGTGTATTACGGGTCTCGTCCCGTGTTGTTCTACGAGGTTTGACCTCGCTCTTTTGTTTGGGTACATCCCAGTGTTTTGTATACGTGTTTGTATTGGGTCTATTAAAAACCCAGATGTATCCCTATGCCAGTCTCAATCCTTTACACCAGCGTGACAAACTGTCTGTGAAATTTCCAGAAAATTGTCTCTCCCACTGCAGTTGTTCTCAGGATACGGGCCAGTGTGAAGAGAACATATGTCTGACAAGGTGGAGTCAGGCTTCTACTTCATCGCCCTAGACCACTATACCCACGAAGCCGAGGATGCCATGTTTCGACCTGTGAGTCGCCTTTGACCTTGAGGTACTTCTAGTTTCTATACTATTCTACTGTATCTTAGTCTATGTCGCTCTGACATTGCTCATCCATATATTTATATATTCTTAATTCCGTTCCTTACTTAGATTTGTGTGTATCGGGTATATGTTGTGACATTGTTAGATATTAGCTGTTAGATATTGTGCACTGTCAGAACTAGAAGCACAAGCATTTTGGTACACCTGCAATAACATCTGCTAAGCATGTGATGTGACCAATAACATTTGATTTGATTCTAAAGGCATCTGCATGCTTCCCATCTGAAACACTTTAGAACAGTGCCTGCATACATTTCTCGAGGCAATCCGAAGTCTATGTCCCTTGATCAGTGATTGGTCAACAGAAGGGATTCTTCAAAGAAGTGTTTGTCATTCTGCGAAATATTTTCACGCACTTTTTCACTTGATAAATACTGCATCAAACACTTTACTTAGATGTAAAATTGTGCGATTTAAGAATTCCTCAAGAAACATTACAATTATTTACAGATGTCTTGCGTTATTTTAGACGATTATCAAGATGACCATTGCCACTTTTCTCAAATTTCTCAAGCTAAAGTCTTGTAATGTGACAAACATCGGAAGTTCCCAATCAGACAATAACTATAAAACAAATCTGTTTTCCTCAGTTAAATGTTTGGTGAATGCATGGCATTACTTTGTCCACAGTCCTCCTGTGAATGCTGTGTACCATAATAACATGTCAACCTAAGTTTGCCTGGTTAATTATATTAATTTCAGTTAATGTAGCAGGTTCTCCCCTTGTTTCCATAAAATGTAAAATCCGTGTGTGCCCTTGGGATAAATAAATAACCTAAATATTGGATCCTGCCTTCATCTCAATTCCTGCACTGTCTCTTAACTAGCCCACTAGTCCCTTTTCTTTCTTTCAATGTTATCATCGTTATGCCAGTAGTATGTGTACTCACATTATTCCCAACAGAGTCATTATATTATTGGGATATATTAAATGATGGCCAGGACCTAGTGTATGATGAATGAACTTGTTAGATCACAGCCACATTATGTCCATACTCCACCTATTCCTTGTTACGTTCGTATTGGTATTTTATTAGGATCAAAATTAGCTGTTGTGAAAGCAGCAGATACTCTTCCTCTGGGGTCCACACGAAACATGAAACAAGACATAATATTGAACATTAATAGACAAAAGCTCAAGGACAGTAGTACATGCATTAAAAAAATGGCACACAGCCTACATATCAATACATACAAACCAAATACCTGGGTCACATAGGGAAGAGGTTTGCTGTTAGTTGCTTTATCTGTTTTTTGATACCAGGTTTGCTGTTCATTTTAGCAATATGAGATGGAAGGGATTTCCATGCAATGTCTCTGACACTGTACACTTTCTGGAATTTGTTCTGGATTTGTGGAATGAAAAGATGCATGGTGGGGTAAGTGTGTGTGTGTTTCAGAGCTGTGTGTAAGTTGGCTATGCAAACCATTTAGATTTTTTAACAATGGTTCTTATAAAAATAAGTGATGCAGTCAGTCCTCAACTCTTAGCCAAGAAAGACTGGCATGCATAGAATTAGTCCTATGATTACGACAATGAGCAAGACATGCTGCTTTGTTCTGAGCCAGCTGCAGCTTAACTAGGACTTTCTTTGCAGCACTTGACCACATGACTGGACAATAATCTACGAATGAAAGTCTATGAATGAAAGTTTACAACATACTGTAGGTGCACACATGTTGAAAGAAAATGTTGAGGTGATCTAGGGTGTGGTCATTAGTCCAACAGTTGCAAACAAGAGTTTCTATTGGACAAATTCATCTACACTACCGTTCAAAAGTTTGGGGTCACTTAGAAATGTCCTTGTTTAAAATATCATCAAATTGATCAGAAATACAGTGTAGACATTATTATTGTTGTAAATTAATATTGTAGCTGGAAACTGCATATTTTTTAATGGAATATCTACATAGGCGTACAGAGGCTCATTATCAGCAACCATCAGTCCTGTGTTCCAATGGCACGTTGTGTTAGCTAATCCAAGTTTATAATTTTAAAAGGCTAATGGATCGCTATTAGCTAACACAACGTGCCATTGGAACATAGGAGTGATGGTTTCTGATAATGGGCCTCTGTACGCCTATGTAGATATTCCATTAAAAAATATGCAGTTTCCAGCTACAATATTAATTTACAACAATAATAATGTCTACACTGTATTTCTGATCAATTTGATGTTATTTAATTGGACAAAAAAATGGGGATTTCTAAGTGACCCTAAACTTTTGAACAGTAGTGTATGTTTATCCCCTTTGTACTTTGTCGTGGTTGAGTCTCTCATATCAAGAAAACCCCATGTAACACATTGTGGAAAGGTGAAGATAAACAATTAGCTAGAGGTAGACTACGGTGTTACTTAGCTAGTGCTGACTGTCTGCTTTTCGCCTTACAGACGAATGCAGCTAACTTTAACAAGTAGATGTCACTCAACTCAAGGTATAGTATAGCTATTTAATTTATTTCCCAATTACTTTTCTTATGTATGGAGTTGAAGCTGGATTTGCCAAATCGTTCAGTGCTTACTGTTCAAGCTGGCTAGCAAGCTAAATAGATGGCTCTGGATAATTTGGTACTTTCCCCCCCAAAATTACATGTTTGAAACGTGTTTCTTTGCTTATGGTTCTATATTTTTTTGTTTCAGATATTTTCATTTAATCTGCGGTAATGATGTTCTGCTCGCCCAAAGTCACGCTTGTAAGCTGTCAGGTTTGCTCTCTCCACCACACTACGGCTCTCTCCACCACACTACTGCTCTCTCCACCACACTACTGCTCTCTCCACCACACTACTGCTCTCTCCACCACACTACTGCTCTCTCCACCACACTACGGCTCTCTCCACCACACTACCGCTCTCTCCACCACACTACCGCTCTCTCCACCACACTACTGCTCTCTCCACCACACTGCCGTTCTCTCCACCACACTACCGCTCTCTCCACCACACTACGGCTCTCTCCACCACACTGCTGCTCTCTCCACCACACTACCGCTCTCTCCACCACACTACTGCTCTCTCCACCACACTACCGCTCTCTCCACCACACTACTGCTCTCTCCACCACACTACTGCTCTCTCCACCACACTACTGCTCTCTCCACCACACTACCGCTCTCTCCACCACACTACCGCTCTCTCCACCACACTACTGCTCTCTCCACCACACTACCGCTCTCTCCACCACACTACCGCTCTCTCCACCACACTACTGCTCTCTCCACCACACTACCGCTCTCTCCACCACACTACTGCTCTCTCCACCACACTACGGCTCTCTCCACCACACTACGGCTCTCTCCACCACACTACGGCTCTCTCCACCACACTACTGCTCTCTCCACCACACTACTGCTCTCTCCACCACACTACTGCTCTCTCCACCACACTACTGCTCTCTCCACCACACTACTGCTCTCTCCACCACACTACCGCTCTCTCCACTACACTACCGCTCTCTCCACCACACTACCGCTCTCTCCACCACACTACTGCTCTCTCCACCACACTACGGCTCTCTCCACCACACTACGGCTCTCTCCACCACACTACGGCTCTCTCCACCACACTACGACTCTCTCCACCACACTACGGCTCTCTCCACCACACTACCGCTCTCTCCACCACACTACCGCTCTCTCCACCACACTACTGCTCTCTCCACCACACTACCGCTCTCTCCACCACACTACTGCTCTCTCCACCACACTACGGCTCTCTCCACCACACTACGGCTCTCTCCACCACACTACGGCTCTCTCCACCACACTACTGCTCTCTCCACCACACTACTGCTCTCTCCACCACACTACTGCTCTCTCCACCACACTACTGCTCTCTCCACCACACTACTGCTCTCTCCACCACACTACTGCTCTCTCCACCACACTACCGCTCTCTCCACCACACTACCGCTCTCTCCACTACACTACCGCTCTCTCCACCACACTACCGCTCTCTCCACCACACTACTGCTCTCTCCACCACACTACGGCTCTCTCCACCACACTACGGCTCTCTCCACCACACTACGGCTCTCTCCACCACACTACGACTCTCTCCACCACACTACCGCTCTCTCCACCACACTTCTGCAATCTTGACCGGTCTGTGCGCTCGCTGCACTCATGTCTCTCTCTCTCTCTCTCTTACACACACACACACACACACACACACACACACACACGCGCACACACACACACACACACACACACACAGTAAAGCAGATTAGAGGGTTCTTTCAGAGATGCCAATTTAGCAGCTTTCAAAGAGCGTCTCAATGCATCACTCTTCCACTGCCACGGAGAGCACTATTTACATGTACCTTACATTCATCTCACAGACAATGTCCTCCCCAACACACACACTGCTATTATACACACACAGCCAATTGGTTGTGAATCTCCAGGGCTGTCTAAACCGGTTACCAGTTGATTATAGACCTGGCTCCATTGCTAGGTTAAGAGAGAATTAGAGCAGATGAAGGTCATAACTCACCAGATTGTGAGGCTTATATAACCGCAGGACACATTCTATTTCCTTTTAACTCTTATATGGGATTAATCAAATAGGCATAAGGATGCATACACACACAAACATATAATCACTCAGTCAAGTTATACAAGGTGCTGGTGTCATAACCTGAGGCTGCTGTTTTACATAACAGGCTGGTTTAAGGGGAAGAGCGTCCTGAAATGGTATTGATGCATCAATCAGCTCACGCTTCCATGAAAAGGATTCCATGTGTAGATTAGCGTTGGGAGCTGCCAAAGGTTTCGGCTGGGACTCAAACAATCTTATCATATTTAAATATATACACCCGTTGGTGTCGCTCTGTGATTCGCTGTCAAAGCATCTTCAGTTGAATATAATTCATCTGTAGGACCATGTGATAAATATGTAAATTGTTACAGTCTGTGGAGAGAGGCCAGGGGAAGGGCATAGGGATTCACTATAGGCATAAAAAGATACCTATGGTGCACACCCACGCACACAGTGAGTATGAACCAGGATCCACAATAGCACTTGTCTGAGGAGCATTTCCAGAGTTCAAAGAGGCTCTCAGGAGCTCATATCATCACTTCAGCTCTTTGATAATCAATTACACAAACACAAAGACTCTGCACTGAGTCCCCCATCAGCACACACATGCACACACACCTCTGGGCTGACAGATCCACAAGGAGCTCTCACATTCCTGGGGTCCAGCACTTTGATAATCAATTACACAAACACAAAGACTCTGGACACCCTCACACACACTTACTATATGTGCACACAGTTGCACACACACAGCAGATATGAACCAGCATCCACAATAGCACTTTACTGTGGAGCATCTTCCAGATTTCAAAGAGATTGAGTCCACCATCAGCACACACACACACACACACCCCTCTGGGCTGACAGATCCACAAGGAGCTTTCATATAATGTGTTTGTTAAAGGGCCAGAAGAAACAGGTGTTTGAGAAGCTCAGTCAGTTGTATAACCTTTAACAAACATAATAGACCTGGTCCTGTTTGTAGGAGCATGGCACCAGCAATGCAAGGGGTGCAGGTTCCCTTTCCACTGAGGTTATATACCACAATGTAAATAGGTCGCTTTGGTTAAAAGCATGCTAAGTGGAATATTATATTGTATTCTGAGTGTACATAACATTAAGAACACCTTCCTGATATTGAGTTGCATCCCTCTTTTGCCCTAAATACAGCCTCAATTCGTTGGGGCATGGACTCCGCAAGGTTTCGAAAGCGTTCCACAGAGATGCTGGCCCATGTTGACTACAATGCTTCCTACAGTTGTGTGAAGTTGGGTGGATGTTCTTTGGGTGCTGGACCATTCTTGATACACATGGGAAACTGTTGAGCGTGAAAAGTCCAGTTCTTGATGCTGTTGAGCGTGAAAAGTCCAGCATTGCAGTTCTTGACACAAACCAGTGCACCTGGCACCTACTACCATACCCATGCTCATCTAGCATTTCATATTTCGATAAACTTGAATTTGATTTTAATTCTTATTTGCACCATGTGCATAAGGTAAAGAGTAAATTAAAGATGACTCGTCAAACTTGACTTTATTTAATTATTTTACCTGTTTCCTTCTTTACACAGGCAAACACACAATTACTACAATTACTGACTTATTTACTTGGAAGTGTTTTTCTTAGCCTTGCTCCTTGACATTTTCAATTGCTTATGCGTTCCTAAGAAATATACCATTAATTGTGTCTGAATGGAATAATAACATTAACCTCGACTTGTTTTTCTCCTGACAAGTTTTGCCTGCGGCCATGGTATTTCGCCTCCCTTCCTGAAGTGAAAACTCCAGCGTTTGAGAAATGAGCAACATGAGGGGATAAATGAATTACCTCCAGGGCAGTTAAGAGGAGAAGCAGCACTATCGCCCATCACCCCCTCTCACCCTCCTCCTCTCTTCGATTTCTCCTTTTCTCACCTACCCATCCCCTTCGCTCTCTCCCTATCTCCACTTCATCCCCCTCTCTCACTGTACTCTCTCCCAGCTTTGTGCATACCCTTTGGGAATTGCAAACGCTGGTAGTCCAGCATTTGTTGAAAACGTGATATTCAAGATGCAGTCAGAAAATAAACTTCAGAGTTGTATTTAATGTGAGTGACAGCTACTGACTGACTTTAGAGAGCTGTGAGCTGGTGGGAGCATGGTATGGAGTCCAGGCTGAGTTGGTACAGTAGCTCCCAGGACTACATACTGTACATCGACAGTGTAAAGGCTGTCTTTCAGTACATGTTACACTCATATGAACTGTGAGAGGAGTGAACTCGGGGGAACTGGACTCATGCCATATGAGACGAACTGTGACAGAGTCTCATCCCTGCAATCAGCAAAAACAAAAACCTGTTTAATAAAATAACATCAGGCATATACATTTTTATAGAGAGGCTGTGTTCGAGAGAGGTGATTCTGAATATGAATTAGCGATACCATTTTAGAAGAAGGCTTTAAAGCCAAGAGCTACATGATCTCTTATGCAAAGCTAACCTAAATTCGATGAGTATTCGTTCTGACAGAGCCATTCTCGAAGGAGAGCTAATATGTCAAATATGATATGCACAGGATGTTTACCAACGCTGATACTTATGCAAGGGTCTATGCTTCACAGATTTCCTTATGTAACTTGTTCAAAACCTGTCTGAATAGAACAGACCCTCAATTGGATCCAAATAAAAACAAATCATTACTCACCAAATCATCTTAATCCCTTTTGGGACATATAGAACTCGAAGTACCCTGAAAATATCTTATTTGCATATCCGTTGAAACGTATAAAACAACAATGTAATGCATTGTATAACGTTACACACTTCCTTGTCTGGCTCTGTCTGCAAATCACTAATTGTATTATAAAGATCTCTTTGTAGACATATAACCTATAATCTATAGATAGATTACCTATAATTAGCAAAAAACCCAGATGTCCCCGTCTTCTCCAAAACATGCCTCTGTGTCGCAGGCTAGATAAAGGTTGCCCGTGTTTCTTTCTAGCTGGTCACAAGATTAATAAATCAGTGAAGACTTGGTGTCCCCTTCCGGCATATTCTAATGGCCACCATTGATCTGTTTTTTAAATCATCATTGCATTGGAACATTTTAATGTGGCTCCGGAGGGGATGTGATCTCCACTGACCACTGCTGTTATACATAGGCTGTTTAATGGGGAAGGTTGTTGTTACTGCTGAGAAGAAGACTACTTTATCCTTCATTAATACCCTCTGGTTGCCAGGTGACAACCGTTCCAGATTTGTTCAGTAAGACTCGAACTGGCAACCACCCTGTTGCTGGCCCGCCTCCCTAATGTAGAATCAAGCAACTAAGTAGCCTAAATAATTCACCTTTTATTAACAAGGTGAAGTCCTATTTACTTATAGCCCTGCCTACAACGAACAACTTGTTTTTTAAAATTATATGAGAAAAAAATATTCCACTTTATTCGGAATGACAAGCCAGACAAAATGAAACTGGCCTATTTATATAATTAATATTCGGAGGGCTGAAATGATTAAATATTAAAACATTGAACCTCTTACTAAAGGCTTCGTCATACACAAATGGGACTTAAATCCGAACTGGTTTTCCAGCAGATTAGTACAAATGGCTCACCCCATGTTAAAAAATGTAATTTTTCCCTATATTCAGAATGCAACCTCTCACTTTTGGTTATTTGAAAATAAAATAATCTCCAGAATATATCTATTTTTAAAACAATTTAAATTGAATCCACCTTAAAAGACAGAATAAATATTACAACAAATATTACGGTTAAACCATCTGATCAAAAAAAAATTGTTATAAAATTTTAAAAAGTATTATCTTTGTTTAATGATATCATTAAATGACATGCAGATTTGCTGCGATGAGACAGAATCATTAGAACACTTGTTCTGCTTATCCGTAGCTTTCTTTGGTTACAGGTTCAGAAAGAATTGCAACATTTACCTGGAGCTACCTCTGTAGATAACACTGCTGGGTGACTTGGAAAGCCAGTCAATCAATCAATAATAAAATAATTATTTTATAAAAATATTAATCTTTAATTTTCAATTGGTAGAAACTATGACAATATAAATATTTAGAACTTTTGTGAAACGTTACAGCACAGTTGAAAAATATATGGCAATTAGAATGAGGTTTTCACAGATAAATGGCTTGAGGGTAGTTGAAGGGTGGGTTTTATTTATTTGGTTTAAATAGAGCTGTCATCAAGGCAAAGGGTGGCTACTTTGAAGAATGTCAAATCTAAAATATATTTTGATTTGTTTAAGACTTTTTTTAGTTTACTACATGATTCCATATGTGTTATTTCATAGTTTTGATGTCTTCACTATCATTCTACAAATTAGAAAATAGCAAAAATAAAGAAAAACCCTTGAATGAGTAGGTGTGTCCAAACTTTTGACGGGTACTGTTAATATAACTAATGTAAAATATAACATGTCCATGAAATGTATATAGTTTGTATAAGATGTAAGTAGAAGTATTATTGTCCATTATTTTACTCCAATTAGAGGAGGGCTGGTAGGATTAGGGGAAAATAATAAAGGAAACAGATATTGAAAAAAACAAATGGGGTATTAGAAATTATGCAGACAATAACATTGATATAACCCACAATGTGCAATAGTAAAGCTGGGAAAAAAATGAGGTCCTCGGATAAATATAAACACAACATGCAACAATTTCAACTATTTTACTATTTCACCCCCCCCCCCCCCCTCCCACACACACACACACACACACACACACACACACACACACACACACACACACACACACACACACACACACACACACACACACACACACACTGAGCTGGAGAAGGCCTCTAAATGACAGAAGAGGACACGTGCCATCAATTACTGTAGATACCCAGACTAATCTAACCATGATTGACATCCTCTTCCTCTCTCCACATCTCCAAAGACCTATACCCTATCGATTACATCTAGCACTTTATCCATGATTGATATGTATGGACTTCGTGGGGTCAATGCCCCTTGTTCTTGAATAAAAAGCAGGAGGAGTGAACATGGTCACCCATATTAGCACAGAGGAACTCACAGCTCAGCAGATCCCTCTAAAATGCCTCAGGAGCACAACTGTACAGCGACCATGCATCATTTACATACTCAGCTTTAATTCCATGATGTTGAGTTGCGTTACAGTGAGTGAAAACACGCCACCCTTGACTCCTGCTCTAAGCGGATGATTTGCTAAGGATATAAGTAAATACATAAATAAACAGGCCTGTGTGCAATTTTGCTGTTTTCCCACAGCGCAGCATCTCTGAGTGAATATTCAAAGTGTCCTGACAAGCGTTTGCAGAGATGAACTTATGAGGTAACCTTGGAATTTGCATCATTGTCAAATTGCCCTTACCTAACATGATGGCAAAGTGCAGTGGCTTGCTAGGAAGGGAGGGAACAGTAGAGAGAGATTGAGTGAGTGAGTGAGTTGTGTAAATTCAAAGGTTATGACCCACATTGTCTTTTGTCACACTGTCAGCCATGCTCACATTAGAGAAAGAGAGAGAGAGACTTTTGTAAATGGCCAGTTTATGACTTCATATAGTCTCCTGTCACAAAGTCAGCCATGCCCACATTATCAAGATGCAACCTACATTTTGGGGAACATTTTTGTTCCCAGAGGACATCATGGCGTCCTGTCTTCATTTGACTGTTCACATCCATTATGTACTACTGCAGAGTGGAGACCGCATGTAACCGAGTCACTTAACTCCGCCACACACACACCATAGGGAGACTCTGACCACATTGTCCCACAGCTAAGGACCAGGTGCTTTGTAGTGAATGGAGGTAAAGTCCTGTCCATGTCATAACTCTCTGTGTGTCATATCATCCCACTAGCACATCCCTCCTGTCCATAGATACATCTTGGGGCTAACCAGGACACGTTTCATTCCTCCTTCAAAACTGTATTACTGGGGCTAATGCTGGAGCTTTTCAATTATACATTGACACTGATTGTCTGTACCATGGAAATATAATAGGGCTTGTGTGGGTGGTATTAGGTGTTATCGAGTGCCTGGCACCCCAAGCTCTCAGTATTTAATTGTGTCCATTAATAGACATACAACTTATTCTGAAATCTAGTAGCATCTACCTATAGGGGGTACATGCTGTGAGATATTACAATATCTAGAACGCTTCTGTGATTGATCATAGGGAAAAAGAGCTACAATGTGAATACATGCAAGAACGGGTTGATTGCTCTGAAACGTTTGATTAATTTGATTACTCAGTTTAGTTAGTACATCAACTTTATTTATGTTTTATTTGAAATATAACCTTTATTTAACCAGGAAGGCCAGTTGAGATAAAGCAAAACAGTGCGACACAAAGAACACAGAGTTATGCATGGGATAAACAAATGTACAGTCAATAACACAATAGAAAAATCTATATACAGTGTGTGCAAATCTAGTAAGATTAGGGAGGTAAGGCAATAAATAGGCCAAAGTGGCAAAATAATTACAATTTAGCAATTAAACACTGGAATGATATATGTGCAGAAGATGAACGTGCAAGTAGAGATACTTGGCTTTGGGGGTGACCAGTGAGATATACCTGCTGGAGCGTGTGCTACGAGTGGGTTCTACTATGGTGACCAGTGAGCTGAGATAAGGCGGGGCTTTACCTAGCAGAGACTTGTAGATAACCTGTAGCCAGTGGGTTTGGCAGCGAGTATGAAGCGAGGGCCGAACAACGAGAGCGTACAGGTCGCAGTGGTGAGTAGTGTATGGGGCTTTGGTGACAAAACGGATGGCACTTTGATAGACAGCATCCAACTTGATGAGTAGAGTGTTGGAGACTATTTTATAGATGACATCACCGAAGTTGAGGATCGGTAGGATGGTCAGTTTTACGAGGGTATGTTTGGCAGCATGAGTGAAGGATGCATTGTTGCGATATAGGAAGCCGATTATAGATTTAATTTTGGATTGGAGATGCTTAATGTGAGTCTGGAAGGAGAGTTTACAGTCTAACCAGACACCTAGGTATTTGTAGTTGTCCACATATTCTAAGTCAGAACCGTCCAGAGTAGTGATGACATTCGGGCAGGCGGGTGCGGGCAGCGATCGGTTGAAATGCATGTATTTAGTTTTACTTGCATTTAAGAGCAGTTGGAGGCCATGGAAGGAGTGTTGTATGGCATTGAAGATTGTCTGGAGTTTTGTTAACACAGTGTCCAAAGAAGGGCCAGAGGTATACAGAATGGTGTCATCTGCATGTCACCAGCAGCAAGAGCGACCTCATTGATGTAAACAAAGAAAAGAGTCAGCCCTAGATTTGAACCCTGTGGCACCCCCATAGAGACTACTAGAGGTCCGGACAACAGGCCCTCCAATTTGACACCCTGATCTCTATCTGAGAAGTAGTTGGTGAACCAGGCAAGGCAATCATTTGAGAAACCAAGGCTGTTGTGTCTGACCGATTAGAATGCGGTGATTGACAGAGTAAAAAGCCTTGGCCAGGTCGATGAAGACGGCTGCACAGAACTGTCTTTTAATGATGGCAGTTATATCATTTCGAACCTTGAGCGTGGCTGAGGTGCACCCATGACAAGCTCGGAAACCAGATTGCATAGCGGAGAAGGTACGGTGGGATTCGAAGTGGTTGGTCTGTTTGTTAATTTGGCTTTCGAAGACTTTAGAAAGGCAGGGTAGGATAGATATAAGTCTGTAACAGTTTGGGTCTAGAGTGTCTCCCCCTTTGAAGAGGGTGGGTGACCGCGGCAGCTTTCCAATCAGTTCTCTGGCAGTGTGGTGATTGCATGTTAGCAAGCGATTGCATATTAGAAAATGATTTACTTGCTCGCCTACGAATTCTCAGACGGCAGCCAGATCTGCGTCCTCTTTTCTCTGTCTTTTCTTCATGCAAATGACGGGGATTTGGGCCTGTTTCCCCGTGAGAGTAATATATCCTTCTCGTCGGACTCGTTAAGGGAAAAGCTGCTTCCAGTTCATGGTGAGTAATTGCAGTTCTGATGTCCAGAAGGTATTTTCGGTCATAAGAGACGGTAGCAGCAACATTATGTACAAAATAAGTTACAAACAACGCAAAAAACCTAACAAAATAGCACAATTGGTCAGGAGCATGTAAGACGTCAGCCATCCTCTTCGGTGCATCTATCCTTTCACCAGACGTCACAAGACGTCAGCCATCCTCTTCGGTCCATCTATCCTTTCACCAGATGTCACCACTATTTGCTGTGTGAATGAGTTGAATCAGTTGTTTACCTGGACATTCCATTACCCACTGTTAGGAAAAAATCACACATGCCTGTCAAGGATGTCATCTGAGGATTCAGGAAGTGAAATATTTGAAATGCAGTTAATGATTAAAAATATTGTCAAGAAACATTATGAGCGGTTTTCAGTCCAACGCTTTAATTCAATTAATCTCCCAAATTGACTAAATTAATAGTTAAGGTTTGGGATAGGGAAAAACAACACAAAACAAATAGTGTCTATCACTGGAATTGAAAACGCAACCTTTGGATCCAGAGTCATGGAATTACATCTAATCAGAGGTAATGTAGTATAAGTACTGTGCCACATCATTGATATCATGTTCTGCCATGGACTCATACAACCCTGCTGAAGTCACTCTTTCTTCACTACCCGGACTTTAAAGAATAATGTCTGACTTTTAATTTTGAGAGATTTACAGTGATGGTTGTGAAGTTTGGGGCTGTTTGTAGGACACGTGGAAGAGGAAACTGATTAGAGGGCAGCAACAGGGGGCTATGGTAACCACAACGTATCAGCATCAACACTCAATCCCCCTATTACTGAGAAGCTTTCTAAGCCTTGGGTTAGTATCAGTGGAGGCTGCTGAGGGAAGAACAGCTCTTAATAAATCGCTGGAAGGGAGTGAATGGAATGGGGTCAAACACCTGGAGACCATGTGTTTGATGTATGTAATACCATTCCATTCATTCCGCTCCAGCCATTACCACGAGCCTGTCCTCCCCAATTAAGGTGCCACTAATGTCCTGTGGTTAGTACACACATGCACGCACACACAGACAAATAAAGACTCAGACACACACAAGCATGCACGCACACACACACACACCTAGCATTGATCTTCTCTTGACTCCCACAGCCACTGCTAAAATAGCAGATCAGAAAGACTTGAGTCCAGCCTTTACCAGAAACATTCTTGTATCCCCATTAGGTTAATGTGATTGTGTGTGTGTGTGTGTGTGTGTGTGTGTGTGTGTGTGTGTGTGTGTGTGTGTGTGTGTGTGTGTGTGTGTGTGTGTGTGTGTGTGTGTGTGTGTGTGTGTGTGTGTGTGTGTGTGTGTGTGTGTGTGTAAGGGAGTGTTTACAGCTCTGGCAAAAATTAAGAGACCAGTGCAAAATGATCAGATTCTCTGTTTTTGCTATTTATAGGGTTATGTTTGGGTAAAATGAACATGTTTGTTTTATTCTATAAACCACTGACAACATTTCTCCCAAATCCCAAGTAAAAGTATTGTAATTTAGAGCGACCCCAGGACAACCTTGTACGTGGCTTGATTCATGCGTCCTTCACAAAGACAAATCTGCCCGATTCCAGCCTTGCTGAAGCACCCCCAGATCATCACCGATCCTCCACCAAATTTCACAGTGGGTGTGAGACCTGGAGAGGCCTACAAGTCTCACACCCACTGTGACATTTGGTGGAGGATCTGTGATGATCTGGGGGTGCTACAGCAAGGCTGGAATCAGGCAGACTTGTCTTTGTGAAGGACGCATGAATCAAGCCACGTACAAGGTTGTCCTGTAAGAAAATGTGCTTCCTTCTGCACTGACAATGTTCCCCAACTCTGAGGATTGTTTTTTCCAGCAGGACAATGCTCCATGCCACACAGCCAGGTCAATCAAGGTGTGGATGGAGGACCACCAGATCAAGACCCTGTCATAACCAGCCCAATCTCCAGACCTGAACCCCATTGAAAACCGCTGGAATGTGATCAAGAGGAAGATGGCTGGTCACAAGCCATCAAACAAAGCCGAACTGCTTGAATTTTTGCGCCAGGAGTGGCATAAAGTCACCCAACATCAACGTGAAAGGAGAGCATTTTCATTTTACCCAAACACATACCTATAAATAGTAAAACCAGAGAAACAGAATTTTGCAGTGGTCTCCTAATTTTTTCCAGAGCTGTATATCTGTGTGACTGCTTATTTATACAGCTGTGCCTTCCTGCTTGCATGCATGCACATGTGATGTGTGAACGTATGTGCATTTATGAGAGCGTGTGTGAGGAGATCAGACTGTGTGTGTGTGTCTGATTGGTTTTCCACACAGTAATTGGTAATGTATCAGACTTGGCATCCCTGGCTTATGGCTTATGGTTTATGGCTTTTCTCCCATACAACTCTTCACTCCAAAAAGATAAGCAAGAGCCTGTGTAGTGTGTGTGTGTGTGTGTGTGTGTGTGTGTGTGTGTGTGTGTGTGTGTGTGTGTGTGTGTGTGTATACAGTACCAATCAAATGTTTGGACACAACTACTCATTCAAGAGTTTTCTTTATTTTTACTATTTTCTACAGTGTAGAAAAATAGTGAAGACATCAAAACTATGAAATAACACATATGGAATCATCTAGCAAGCAAAAAAGTGTTAAACAAATCAAATTCTACTTTATTTTTTATATTCTTCAAGTAGCCACCCTTTTCCTAGATGACAGATTTGCACACTTGGTATTCTCTCAACCAACTTCCCCTGGAATTCTTTTCCAACAGTCTTGAAGTAGTTCCCACTTATGCTGAGCACTTGTTGGCTGCTTTTCCTTCACTCTGCATTCCAACTCATCCTAAACCATCTGAATTGGGTTGAGGTCAGGTGATTGTGGAGGCTAGGTCATCTGATGCAGCACTCTATCACTCTCTTTCTTGGTAAAATAGCCCTTGTTTGGTCATTGTCCTGTTGAAAAAGTAATTATAGTCCCACTAAGTGCAAACCAGATGGGATGGCGTATCGCTGCAGAATGCTGCGGTAGCCATGCTGGATAAGTGTGCCTTGAATTCTAAATAAATCATAGACAGTGTCACCAGCAAAGCACCCCCACACCACCACACCTCCTCCATGTGGGAACTACACATGCGGAGATCATCCGTTCACTTACTCTGCCTCTCACAAAGACATGGCAGTTGGAACCAAATATCTCAAATTTGGACTCATCAGACTAAAGGACAGATTTCCACAGGTCTAATGTCCATTGCTCGTGTTTTTTGGCCCAAGCAAGTCCCTTCTTCAATTCGACCATGAAGGCCTGATTCACGCAGTCTCCTCTGAACAGTTGATGTTGAGATGTGTCTGTTACTTGAACTCTGTGAAGCATTTATTTAGACTGCAATTTCTGTGGATGATAACTCTACTGAACTTATCAGTAGAGATAACTCTTGCAGCAGAGGTAACTCTGGGTCTTCCTTTCCTGTGGTAGTCCTCATGAGAGCCAGTATCATCACAGCGCTTGATGTTCTTGAAATTCTCCGGTTTGTCTGAACTTCATGTCTTAACCTCTTGATCCTACTTGAGACGCAGACGTCTCATCTAGACACCTGGAAATGCAAATGCGCTACGCTAAATGCTAAATGTACTCGTTAAAACTCAAACGTTCATTAAAACACACATGCAGGGTATTGAATTAAAGCTACACTCGTTGTGAATCTAGCCAACAAGTCAGATTTTTAAAATGCTTTTCTGCGAAAGCATGAGAAGCTATTATCTGATAGCATGCAACACCCCAATATACCTGAAGGGGATGTAAACAAAATAATTAGCGTAGCCGGCGCTACACAAAACGCAGAAATAAAATATAAAACATTCATTACCTTTTATGATATTCGTTGTTGGCACTCCTATATGTTCCATAAACATCACAATTGGGTCTTTTTCCCGATTAAATCCGTCCATGTATGCCTAAAATATCCATTTGTATAGCCTGTCTGGTTCAGGAAAAAAGCTCTCTTCCAACACGCAACGTCATTTTTTAAAATTATATAAGTTGCCTATATTCTTTGACAAAACACTTCAACCTACTTTTGTAACCCAACTTTAGGTATTTGTAAACGTTAATAAGCGATCAAATTGATCACTGGGCGATCTGTATTCAATAGCAGCTACTCAAGAAAACAATGTCCCTTTTTCTCTCTTCCAAAATCGATTGCTGTATGCTGAACGGAATTAAGGATCTATTTGTGTCACACCCTGACCATAGTTTACTTTGTATATTTCTATGTTGTGGTTGGTCAGGGTGTGATCTGAGTGGGCATTCTATGTTACATGTCTAGTTTGTCTAGTTCTATGTTCGGCCTGATATGGTTCTCAATCAGAGGCAGGTGTTCGTCATTGTCTCTGATTGGGAACCATATTTAGGTAGCTTGGGTTTCACTGTGTGTTTGTGGGTGATTGTTCCTGTCCTTAGTGTTAGTTTGCACCAGTTTAGGCTGTTTCGGTTTTCATTACGTTTATTATTTTGCACTGTTTGTATTTAGATTCGTGTTGCTATAGTCACAATAAACATGGATCGTAATCTACACGCCGCATTTTGGTCCGACTCTCCTTCTCATAAAGAAAACCGTTACAGAATCACCCACCACCAACGGACCAAGCAGCGTGTCAACAGGCAGCAACAGCAGCGTAAAGAGGAATGGACATGGGAGGACGTTTTAGATGGCAAGGGCTGTTACACTTGGGAGGAGATACTGGCTGGAAGAGATCGCCTCCCATGGGAACAGGTGGAGGCACTTAGGAGAGCAGAGGCAGCCGGAGAGAGGAGCCGGCGATATGAGGGAACACGGCTGGCAAGGAAGCCCGAGAGGCAGCCCCAAAAATTTCTTGGGGGGGGGGCTAACAGGGAGTATGGCTACGCCAGGTAGGAGACCTGGGCAGACTCCCTGTGTCTCCAGTGCGGGTGCATAGCCCGGTGCGGTATATTCCAGCTCTGCGTGTTGGCCGGGCTAGATTGAGCGTCGAGCCTAATGCCATGAAGCCGGCTCTACGCAGCTGGTCCCCAGTGCGTCTCCTTGGGCCGGCTTACATGGCACCAGCCTTGCGCTCGGTGTCTCCGGTTTGCCTGCATAGCCCAGTGCGGACTATTCCACCTCGCCGCACTGGCAGGGCGACCGTGAGCATTCAACCAGGTAAGGTTGGGCAGGCTCGGTGCTCAAGAGCTCCAGTGCGCCTGCACGGTCCGGTTTTTCCAGTACCACCTCCACACCCCAGCCCTCCGGTAGCAGCTCCCCGCACCAGGCTTCCTGTGCGTGTCCTCGGCCCAGTACCACCAGTGCCAGCACCACGCATCAGGCCTACAGTGCGCCTCGCCTGTCCAGCGCTGTCGGAGCCCTCCTCCTCTCCAGCGCTGTCGGAGTCTCCCGCCTGTTTAGCGCTGTTAGAGCCTTCCTTCTCTACAGCGCTGCCGGAGTCTCCCGCCTGTTCAGAACTGCCAGTTAGCATAGAGCTGCCAGTTAGCATAGAGCTGCCAGTTAGCATAGAGCGGCCAGTTAGCATAGAGCTGCCAGTTAGCATAGAGCTGCCAGTTAGCATAGAGCTGCCAGTCTGCAAGGAGCTGCCAGTCTGCAAGGAGCTGCCAGTCTGCATAGAGCTGCCAGTCTGCAAGGAGCTGCCAGTCTGCAAGGAGCCGCCAGAGCTGCCTGTCTGCAGGATGCCGCCAAAGCTGCCAGTCTGCAAGGAGCCGCCAGAGCTGCCAGTCTGCAAGGAGCCGCCAGAGCTGCCAGTCAGCATGGAGCAGCCAGGGCCGCCAGTCAGCATGGAGCAGCCAGGGCCGCCAGTCAGCATGGAGCAGCCAGGGCCGCCAGTCAGCATGGAGCAGCCAGTCAGCATGGAGCAGCCAGAGCAGCCAGTCAGCATGGAGCAGCCAGAGCTGCCAGTCAGCATGGAGCAGCCAGTCAGCATGGAGCAGCCAGAGCTGCCAGTCAGCATGGAGCAGCCAGTCAGCATGGAGCAGCCAGATCTGCCAGTCGACCAGACTCTCCCAGATCTGCCAGTCGACCAGACTCTCCCAGATCTGCCAGTCGACCAGACTCTTCCAGATCTGCCAGTCGACCAGACTCTTCCAGATCTGCCAGTCGACCAGACTCTCCCAGATCTGCCAGTCGACCAGACTCTCCCAGATCTGCCAGTCGACCAGACTCTTCCAGATCTGCCAGTCGACCAGACTCTTCCAGATCTGCCAGTCGACCAGACTCTTCCAGATCTGCCAGTTGACCAGACTCTTCCAGATCTGCCAGTCGACCAGACTCTTCCAGATCTGCCAGTCGACCAGACTCTTCTAGATCTGCCAGTCGACCAGACTCTTCCGGATCCGCCAGTCGACCAGACTCTTCCGGATCCGCCAGTCAGCCAGGATCTTCCGGATCCGCCAGTCAGCCAGGATCTTCCGGATCCGCCAGTCAGCCAGGATCTTCCGGATCCGCCAGCCAGCCAGGATCTGCCGGATCCAACCACCTGCCTGAGCTTCCTTTCAGTGCTGAGCTTCCTCTCAGTGCTGAGCTTCCTCTCAGTGCTGAGCTACCCATCAGTCCCGAGCTACCTCTGTCCCGAGCTGTCCTTCTGTTCCGAGCTTCCCCTCTGTCCCGAGCTGTCTCTTAGGAGGGTCACCTATCTAGGGACGCTAAGGAGGTGGACAAAGACTATTATGGAGTGGGGTCCACGTCCAGCGCCAGAGCCGCCTCCGCGGACAGATGCCCACCCAGACCCTCCCCTATAGGTTCAGGTTTTGCGGCCGGAGTCCGCACCTTGGGGGGGGGTACTGTCACACCCTGACCATAGTTTACTTTGTATATTTCTATGTTGTGGTTGGTCAGGGTGTGATCTGAGTGGGCATTCTATGTTACATGTCTAGTTTGTCTAGTTCTATGTTCGGCCTGATATGGTTCTCAATCAGAGGCAGGTGTTCGTCATTGTCTCTGATTGGGAACCATATTTAGGTAGCCTGGGTTTCACTGTGTGTTTGTGGGTGATTGTTCCTGTCCTTAGTGTTAGTTTGCACCAGTTTAGGCTGTTTCGGTTTTCATTACGTTTATTATTTTGCACTGTTTGTATTTAGATTCGTGTTGCTATAGTCACAATAAACATGGATCGTAATCTACACGCCGCATTTTGGTCCGACTCTCCTTCTCATAAAGAAAACCGTTACAATTTGTCATGACACAAAGGATTTTTGGCTACATCGTGTGGAAGCTGTAGGAATTGCAATCTCGGCCCTATTTAATTTGGTGTCCCTTAAACAATACATGCAAGTGGCGCATGGATATAGTTTTCAGTGACCAGTTTTTCTTGCGCTTTTCGATGAAACACACGCTCTGTTATAGTCACAGCCGTGATTTAACCAGTTTTAGAAACTTCAGAGTGTTTTCTATCCACACATACTAATCATATGCATATACTATATTCCTGGCATGAGTAGCAGGACGCTGAAATGTTGCGCGATTTTTAACAGAATGTTCGAAAAAGGAGGGGGTAGACTGAAGAGGTTTTTAAAGAAATGATGGACTGTCATTTGTCTTTGCTTATTTGAGCTGTTCTTGCCATAATATGGACTTGGTATTTTACCAACAAGGCCATCTTCTGTATACCACCTCTACCTCGTCACAACACAACTGACTGGCTCAAACGCATTAAGAAGGAAATAAATTCTACAAATTCACTTTTAACAAGGCACACCTGTTAATTGAAATGAATACCAGGTGACTATCTCATGAAGCTGGTTGAGAGAGAGAATGCCAAGAGTGTGCAAAGCTGTCATCAAGGCAAAGGGATATTTTTATTTGTTTTTATACTTTTTTGGTTACTACATTAGTCCATATATGTTATTTCATAGTTTAGATGTCTTCATTATTATTCTACAATTTAGAAAATAGTAAAAAAATAAAATAAAAAAAAACTTGAATGAATTGGTTTCCAAACTTTTGACTGGTACTGTATATGTCTGTGAGTTATGTTTGCTATAGGTTATTGAGGCAATAAATCAAAATCAAATGTATTTATATAGCCCTTTGTACATCAGCTGATATCTCAAAGTGCTGTACAGAAACCCAGCCTAAAACCCCAAACAGCAAGCAATGCAGGTGTAGAAGCACGGTGGCTAGGAAAAACTCCCTAGAAAGGCCAAAACCTAGGAAGAAACCTAGAGAGGAACCAGGCTATGTGGAGTGGCCAGTCCTCTTCTGTCTGTGCCGGGTGGAGATTATAACAGAACATGGCCAAGATGTTCAAATGTTCATAAATGACCAGCATGGTCGAATAATAATAAGGCAGAACAGTTGAAACTGGAACAGCAGCACGGCCTGGTGGACTGGGGACAGCAAGGAGTCATCATGTCAGGTAGTCCTGAGGCATGGTCCTAGGGCTCAGGTCCTCCGGAGAGAGAGAAAGAAAGAGAGAAGGAGAGAATTAGAGAACGCACACTTAGATTCACACAGGACACCGATTAGGACAGGAGAAGTACTCCAGACATAACAAACTGACCCTAGCCCCCCGACACATAAACTACTGCAGCATAAATACTGGAGGCTGAGACAGGAGGGGTCAGGAGACACTGTGGCCCCATCCGAGGACACCCCCGGACAATAACATTTTCACGTGACTAAAATGGGACTCAAAATTCAAAAGGCACTTGCACTCTTGAGCTTTTTGTTTTGCAGGTGCACGGTAACAGTTTAATAAAATGAGAAAAAGGAAGAAACCCGCAGACTGCTCTTGATAGTATCTTATAAGCTTTACGTATCGGCCTCACGGCTTATTAAGTGATACTATCAAGAGCAGTGTGCGGGTTTCTTCTTTTTTCTCGCTAAAATGTGACTAAAATGAAAGGGCATTTCATTGACTAAAAATACCTGCTGTTTTTCGCATTTTGACAACTACACTAAGTCATTATTCAAATGACAAATGTGATCGGAGCTGTGCTTGAATACTCATACTAACCACACTGTTTGTGAAATAAATTGAGTATGTAGTATGCTTATTTGTCATCGTATGGATATAGGTTGTATGCCAAAAGTTCCAGGATGTTGTACTACATTCTCCATAATATGGAGTATGCAAGCAGTGGACACTATTCTGTGCTTTTACGGCCCACAATGCAATTCTTCAGCAAATGGGCGATGCGTGCAAAAAAAAATCTGATTTGAATAAAATGGCCGAAAATATGCAGCCGAAGTCCGACGAGAGCGGATGCAAATTCATTGATTTAACTAATTATGACAAATGTTAAGAAAACGTTGAGCAATGTAATAAAGTAATGAGCTTTCAAATAAGTTACAAATAAGGTGAAGTTTGGGGCTGTTTGTAGGACACGTGGAAGAGGAAACTGATTAGAGGGCAGCAACAGGGGGCTATGGTAACCACAACGTATCAGCATCCACACTCCATCCCCATATTACTGAGAAGCTTTCTGAGCCTTAGGTTAGTACACACATGCTCAGATTTGCACACACACACACACCTAGCATTGATCTTATTTTGACTCCCACAGCCACTGCTCAAAAAGGGATAGCAAATCCGAAAGACTTGTGTCTTGTCATTACCAGAAAAAGTATTGTAACCCCATTAGGTTAATGTGATTGTGTACAGGTATGTGTTTTGTATGGATTGTGTGTATATGTCTGTGTAACTGGTTATTTTTGCAGCTGTGCCTGCCTGCTTGCACAGATCTGGGGAAGGGTACCAAAAAACATTCTGAAGCATTGAAGGTCCCCAAGAACACAGTGACCTCCATTTTTTGTCATTATGAGGTGCCGCACAATTGGCCCAACGTACCCCAAGGGGTAAAACAAATGAACACTGGTTCACACCATAGAGATACAGTAAATGCAATCATTATATTCATTATCTTATTTGGGATTGGAGAGGCATGTGGGGCATGTGGTGTGATGAGGTAGAGGAGGAGTGATTTGTGGAGTATTGTGATAGTGTGGAGGTAAACGGAGAGGTTCTAATAACAAGGAAATTGGGGTGAGGGATGAGGGATGAGAGGAAATAAAGGTGTTGAAGAAGGCAGAAGAAGGTGTTGTTGTGATAGGGGATAGTGACGGATGTTATCTGCTGTTGTGATAAGGGATAGTATAGTGATGGATGTTATGTGTTGTTGTGATAGGGGATAGGGGATAGTGATGGATGTTATCTGCTGTTGTGATAAGGGATAGTGATGGATGTTATGTGTTGTTGTGATAAGGGATAGTGACAGATGTTATCTGCTGTTGTGATAAGGGATAGTGATGGATGTTCTGATAGGTGATAGTGATGGATATTATGTGTTATGTGCTGTCCTGATAAGGGATAGTGATGGATGTTACATGCTGTTGTGATACGGGATAGTGATGGATGTTATGTGTTGTTGTGATAGGGGATAGTGATGGTTGTTCTGATAGGTGATAGTGATGGATATTATGTGTTGTTCTGATAGTGATGGATGTTATGTGCTGTCCTGATAGGGGATAGTGATGGTTGTTCTGATAGGTGATAGTGATGGATGTTTTGTTGTTGTGATAGGGGATAGTGATGGATGTTATGTGTTGTTGTGATTTGTGATAGTGATGAATGTTATGTGTTGTTGTGATTTGTGATAGTGATGAATGTTATGTGTTGTTGTGATTTGTGATAGTGATGGATGTTATGTGTTGTTCTGATAGGTGATAGTGATGAATGTTATGTGTTGTTGTGATTTGTGATAGTGATGGATGTTATGTGTTGTCCTGATAGGGGATAGTGATGGTTGTTCTGATAGGTGATAGTGATGGATGTTTTGTTGTTCTGATAGGTGATAGTGATGGATGTTATGTGTTGTTGTGATAGTGATGAATGTTATGTGTTGTTGTGATTTGTGATAGTGATGGATGTTATGTGTTGTTGTGATAGTGATGAATGTTATGTGTTGTTGTGATTTGTGATAGTGATGGATGTTATGTGTTGTTCTGATAGGTGATAGTGATGGATGTTATGTGTTGTTGTGATAGTGATGGATGTTATGTGTTGTTGTGATAGTGATGGATGTTATGTGTTGTTGTGATAGTGATGGATGTTATGTGTTGTTGTGATAGTGATGGATGTTATGTGTTGTTGTGATAGTGATGAATGTTATGTGTTGTTGTGATAGTGATGAATGTTATGTGTTGTTGTGATTTGTGATAGTGATGGATGTTATGTGTTGTTGTGATAGTGATGAATGTTATGTGTTGTTGTGATTTGTGATAGTGATGGATGTTATGTGTTGTTGTGATTTGTGATAGTGATGGATGTTATGTGTTGTTCTGATAGGTGATAGTGATGGATGTTATGTGTTGTTGTGACAGTGATGAATGTTATGTGTTGTTGTGATTTGTGATAGTGATGGATGTTATGTGTTGTTGTGATTTGTGATAGTGATGGATGTTATGTGTTGTTCTGATAGGTGATAGTGATGGATGTTATGTGTTGTTCTGATAGGTGATAGTGATGGATGTTATGTGTTGTTCTGATAGTGATGGATGTTATGTGTTGTTGAGCTAGGTGATAGTGATGGATTTTATGTGTTGTTCTGATAAGGGATAATGATGGATTTTATGTGTTGTTCTGATGAGGGATAATGATGGATGTTATGTGTTGTTGTGATAAGGGATAATGATGGATGTTATGTGTTGTTGTGATAAGGGATAATGATGGATGTTATGTGTTGTTGTGATAAGGGATAGTGATGGATGTTGTTTCATGACATGGACCAGAAGCACAAACATGTAAACAGTGCAGCAGTCCCCATGGACAAAGTATATGTAGGGTTGTCTAAGGCTACTGAGATGGGTACAGGTATATATGGTTTTTGGTGTTAATTATTGGAAAAATATTCACTGGATACTGAAGACCTGTTTATTGAGTCAGTGATGTAGATGGTCACATGTTACCACATGAAGCCCCACCTGAACAGTAACATGTTATAGGTTTAGATCCTGGGCATCATATACTCCATGACCAAAAGTATGTGGGCACCTTCTCGTTGAACATCTCAATCTAAAATCACGGCAATCAATATGGTGTTAGTCCCCTCTTTGCTGCTGTAACAGCCTCCGCTCCTCTGGGAAGGCTTTCCAGTAGATGTTGTAACATTGCTGACAGAGACTTGCTTCATTCAGCCACAGGTAGGGCACTAATGTTGGGCGATTAGGACTGGCCTGTAGTCAGCATTCCAATTCATCCCAAAGATGGTCGATGGGGTTGAGGTCAGGGCTCTGTGCAGACCAGTTAAGTTCTCAACAAACCGTTTCTGTATGGGGGCATTGCCACGTCGGCCCACTACTACACAGTGTGTTCCACTACTACTACTACTACACATTGTGTTCCACTACTACTACTACTACACATTGTGTTCCACTACTACTACTACTACTACACATTGTGTTCCACTACTACTACTACTACACATTGTGTTCCACTACTACTACTACTACACATTGTGTTCCACTACTACTACTACTACTACTACACATTGTGTTCCACTACTACTACTACTACTACTACTACTACTACTACACATTGTGTTCCACTATTACTTCTACTACTACTACTACTACTACTACTACTACTACTACTACTACTACTACTACTACTACTACTACTACTACTACTACTACCACTACTACTGCCACTACTACTACTACTACACATTGTGTTCCACTACTACTACTACTACTACTACACACCCACTACTACAAGTACTATACTACTACACACACCACTACTACACATTGTGTTCCACTACTACTACTACTACTACACACCCACTACTACAAGTACTATACTACTACACACACCACTACTACACATTGTGTTCCACTACTACTACTACTACTACACACCCACTACTACAAGTACTATACTACTACACACACCACTACTACACATTGTGTTCCACTACTACTACTACTACACACCCACTACTACAAGTACTATACTACTACACACACCACTACTACAAGTACTGCACTACTACAGGTATTACACACCCATGACTACAAGTACTACACACCCATGACTACAAGTATGACACTACTACACACCCACTACTACCCTACTACAAGTACTACACTACTATACACCCACAACGACAAGTACAACACTATTACTCACCCACTACTACATGTACTACACACCAACAACTACACAACCACAACTACAAGTACTACACACCCACAACTACAAGTACTACACTACTACACACCCACTTCTACAAGTATACTACTACATACCCATTACTTCAAGTATGACACTACTACACACCCACAACTACAAGTACTACACTACTACACACCCACTTCTACAAGTACACTACTACATACCCATTACTTCAAGTATGACACTACTAAACCCACCCTACTACAAGTATTACACTACTACACACCCACTACTACAAGTACTACACTACTACACACCCACTACTACAAGTACTACACTACTACACACCCACTACTACAAGTACTACACACCACTACTACACACCCACTACTACAAGTTCTACACTAATACAATTACTACACTGCTACACACACTCTAGTACAGGTACTACACTAGTAGTAGTTTGTGTAATTTGAGTTGACTACAGAGATAGTATCATGACCATGGCTAAAGTGTTCCTTCACCTCCCATCTGACTGAACCTCTATCTCAGAGTCTCAGCCCCAGACCCAAAAGGTTTGGATGACATCACTGGTTACTCCACTGTACGGCGAGGAAGTCACAGGTGCGTGCAGATGAGGCTCCTTGTAACTAATTGCAGAATACTGTGATTAGATTATCTTCTTCTTCCTTCTCATCCTTTACTTCTAGTCATCTACCTGTCTGTTTCATGTATTCTCTCTCTCTGTTCTGTCCAGCTGTTGTATGATGCACATGTTGGTAAAAAGGAAAACCATGATTATGGTTCAATTGTAGGGTAGATAACAGAGAGAGATTAGTGAAGAGAGAGGAGAGAGTGTACGTGTGTCTGAATGCGTGTGTGCACGTGTCTGTTTGTGCGTGTGTGTGTGCGTGGTGCCAGACAGGTGGCAGGAAGTGGTAGGGTAATGAGTAGTGAGGTCAGAGACCCCTCTAAAGGGCTAGAGTAATTAGAATTCTGAGGAACAGCAATAAATCTCATTAAAAAGATAACATCCTCTACTAATTTCTCTTTTATCCATTGCTCTCTCTTTCTCTCTACTCTGCCATCTCTTTCCTCTGTCTCTTCTATCTCCTCTCATTTCTCCAAAATGTTTTCTCTTCCACACAGTTGTCTCCTCTCTCTTCCTCCTCCACCTCTGTCTCCATCCCCTCCCCTCCTGACCCTTCAAACTGCTTTCATCCCCTATTCTGTTTCATTGCTCCAATCATCTATGGTCATATGTCCTTGTCCTCTTTTTTATTTTATTGCACCGTCCTTCACCTTCTCTTAACCCTTCTGCCCTCTATCATCAGCACCCTCTACTCTCACCCCCCGTCTCTCTCTATCATCAGCCCCTCTTCTACCCCCTACTCACTGTGGAAGTCAAGCCAGAAAAAAGCCATTGCGTTGTTTGCTCTATAACCTGTTAGTTCATATGCCTTGCGATTGTAATATATAAGCCTAAAGCCGAGACAATAAGACAGTGGCAGAATAAATTCAACCACACCTTTTTTTCATCACAAAACCGGAGAGCAACCTCTGTCTGGTGAAGTCCACAAAGCATATTGCATGTAAACAAACAGTTACATGACCTAAAGCATGGTCAAGAAAGTTAATGTTTCTGACATTTTTGGACTACCAATCAACTAATGATTTAGAACCACGGAGAATTGCTTCAAGTCGCAAAGAAAACAGGTTCTGCCTCCACTATTCCAGCACCATTTCAACATCATCAAAACACATATGTTTAGTCTAATACGACACCATTCTTTCACAAGAAATTCCGTAATGTGGTATTTTGTTGATAGTGGTGGAAAACGCTGTCACTCCAGAATCTCTCATAAGTGTTCAATTAGGTTTAGATCTAGTGACTGAGAAGGCTATGGCATAGGGTTGACATAATTATCATGCTCATCAAACCATTCAGAGATCACTCATGCCCTATAGATGGGGGCATTGTCATCCTCAACAAGCTCTCAAAGAAGTTAAGGGTTAAGTTTAGGCACTCATTGGTTAAGGGTTAAGGTTTGGGATAGGGCTAAAACATTAAGTTTAGGCCATAGGAGGCTGCTGAGGGGAGACCGGCTCATAATAATGGCTAGAACGGCGCAAATGGAATGGCATCAAACATCTGGAAACATGCCTCACACCATACAAACAGAAAGAACTGAACTAAATAGGGAGCTGATGAGACCAGGTGAGAAAGGAACACAGGTGAAATCAATGAACAAAAATGAAAGACAGGGCTAAGTTCCAGAACACAAAGAAAAAGAACACAAGATTGACTAAGAAAAGAAAAGCAGAACCTTACAAGTGGCAGGTCATTGGTAACAATAGAAAGAGGGCCCAGAGAGATGCCCTGCACTTGATCAAGGCAATTTAGCCTAATTGCTCCTGTAAATTGTTCTGGATTAGAGCGTCTGCTAAATGACTCAAATATTTAATTCAAAATGGTTACGGTAAGGGTTAAGGTTCGGGATAGGGTTAAAATAAAAAATACGTGTTTAAATGCACAACATTCTGATCCTCAGGTCCAATTTCGACATCGATCTTGAACCTGGCTGGTCATCTTATAGGAGCATAGCCATGGTAGCCAAAATACCCAGCTTTTTTATAGATGACCCTAAGCATGATGGGATCTTAATTGCTAATTAACTCAGGAACCTACTCTCTTCATTCCTTATCCCCTCCCTTCCTCCCTCCCTCGCTTCAGCCAGACTGTAGCATGTGGAGGTAAGCCTGGAGAAGAACACCTGAGGAGATCACCGCAAAGAGAGAGTGTGTGTGTGCATGTGTGTGTTTGTGTGTGTGTGGTGGTAAGCCTG
Organism: Oncorhynchus mykiss; assembly: GCF_013265735.2. Classification (NCBI taxonomy): domain Eukaryota; kingdom Metazoa; phylum Chordata; class Actinopteri; order Salmoniformes; family Salmonidae; genus Oncorhynchus; species Oncorhynchus mykiss. Next base: position 63,126,429 of record NC_048580.1, read on the forward strand.
GAAAAGAGCACAGAGCAGAAGAATCCAATATGGACAGTAAATATATTTTCTTTAAAAACTTTTAACACTCCAGGCTTGTTACACACACACACACACACACACACACACAGAGAGAACGAGAGAGAAAGAAAGAGAGAGGGATAAGGTTATTGGAGTTTGTTTAGAAATCCTTAGAGGACTCGTATAATTCAAGTCAATACTCTGGGGTATTGCCGTTCCTACAGTATAATTGAATGAGCATTTCTTCAATTAAATGTTCAATTCAATATACTTTATAGACATGTAACGTAAAATACTTACATTGTCAAAGTAAACACACACACTATGCAAACCATCACAAGCTACTCAAACCTTTGCTCTCGGTTAACAATGCACACATCGATATATTAACTAACTGTAACGTACAGTATGTATTAACTACTAATATGACAAATAGATAGCTCCCACATACTTATCTGAACAGAGCATTAAAACATCAAATCTACTGTATGTTTGATTCAGAGAGGTTGGGTTAAATGCGGAAGACACATTTCAGTTGAATCTATTCATTTGGACAACTGAATACAGTAGGTATCCCCCTTTCCTTTCCACACATATTGAAATGCTAATATGTTATAGTTGCCTAACAAGCATAGATCCACACATTGAACACACACATACGGTTGGTGACTAGCACCTCCACATTTCTATAAGTTGTGAAGAATCGGCCACACCTTTTTGACATGGGTTGGTTCTGTGTCTAAAGAAGGTAGGTGACGGACAGGTGTGCTGGGTGTGTGGTCCCTCACACCAGGTGATGTGCCATAATCATGGGGTGGAGAGCCCACCTGGTTATTACTCATAATTACAATTCAGGGCACACCCCCTACATTCACTACACACACAAACAAATGAATGAATGCAAGCACCCAACGACCATGGTTCATCGTTCTTTCCTCTGATGATTTTACAGGGAGGCATTTAGTAGGGGAACAAGTGTTATTTATGCCCAAGGACACTCCTCCTCTCTTCTCCACTACAGTCATAACGTAATACTACCAAGTCTCCCCTTCCCTCCTTTGAGTTCAGGGAGTCTCTATGAGGGAGGTTGAAGGCCTCTAGTACATCTCTAGGTCTGTCTGCTGGGCATCTGGGCTCTGGTACTGTTGGTACTGAGTCTACATTGGTACTTAGAACAGACTATAGTGCAGACAGTACAGAGGATGTATTTCTTTATATCTGGCTCTTGCCAAAGCATTTCAAAAGAAAGGAGAGATACTATCTTAAAACAATTATACCGGCACACTGTTTAGAAGCCTCCTGAGTAGGGCTGTGGCGGTCATGACATTTTGTCAGCCGGTGATTGTCAAGCAAATAACTGCCGGTCTCACTGTAATTGACCATTCATTAACATAAACACGTTTAGCATCTCATGGCTTCCACATATAGCTTCCACATACAAGCCACTGATGCAGACCTTTGGAACATCTACATCTTAGAAAGTCCAATATATCCATGTAATATAGCCTACACCATCACAATAAATCACATTATTTATTTTTAGACAGGTCTAAAGAAACATGGTATGAAGAAAATGTAGTCTATTTCAGAAGAACAGAATAGCATACTCTGAGTTGTCCTTATGTTAGGCCATGCTCTGGCTATGCCATATGGCTGTGGGCTACACTAGTTCATTTAGCAGACAAGATTTGCTTAGTATTTTGTGGCATTATTTTATATTATGAAGAATACAATTGAACAAAGCTGAATAGAAAGGATATCTTCCTGTGTTAAGTTCTTAACAAAGAAACAGGTATTACTATATGCGTAATTCAGAGTTACAGTGCCTTGCGAAAGTATTCGGCCCCCATGAACTTTGCGACCTTTTGCCACATTTCAGGCTTCAAACATAAAGATATAAAACTGTATTTTTTTGTGAAGAATCAACAACAAGTGGGACACAATCATGAAGTGGAACGACATTTATTGGATATTTAAAACTTTTTTAACAAATCAAAAACTGAAAAATTGGGCGTGCAAAATTATTCAGCCCCTTTACTTTCAGTGCAGCAAACTCTCTCCAGAAGTTCAGTGAGGATCTCTGAATGATCCAATGTTGACCTAAATGACTAATGATGATAAATACAATCCACCTGTGTGTAATCAAGTCTCCGTATAAATGCACCTGCACTGTGATAGTCTCAGATGTCCGTTAAAAGCGCAGAGAGCATCATGAAGAACAAGGAACACACCAGACAGGTCCGAGATACTGTTGTGAAGAAGTTTAAAGCCGGATTTGGATACAAAAAGATTTCCCAAGCTTTAAACATCCCAAAGAGCACTGTGCAAGCGATAATATTGAAATGGAAGGAGTATCAGACCACTGCAAATCTACCAAGACCTGGCCGTCCCTCTAAACTTTCAGCTCATACAAGGAGAAGACTGATCAGAGATGCAGCCAAGAGGCCCATGATCACTCTGGATGAACAGCAGAGATCTACAGCTGAGGTGGGAGACTCTGTCCATAGGACAACAATCAGTCGTATATTGCACAAATCTGGCCTTTATGGAAGAGTGGCAAGAAGAAAGCCATTTCTTAAAGATATCCATAAAAAGTGTCGTTTAAAGTTTGCCACAAGCCACCTGGGAGACACACCAAACATGTGGAAGAAGGTGCTCTGGTCAGATGAAACCAAAATTGAACTTTTTGGCAACAATGCAAAACGTTATGTTTGGCGTAAAAGCAACACAGCTCATCACACTGAACACACCATCCCCACTTTCAAACATGGTGGTGGCAGCATCATGGTTTGGGCCTTTTCTTCAGCAGGGACAGGGGAGATGGTTAAAATTGATGGGAAGATGGATGGAGCCAAATACAGGACCATTCTGGAAGAAACCCTGATGGAGTCTGCGAAAGACCTGAGACTGGGACGGAGATTTGTCTTCCAACAAGACAATGATCCAAAACATAAAGCAAAATCTACAATGGAATGGTTCAAAAATAAACATATCCAAGTGTTAGAATGGCCAAGTCAAAGTCCAGACCTGAATCCAATCGAGAATCTGTGGAAAGAACTGAAAACTGCTGTTCACAAATGCTCTCCACCCAACCTCACTGAGCTCGAGCTGTTTTGCAAGGAGGAATGGGAAAAAAATTCAGTCTCTCGATGTGCAAAACTGATAGAGACATACCCCAAGCGACTTACAGCTGTAATCGCAGCAAAAGGTGGCGCTACAAAGTATTAACTTAAGGGGGCTGAATAATTTTGCACGCCCAATTTTTCAGTTTTTGATTTGTTAAAAAAGTTTGAAATATCCAATAAATGTCGTTCCACTTCATGATTGTGTCCCACTTGTTGTTGATTCTTCACAAAAAAATACAGTTTTATATCTTTATGTTTGAAGCCTGAAATGTGGCAAAAGGTCGCAAAGTTCAAGGGGGCCTTTCGCAAGGCACTGTATTTATGCAACTTTAGTTGTGATGCAAATGTTGGGCTATATTTAGATTTTTAATACATTCTAAGGCGGCGTGATACAACTCTAATGATGATTCGAAAAAAAATAGCATGGAAGGCATGAACTATGCTTTGTTTCTTGAGCAGGCTGCACACACTTCATCAGTCTCTCATTCACAATTTGACAAGCACTTTATAATATTCTCACCAGACCTCAAATTTTCTGGCAGCATCCCCCTTGTTTGGCCGTAATAACCCCTAAAAAAATCCATGCCTTTTGTGGCCAAAGTGGACGTTGTGTCCTTCGGCTGATTATAATCATTATAATTCCCTTTTAAAAGCAATGAGGCTGATGTAACAGATCAGAACGTTTAGCTTAAAATTCAGATAAACCATTAGGCTATTTCTTATGCCAGTTAGACTCTACACCGGTTGTACATTCATTTTAAGGAGTTATTTGGCCTCTTTATTTGTGATACAAACCTTATCAAAACATATAGACCTGCGGACTAGGCTACATGATGTGTGTGACTATGATTTGAAAATAGAAGCGATGTGCTGAAATAAAGATTATAGAATCCCCATCTTTTTAAAAGAGGCCATCAAAACTTTGTTTTCTCATACAATTGCATAGCCTACAGAAATATTGCACAACATGAGCTCATGGACTCTCATAAATTGTTTGATATGATTTTCAAATACATAAGCATTGATCTCAGAGTGATTAGAGGTACAATGGAGTGCTGAGTACCAGGCAGTTAGCAAGTTTGGTATGCTAGTAATGACCATGAGCAGCATCAGAGCTTGGAGCCACCTAGTTACTGTGACTAAACGGTCACATGGAATTTGACTGTGATCATGACTTCTGACTTCCGGTGTGGTGGTAATACAGTCACCGTAACAGTCAGTAGAGGATGCCTAGTTATTCTTTAAAAGTGCCTTCCTTACCATCTTAAATAGGCATGCTCCATTCAAAAAATGTAGAACTAGGAATAGATATAGTCCTTCAATCACTCCAGATCTGTCTGCGATCTGTACGCTCTCGTTGGTTGGCCCTCGCTTCATTCTCGCTGCCAAACCAACTGGCTACAGGTTATCTACAAGTCTCTGCTAGGTAAAGCCCCGCCTTATCTCAGCTCACTGGTCACCATAGCAGTACCCACTCATAGCACACGCTCCAGCAGGTATATCTCACTGGTCACCCCCAAAGCCATTTCCTCCTTTGGTCGCCTTTCCTTCCAGTTCTCTGCTGCCAATGACTGGAACGAATTGCAAAAATCAATGAAGGTGGAGACTCATATCTCCCTCACTAGCTATAAGCACCAGCTGTCAGAGCAGCTCACAGATCACTGAACCTGTACATAGCCCATCTGTAAACAGCCCATCTACCTACCTCATCCCCACACTGTATTTATTTATTTATCTTGCTCCTTTGCATTCCAGTATCTCTACTTGCACATTCATCTTCTGCACATCTACCATTCCAGTGTTTAATTGCTATATTGTAATTACTTCGCCACCATGGCCTATTTATTGCCGTAACTGCTCCTGAGTTGTAATGTTTCAACCTTACTGCATGGGTCATAGTCCTCTTATCTTTCATATGACTTAGGTCAAGAATTATTCATGGCTATGTGACATCTGCACAATTTAGTTTTTTGGGGGGCAAAAACTAAGTTCATGAAAAATCTTGGAATTTTTGCTTTCCAAATAGTGTATGGCAATCATAACGTCTGGCCTGCTTGGACCTTTGTATGATTATTTGGAAAAGTTAGCAAGTACCAACAAGCTTCCTAAAGATGCCCTCAAAGATGCCCTCTGGTGGTAAGAACAAGTTAATGCCTAAATGTAACCGTAAACATGAAATTATTCTAATTAGTCTAATTCTGACAGTGAGAATGTGATGTTGTTGGTATGGGCAGCATGATGCGACTATAGGTTATTGATGAGTTGTAAAAAAAAAAGCTTGCACTCTATTCTTTTTTTCTTTTTTTCTTTTATTTCACCTTTATTTAACCAGGTAGGCTAGTTGAGAACAAGTTCTCATTTACAACTGCGACCTGGCCAAGATAAAGCATAGCAGTGTGAACAGACAACAGAGTTACACATGGAGTAAACAATAAAACAAGTCAATAACATAGTAGAGAAAAAAGAAAAAAAAGAGTCTATATACATTGTGTGCAAAAGGCATGAGGAGGTAGGCAAATAATTACAATTTTGCAGATTAACACTGGAGTGATAAATGATCAGATGGTCATGTACAGGTAGAGATACTGGTGTGCAAAAGAGCAGAAAAGTAAATAAATGTAACGCTCAATGAGTGAATGGGTGTGGAGTCAGGCGCAGAGAGCAAAGGATGAGGGAAAAAACACGCTTTAATGTCCAAAATCAAAAAGAACAAAATAGTTATACCCAACACAGGCGTAACTATTACTACAATAAGTACCCTTAGGCAAAAATACCAGGACAGCGAGAAAACCCAACAAAACACTAACACCTCTCACAAATCCGGAAGAACAAGCCCGCACAAACAGAAGCGGGCTAAATGAACTTAAATAACACCACCCTAACAACCAAACAATGAACAGGTGAAAACAATTAGACAAAACCAAACGAACACGGAACAAAGGATCGGTGGCAGCTAGTAGAACGGCGACGACGACCGCCGAGCGCCACCCGAACAAGAAGGGGAGCCACCTTCGGTAATATTCGTGACAATAAATATAAACAGTATGTTTGAAGTTGGTGAGGGAGATAAAAGTCTCCAACTTCAGTGATTTTTGCAATTCGTTTCAGTCACAGGCAGCAGAGAACTGGAACGAAAGGCTTGGCGACGAATATGGGTTTGGCGACGAATATGTAGCGAGGACCAGCCGACTAGAGCATACAGGTCGCAGTGGTGGGTGGTATAAGGTGCTTTAGTAACAAAACAGATGGCATGGGATAAACTGCATCCAGTTTGCTTAGTAGAGTATTGGAAGCTATTTTGTAGATGACATCGCTGAAGTTGAGGATCGGTAGGATACTCAGTTTTACTAGGGTAAGTTTGGCGGCGTGAGTGAAGGAGGCTTTGTTGCGGAATAGAAAGCCAACTCTAGATTTAATTTTAGATTGGAGATGTTTGATATTAGTCTGGAAGGAGAGTTTACAGTCTAGCCAGACACCTAGGTACTTATAGATGTCCACATATTCTAGGTCGGAACCATCCAGGGTGGTGACGCTAGTCGGGCGTGCGGGTGCAGGCAGCGAACGGTTGAAAAGCATGCATTTGGTTTTACTAGCATTTAAGAGCAGTTGGAGGCCACGGAAGGAGTGTTGTATGGCATTGAAGCTCGTTTGGAGGTTAGATAGCACAGTGTCCAAGGAAGGGCCAGAAGTATACAGAATGGTGTCATCTGCGTAGAGGTGGATCAGGGAATCGCCCGCAGCAAGAGCAACATCATTGATATATACAGAGAAAAGAGTCGGCCCGAGAATTTAACCCTGTGGCACCCCCATAGAGACTGCCAGAGGACCGGACAACATGCCCTCCGATTTGACACACTGAAACTCTGTCTGCAAAGTAGTTGGTGAACCAGGCAAGGCAGTCATTAGAAAAACCGAGGCTACTGAGTCTGCCGATAAGAATATGGTGATTGACAGGGTCGAAAGCCTTGGCCAGGTCGATGAAGACGGCTGCACAGTACTGTCTTTTATCGAGGGCGGTTATGATATCGTTTAGTACCTTGAGCGTGGCTGAGGTGCACCCGTGACCAGCTCGGAAACCAGATTGCACAGCGGAGAAGGTATGGTGGGATTCGAGATGGTCAGTGACTTGTTTGTCGACTTGGCTTTCGAAAACCTTAGATAGGCAGGGCAGGATGGATATAGGTCTGTAACAGTTTGGGTCCAGGGTGTCTCCCCCTTTGAAGAGGGGGATGACTGCGGCAGCTTTCCAATCCTTGGGGATCTCAGACGATATGAAAGAGAGGTTGAACAGGCTGGTAATAGGGGTTGAGACAATGGCGGCGGATAGCTTCAGAAATAGAGGGTCCAGATTGTCTAGCCCAGCTGATTTGTACGGGTCCAGGTTTTGGGTAAAGGAGAAGCTGGAGAGGCTTGGGCGAGTAGCTGCCGGGGGGGCGGAGCTGTTGGCCGAGGTTGGAGTAGCCAGGAGGAAGGCATGGCCAGCTGTTGAGAAATGCTTGTTGAAGTTTTTGATAATCATGGATTTATCGGTGGTGACCGTGTTACCTAGCCTCAGTGCAGTGGGCAGCTGGGAGGAGGTGCGCTTGTTCTCCATGGACTTTACAGTGTCCCAGAACTTTTTGGAGTTAGAGCTACAGGATGCAAATTTCTGCCTGAAGAAGCTGGCCTTTGCTTTCCTGACTCACTGTGTGTATTGGTTCCTGTCTTCCCTGAACAGTTGCATTTCGCGGGGACTATTCGATGCTATTGCAGTCCGCCACAGGATGTTTTTGTGCTGGTCGAAGGCTGTCAGGTCTGGAGTGAACCAAGGGCTATATCTGTTCTTAGTTCTGCATTTTTTGAACAGAGCATGCTTATCTAAAACGGTGAGGAAGTTTCATTTTAAAGAATGACCAGGCATCCTCAACTGACGGGATGAGGTCAATATCCTTCCAGGATACCTGGGCCAGGTCGATTAGAAAGGCCTGCTCGCAGAAGTGTTTTAGGGAGCGTTTGACAGTGATGAGGGGTGGTCATTTGACTGCGGACCTGTAGCGGATACAGGCAATGAGGCAGTGATCGCTGAGATCCTGGTTGAAGACAGCGGAGGTGTATTTGGAGGGCCAGTTGGTCAGGATGACGTCTATGAGGGTGCCCTTGTTTACATATTTAGGGTTGTACCTGGTGGGTTCCTTGATGATTTGTGTGAGATTGAGGGCATCTAGCTTAGATTGTAGGGCTGCCGGGGTGTTAAGCATATCCCAGTTTAGGTCACCTAACAGAACAAACTCTGAAGCTAGATGGGGGGCGATCAACTCTCAAATGGTGTCCAGGGCACAGCTGGGAGCTGAGGTGGGTCGGTGGCAGGCGGCAACAGTGAGATACTTATTTCTGGAGAGAGTCATTTTTTAAATTAGCCTCAGGCTACTACTACACAAGCTGTTCTCTCATCAGGTGATCATATTTTCACCCATCAGTACTATTCTTAATTAAATCTTGTCTTTACTAATATGTAAAATTAGTTTAGATTTAGAATGGCTGATTATCAAATCGCCAGGAACAGGGGCAGGGGAAAAAGACATCTGTATGCAATGGAATAGCGAATGGAGGCCGCTCTCCCGTGGTTTGTTTTTTCAATCATGCAGGGTAGGCTACTCCATTTTGATAGAATGTGCTTTATATGAGCAGCTGAGAAATACATATACATATATATTTTTAGTGGCAACCGTCAAATCTCAGGTTTAATACTGCCCAAACTATTTATGTCACGGGCTTTCCATCCTTCTTCCTGCAGCTACCCAGTGCTTAATTTGGGAAACCAAATGAAATCTTTTCGGGAACATCGATAGTAACATGTTTTCACAACTAAACGTATTTCATTAAACTGTTGATAGCCCCGTTCTATACTAAATTCACTATAATTGTAGGCTAACTCCGTAAGCCGCCCTGCACAATAACTGAACCAACAGCATCCCCTAGGCCTACACATTCTCTCCCAGATTCATGGATAGAAAGTTTGGAACGTAGCATACAGTAACCAGTCCATCCAGTATGCGTAATAAAACAGTCCACACTCAAAGGCGATTACTAGAATGTGTTGAATTTTGGAGTATTACATACAAAATACATCTTAAATATGCTTTCTTTTAAAGGTTTTCCTGCCGTGTGTAATATCCGGCAGATGATTAGGCTATGTAGATTGCATAACGGCACAATATTTTTTTTTTTTTTTTTGGGGGGGGGGGGGGGGGCCTTGGGCTCATATATAGGCCTATACATAAGCTCTAATATGGATGTTTTGAATTAATCATCCCCTTAGAAATCGCTGTCCATTTGGACTTCTTTCTTCAAATTGATCGAGTGAGGTGAGTTTTAAAAGCATGATACTGTATTGATGTGATTTTCGATTGCATTTGCTTGACATCAGAGTGGTTAGAGACTATAGAGCGCCGAATACCAGGCCATTGTATTTAAATGTAACCTTTATTTAGCTAGGCAAGTCGGTTAAGAAAAAAAATCTTATTTATAATGACAGCCTAGAAACAGTGGGTTAACTGCTTTGTTCAGGGGCAGAACGACAGATTTTTACCTTGTCAGCTCGGGGATTCGATCTAGCAACCTTTAGCGACCTGATGATTATTAGAGAGTTGGGTACTACTAACGCATGCCCAGAGGGCATAAGAGGAGATTACCGTGACTCAGCGGTCACATGGAAGTTGACTGCAGGTCATGACTCATGACTGCCGGAGTGGCGGTAATAAGGTCACCCCAACAGCTGTACTGCGGTAGGAGGCATCTACTAAATGAGGACCCACTGTAAGTAACCAGGGAAACGCTCCTACCTGATGAAGCACAATCACATGATACACAAGCTCTGTTTCACTGCAAATGAGATACTAGGAATTCCTACAAGTATTCCTAGGAGTCTAGGAATACACTGCCTCTCAACTGACTGAATGTCTTGCTCTCTCTCTCTGTCGCTCTGTCTCTCTCTCACACACACTCACAAACTCACTCTCTCTATACTCTGAGTTTGTAATATCTTTCTATTGTATGCTCAGAATACACATACAGTATGTTATCAATGTTCTCTATCCTTTCACCAGACGTCACAGCTTAAAAAAGTATTTGCTTTTCCTGAAGGTCCTATCACAACAAACAGTAGTGGAATATTGCTTCAGCAGTAAGTATCTTTGTAGGACATTGCAACTCAACTCAAGTTAATAATTGTACCCAAGCACTGTAGAAGTCCTAGCTCTATTCAAATCTCCACTAAGGGAGCCCAGACCTTTCACTATGAAGAACTACTTAGCCCCTTTGCAGAAATCTACAAAATAAACTGATCACAATTAATGGGAAAACCACATATGGTGTATAGGTGTGAGAATTTTCCTTTTAATGAGGCAATATAAATGTGATGTTACTGTATTGTGACTAAAATGAAAGGGCATTTAGTTGACTAAAATGGCCTACTGTTTGTCATTTTTTACAAAAACTACAGTAGACTAAATAATCATTCAAATTATACAAATGTGACTAAGACTTAATGATATTTTAGGCAAAATGACTAAGACTAAACTAAATCGAAAAAAGACTGGCAAAATGGATTGTGGATAGGGTTAAAACATTAAGTTTATACATTCATTCAGAATGGTTATGTTAAGGGTTCATTTTCTGGATAGGGTTAAAACAGTGTTTAGATATTCATTCAGAATGGTTAACCTAAAGTAAACATATATCACTGACAGATAGATAGACACACGGACACACACACGTATAGCACACAGGCCCTTGCTTATCTTTTTGGAGTGAAGAGTTGTATGGGAGAAATGCCATGAGCCATAAGCCAGGGCCGCCGAGTCTCATACACTACCAATTACTGTGTGGAAAACCAATCAGACACACACACACTCTCTGATCTCCTCACACACGCTCTCATAAATTCACATGTTCACATATCACATGTGCATCAGTGGAGGCTCCTCAGAGGAGGAAGGGAGGACCATCCTCCTCAGTGAATTTCATAAAAATGTCAATACTGAAAGATAAAAAAGACATTATTTTTAGATGAAACTATACTAAATATATTCACCTCACCAAATAATCGATTAAAACACACTGTTGTGCAAAGACGGTCTACAGTAGCCTCAGCAGCACTCTGTAGGGTAGCACCATGGTGTAGCCAGAGGACAGACAGTTTCCGTCCTCCTCTGGTTACATTGACTTCAATACAAAACCTAGGAGGCTCATAATTCTCACTTCCTTACATAGACATAAACTGTAATTATGGCCACTTCCAAACTTTCAGAGGTCTTGCAGCATGAACTGACATGCTGTCCACCCAATAAAAGGACCAGAGAATGTATCTGGTACTGAAAGCATAAGCTACAGCTAGCTAGCACTGCGCAAAATATGTTGAGTAGTTGACTCAAAGAGAAAGACAATAGTTGAACAGTTTTTAAATACATTTATTAAAAAAAATAAGGAGAAGCAAGAGAGAAAAAGAGAGAACATCCTCATCAGTCAATTTAATAAAAATAAAAATAGTGAAACATTAAAAAGTGATCCTTTTTAGATACACAGTATTTATTACAACTTCTGAAGGACGTCCTCCAACCTATCAGAGCTCTTGTAGCATGTACTGACATGTTGTCCACCCAATCAAAGCATCAGAGAATGAGATGATCTAGTACTGAAAGGATAAGCTACAGATAGCTAGCCCTACAGTGCATAAAATGTGGTGAGTAGTTGACTCAAAGAGGGAGAACACAATAGTTGAACAGTTCAAGAGAGAGCTAGCAAATGCAGCTAGCTAGTTTAGCCTACTCAAACACCCGGCTCAAACACATAGGACTGCTAGGTTAGCTAGCTGGCTATAGCTATACAACACTGGAACTCTTCCAAGTCAAGGTAAGCTTTAAATGTATTAATTTATTGCCACTGGGGCCTGCCGGTATGACTGCTAAACTGCTTGCTGACTGTACACAGTAATGCATTGTTGTAGCGGGTTTACTAATGTGTTAGTTCTAGTAGCTATGTAGAGTAAGACGTTACTAACATTGTTAGCTAATATGGTGACAACAACGTAGGCTGTGTGTAGGGGTTAGCATTTATGATATGAATGTTTGGCTTTTTCGCCTGGTCACAGACAGCTGATGTGTTGTGCACTGATGAGCAAAGGGGAAAGGTGAGAGGAGGAGAGAGCGTGATAACGATTTATACAATGAGCAATATGTTCATGCTGTTTGTATATGGCTGTTATGAAAGTGAACTGTGTTTGTGTGTGATCAGAGGTGTATTCTTTCCACTGATTCAGTTGGATTTTTTTTTAAAACTGAAAGCAAACGGAACGAAATGGGGATAAACATACTTAGATTTGTCCAATAGAAACTCTTGTTCGCAACTTTTTGACTAATGAGGACACCATAGATCAGCTAGATGCAGGAAAGAGTGTGCCAGGCAGTAATGAACGTATGTGTCACTGTTTGTCACATTTATTACTCAAATTTCTCTCGACCTGTTCACATACGTTCTAACCATTCCTTCACAGGCTAGGTTGAAACAACTTCATGCTGGGTAGAGGGAACATGTTTGTATCATGTTGTAGCCTAAACCTATTGTCATGACTTGGCCCTTTCTGGGTGTAGATCGTGGATCCCACCCCCTCTCCTAAACGCAGGTTTTGTTTTCTCAGGTCTTGTTATCTCAGGTCATACATTTCTGGCAGAGACTCTCACCCTGGTCATGCAGAAAGAGAGGGAGAGAGCAAAGAGAGAGAACAAAGGACTTCACTTGGCCAAACTACTAAATCCCCAAAATGGGAGAATTAAACAATTTCTACTTTTGAGAATGTGGGAATGGTTCGTGGACACTGAAGGAAAAATTACGACGAGTGTGTATCATTTGGTGATCTCATGAAGGACAGGAAACACACATAACTGTATCTCAAAAAGTGTACACTTCCCAGCTGTCAGGTTTACATCTAAATATTGTGAAACGTATGTGGTTAAACATGAACTATTTGCAAAAAGTTGTAATGTGATGTTAACCTTCTATATGAGAGTTTGGATTTTCATATAAAGATTAACTAGTCAGTGGCCACACCCCCGTGAGCCCAGACATCACATTAGGCATCATGGACCGCACTAAGGTTGCAAATGGTTCAATTTCTAAGACCAAAACATGCCAGGTGACACTGGTGTGTGAAGTGGTTTAAACTACAAAGAGACCCACAGTAAGCTGGACATCTCGAGTGGTTAAAACCTCTACAAACAATAAGACTAGAAAACCATCCCTTGTGGAGCTTTGGCTACACGGCTAGAAATGGTTAAACTCTGAGACTGTCGAGTCACTACAGAATAAGTGAGAAATTCTAGACAACACAGCTAGAAATTACATAAACCTAGGAAAAGAATACAGATAACCGCCGAAACATCTATCTACGAGAACATTTCCGAATGGAAATCTGAAGTATCCATTCTAACAACCATGACATACTTTGATCTTCGGGGAAATGCAACCAGAGAGACTCTGATGAACTCTCCCACAGACCGGATTTCCACAGAGAAGACAACAACATCAGGGCATAAATAGAAATTGCAATTTCTTTTCGAATGTGTGGTCGTTCATGTAAAGTATTAGCAATTTCTATGAGTGTAGTAATCCTCTGAGTTTTCCGCTCTTGAACCGCCCTCCCCTTTCTTTTGTCTACCAAGCCGTCATATCAGTTTCGTCCGCTAGGGACTTTCCTTTGTATCATGTAACAACCCAATGTATAATATCTATTTTGTTGTTATGTATTTCTGTGATTTGATTAGTTAGTAAATGAATAATTAAGCCAATTTGTATATTGCTTATTCATAATTTATGCTAGGGTTCGTGCAGAGAACCAATAATTTCATGACATTCAGATGAGACTGATAGAAGGTAAAGAATAATTAATGATGGACTGCTATTGATATAAAAGATCTTCAGATCTTTAAGAGTGTATTCGGGAGATAGCCGCTCTATTTAAACTATTGCTTCCGTGGTGCCCCGGATTCTTAATGAGTAAGTTATTACCTGATTAATTTAATCAAAGAATTAAACGTTAGGTAATCGATTTGAAAATAACATGTTATCACATTAAGGATACTAGAGACACACCATTTATGATGCCCCTTGCAAGGAATCTAAAATAGGATGAGGCTTTAATTTTGATTCTGCTTATATAAAATTGAAAAGCAGATTGCAGAGTATATTATACAGCAAGGGAGTTGTAGACAGGAATTATTGGTCATACTTTTGGTTGCCTTTTTTTTCTTTCATTTTTAAATGTTTTACCCCCTTTTCATGGTATCCAATTGTTAGTAATTACTATCTTGTCTCATCGCTACAACTCCCGTACTCCGAAACACAACCCAACCAAGCCGCACTGCTTCTTAACCCAGCACGCCTGCAACCTGGAAGAAAGCCTCACCAATGTGTCGGAGGAAACACCGTGCACCCGGCCCGCCACAGGAGCTGGTGCGCAATGAGACAAGGATATCCCTACCGGCCAAATACTCCCTAATCCAGGCGATGCTAGGCCAATTGTGCATCGCCGCACGGACCTCCCGGTCGCAGCCGGCTGTGACAGAGCCTGGGCTCGAACCCAGGGTCTCTGGTGGCACAGCTAGCGCTGCGATGCAGTGCACTAGACCACCGCACCACCCTGCATGTGGTTGCCATTAGAAGTGTCCAAGTGTCGCATATCTGATAACGTCAGACTATTGAGTTGTTAAAGTTCAAATGTAGTCTGTTAGGCCAAACGTGTACTTATTCTGAGTGATTCAGACAGTATTAATTTCTAGAGGGAGGGCATAGAGCCAGATAATTAAAGTAATTTGAGAGATAGATGCGTTGGTGCTATTTCTGTCTCTCGTGTTTCAGGATCGGGTAGAGTAGGTCGATATTAATTTCTCAAGCGAGGAAACAGGGCCAGCTGTTTGAAATTTGAGGAGATATTAGCTTGACATGTGATAATTCTCTGTCCCTCGCGTTTTCAGTAGCATGATTTTCAATGTTTTGCTACGTATTTCGGTAAAACATCGCAAAAATAACGCAGAGAAATGGTTTGAACGTAATACATTATAAAACTGTTCCCTTGCTCTTTTGTGCTTTGAAGTGAGATTTCTGTACAAATAGGATTAGCTTAGCACTAGATGCTACAGCTAACAAAGGAACAGCAGCCATTTTGTTTTCTTGTGTCACACTGAATTTCCTCCACCTTTGCCTGACGGAAGTTCCGCCCTTTGTACATCCGTTTAATTTCATATTTCTGCGATCAGTGACCCCTGGTGGTGCAGTACATTTCTTTAAAAATAATTATTTAGGTGGATCCCGTTTTAGTGGTTTCTTATGATATCCAGCACATCGCAAGTGATTGGATATCGATGTCTCATTCAATTGAACTAAGTACTAATAAGTACGTTTGCTAGATTCACCTTTCCAGGTGTATCTTTTTTTTTTTTTTTTTTTACCTTTAAGAACCAGGCAAGTCAGTTAAGAACAAATTCTTATTTTCAATGACGGCCTGGGAACAGTGGGTTAACTGCCTGTTCAGGGGCAGAACAACAGATTTGTACCTTGTCAGCTCAGGGGTTTGAACTTGCAACCTTCCGGTTACTAGTCCAACGCTCTAACCACTAGGCTACCCTGCCGCCCCGATATTTTAAATAATATCCAAATAGATTGATTTTCTACAATGAGACAATTTTAACTTTTCCACATTAACCTAGATCAACAAGGTTCTCAGGTTAATTTAAAGTTTAATTCCAAAATAGCCTATACAGGTTTGATTTATCATTATCATGGATTAATCAGTCAAATTTGCTTTTGCAAAGCTCAGTACAAAAACTCAGTACTGACGGAAGTCCCGCCTCCAGCAGGAATCCCATGTGGCTTCGGCCTTAGGGATAAGTGAACCTAGTGGTGAATATACGATAACATTTGCTCTACTGATTACACTTATGATAATCCAGTAAATCTCAATTGATTGGATATCATCGTCTCATCCAAGTTAAATTGTTGAACATACCTTTTCAGGTTCTTCCAATTAAATGAGACGTTTTAAAACGTTCCAATATTAACCTAGATGAACCAACCTCTCAGGTTAATAGAAGTTTAATTCCCAGATAGCCTATTCAGGTATGATTAATCATTATCATTGATTAATCAATTCAATTTGCTTTTGCAAATTCATTCACGTCCAACTCAATGGTTCATTAACGTCTATATATAGATTAAAATCGTCTTTGCAGCTTCCAACAGCATCCAAAACTAAACTTGGAAAAATAGAAATAAAAGGCCTCTCCTCTCAAACGTTCTAATAATGTGCAAGCTATCAGAGGGAGTTCCCACTCCCCCGCTAATTAGTGAAACCTCACCCATAAAAGGATTGATCTCTGACCTCAGCAGTGACACCAACCCTAACTATGCCATTAACGTAAAAACAGTAGAAATCGCAACAAATTCTCTCCAAAATCAACCATCGGGTGCAAGCCTTGTAAAGGTTCTCTCCAGTTTAGCCCTGATGTCTTGCCATCCAAGACTGGAATCGTTCCAATACCGCAGTGCACAGCTGAAGCACAGGCAGGACATGGTAGACATAAAGGGACAGGTGGAGAGAACCGGGAAACTGATGGCAAACGCAGAAAATAAAAAAAATATTCTAGCTATGGAACTGCATTTGAAACCTGAATAATTGAATGTAGGTGCAAAAACGAATGAGCATAAACTCTTCAACAACATCGTCTTCTACAGGAACAAAATTGTCTTCTACAGGAACAACTCGATTTAGCCAAAAGTAAATACGATGATGTCCATGCCAAACTATATAAATCTGACGAGTTATTTACAAACCAGAACGCTCAACTTGATAACTTGCATGCAGTTTTGTTGAACGTTACTCAAAGTAACAATGTTCTACTCAACATGCTGCAGACCAAAGACGATCAGTTAATGAACACAATGACTAAGTTGGATGACAGGTCAGCAGAACTCATTGTTAAGCAAATGGAGAAAATCTAATTACTGAATCTCTCTCTCCGTACTCAAGACCTCTATCTGCAAACAATGACAGATAAGTTTGAGACCAAAAGGAGCAAGTGCACCTGTGTCCAAAATCAGTACACTAAGCATTCAAGTGGACTCTGCAATGTAGCAGAATACCACCTTTAGGTACAATCTGGTGGAATTCGAGGACGGTCACGCGCTACAGCGTGACTACCCAACCAAGCAACCGGAGTCCGGTACTCAAAGGAGTGAAGATGATAGAAGGTTTTAGACTTTGCCTCACTCATGTGTCCCTCAGTCTTCTCCTATTGGCCATTTGGCACTGAGTAATATGGTGTCTCTTTTCCTACAAAGCCAAAGCTTGACTTCTCCTCTTAGCGTTTTGCCCCCAATTTCCCCACAGGATGAAGGCAACTCTCTCCGCCCGCTTGGCGTGGAATACCTTAACAAACTAGTCGAGAATTTCCCCACCTTTGACCCCATTCCAGGTCAGCCAAACGATACTGAGATGTTTCTAGCTAACATGGAGTACGCATTGGGTTCTGACAGGGTTATTTTTTTAAGTGAACGTTGAATAGACATGTGACGAGGTTCACTCGTCTACAACAGCAGCACATGCTAAATGACTACTCTAAACTTGCTACAGCTTGGTCTTAGAAATTGAACCATTTGCAACCTTAGTTTACACTGAGGTTTGCATGGCGACTCGCAAACACGATAGCTCACTGGCTAACACTGTCAAACAAGCTTGGAATGAACACCCAGAGGTCCATAGGTCATCCCTGTAGACTTCCCGAAAACTGGTGCCTTGCAGCTGTAGACTTTTCATGTAGTTATCAACTTAGGATAGTGCCCTAATAACATATTGCAAATTAGGAATGCCCTAGAGATGACACTAGACAATGCCATGATAGGGTCATTTTGCCAAGATTTTGAATGTATGTAGAATACAGTCCAATTAGATGATTAAGGTGTGACAACTATATTTTGTATATCTTTTGTTTATGCTTTCAATCCTTTTCATTTCATTTCATTTCCTTTGACACTTAGGAAGTGATAGAGCCATAAACAACTTCCCCATACAACCATCACTTAGTGCCATTTGGGAAGACATGTAATGAAATATTTTGTGAGTGTGTGAGTGTTGCTAACATCTGCCTAAGTTACTGCCCAGATCTTCCAGTCTGGACGACCAGACCACGGCTACGGAATGGCGATCCCGGACATCCACCGCCCATCCTTGCGGCAGCCTGTTCCATTTGCAGAAATCCCACCCGGGTCGACCACCAGAGGGGGAAAGCAACAGTGATTACCAACCGGACATCCACTGCCCATCCTTGCGGCAGCCTGTTCCATTTGCAGAAATCCCACCCGGGTCGACCACCAGAGGGGGAAAGCAACAGCGATTACCAACCGGACATCCACCGCCCATCCTTGCGGCAGCCTGTTCCATTTGCAGAAATCCCACCCGGGTCGACCACCAGAGGGGGAAAGCAACAGCGATTACCAACCGGACATCCACCGCCCATCCTTGCGGCAGCCTGTTCCATTTGCAGAAATCCTACCCGGGTTGACCACCAGAGGGGGAAAGCAACAGCGATTACCAACCGGACATCCACCGCCCATCCTTGCGGCAGCCTGTTCCATTTGCAGAAATCCCACCCGGGTCGACCACCAGAGGGGGAAAGCAACAGCGATTACCAACCGGACATCCACCGCCCATCCTTGCGGCAGCCTGTTCCATTTGCAGAAATCCCACCCGGGTCAACCACCAGAGGGGGAAAGCAACAGCGATTACCAACCGGACATCCAGTGCCCATCCTAGTATTGGACTGCTCTGCTTTCAGAAAGCCTACCAAGGTAAACCACCAGAGGGGGACCGCAATGGCAATCACCAACCAGGACATCCCCTGGCCATTCCTGTGGTACTTTGCAGCTTCCAGGAAACCTACCAAAGTAAACAACTAGAGGGGGACCGCAATGGCAATCACCAACCAGGACATCCACTGCACATCCAATTGATGGACTACTCTGCTTTCAAAGAGCCTACCAAGGTCAACCACCAGAGGTGGACTGCAACAATGATCTACAACCAGGACATCACATGGTCATTATTTTTATGTTGGTTTGCAACTTGCAGGAAAATCACAAGATTTAAACCACCAGAGGGGGGGACTTTCATGACTTGGCCCTTTCTGGGAGTAGATCGTGGCTTCCCCTCCTCCCCCCTCTCACTCGCTCTCCTAAACTCAGGTTCTGTTATCTCAGATCATACATTCCTGGTAGAGACTCTCTCCCCCTGGTCATGCAGAAAGAGAGGGGGAGAGCAAAGAGAGAGAACAAAGGACTTCACTTGGCCAAACTCCTAAATCCCCAAAATGGGAGAATTAAACCATTTCTACTTTACTTTTGAGAATGTGGGAATGGTCCTTGGACACATAAGAGACAGTTATGATTAGTGTATTTCATTTGATGATCTCATGAAGGACAGGAAACACACATATGTGATTAAACATGAAACTATTTGTGAAAATATTTATGTGATATTAACCTTCTAAATGAGAGTATGGATTTTCATATAAAGATTAACGAGTCAGTGGCCACACCCCCATGAGCCCTGGCATCACATTAGGCATCATGGACCGCACTTTTCTACTGAAACGTATAAAACTAACTCCTGATGAAATTCAAACCAGACCATGCAAACCTCAGTGTAAACTAAGGTTGCAAATGGTTCAATTTCTAAGACCAAAACATGCCAGGTGACGCTGGTGTGTGAAGTGGTTTAAACTACAAAGAGAACCACAGTAAGCTGGACATCTCGAGTGGTTAAAACCTCTACAAACGATAAGACTAGAAAACCATCCCATGTGGAGCTTTGGCTACACTGCTAGAAATGGTTAAACTCTGAGACTATCGAGTCACTACAGAATAAGTGAGAAATTCTAGACAAAACAAATTACTAGTCTGCAGCCAGAAATGACGTAAAGCTAGGAAAAGAATACATACAACTGCCGAAACAACTATTCTATGAGAACATTTCTGAATGGTACTCTGAGGTATCCAACCTAACAACCATGAAAGACTTTGATCTTCGGCGAATCCCAACCAGAGAGACTGATGAAATCTCCAGCAGACGGACCGGATTCCAACAGAGAAGACAACAACAACGTACCGGTGTAAATATAATATGCAATTTATTTTCCAATGAGTGGTTGTTCTTGTAAAGTATTATCAATTTCTATGAGTGTAGTAATCCTCTGAGTTTCCCGCTCTTGAACCGCCCTCCCCTTTCTTTTGTCTACCAAGCCGTCATATCAGTTTCGTCCGCTAGGGACTTTTCTTTATATCATGTAGCAACCCAATGTATAATATATATTTTGTTTGTTATGTATTTCTGTAATTTGATTAGTTATTAAATAAATAATTAAGCCAATTTGTAAATCGCTGATTCATAATTTATGCTAGGGTTCGTGCAGAGAACCAAGAATTTTACGACGTTCAGATGAGAGTGATAGAAGGTAATGAACAATTAATGATTGACTGCTATTGATATAAAATATCTTCAGATCTTTAAGAGTGGATTCGGGAGATAGCCGCTCTATATAACTAATGCTTCCGTGGTGCCCCGGATTCCGAATGAGTAAGTTATTGCCTGATTAATTTAATTTAAACGTTAGGTAATCAATTTGAAAATAGCATGTCTTCCCATTAAGGATACTAGAGACACGTCACTATCAATGTTACATTGAGCTGGGTGAAAGGAATATGAATGACATAGAAATGCTGTAATAGAAGACCATGCTCATAATTATTTTTTATTGTATTTTTTTTATAAGGGGGATTGAGTGTTGATGTTGATACGTTGTGTTTACCAAAGTCCCCAGTTTCTGCCCTCTAATCAGTTTCCTCCTCCACATCTCCTACAAAGTTCACAACCATCAATGTAAATCTCACAAAATTCCAAGTCCGTCATTATTCTTTAATGTCCTGGTAGTGAAGAAAGAGATTGACTTCAGCAGGGTTGCATGAGTCCATGGCACAGCCTGATATCAATGATGTGGCACAGTACTTACAGGACATTACCTCTGATTAGATGCAATCCCATGACTCCGGATCCAAAGGTTGCGTGTTCAGTGATACACTATTCTTTGTGTGTTGTTTTTCCCTATCCCAAACCTTAACCCTTAACATAACCATTCTGAATGAATGTCTAAACTTAATGTTTTAACCGTATTTAGTCAGCCACCAATTGTGCAAGTTCTCCCACTTAAAAAGATGAGAGAGGACTGTAATTTTCATCATAGGTACACTTCAACTATGACAGACAAAAGTAGATTTTTTTTTCTCCAGAAAATCACGTTTGAGTCAAATGTGAACAAGAAGTTACAGGTCTGTGAGAGCCAGAAATTTTGCTTGTTTGTAGGTGACCAACCAAATACTTATTTTCCACCATAATTTACAAATCCTATAATGTGATTTTCTGGATTTTTTTTCTCATTTTGTCTGTCATAGTTGAAGTGTACCTATGATGAAAATTACAGGCCTCTCTCATCTTTTTAAGTGGGAGAACTTGCACAATTGGTGGCTGACTAAATACTTTTTTGCCCCACTGTACATAGCCTTGTCGTACAAGCATATTTTTGCTGCATAACATCCTAATCTCTTCCCAACAGCAGAAATATGACAATCATATATAAGAATGATCTGGCCATGTAAATTCCTAATTCAGCCGACATAGATATTACACATTACATACACAACAAACAGAGAAAGAGAGCAAGAGAGCGAGCGAGAGAGAGAGAAGCACAATAACCAGATGGTGCTGCAAAGTATTGGTAAAGTAGTATGGGTTGCACCTCTGTCACACGGTTGTGTCATTTCCAATTATTTCAACGTTCCTCAAATGCCTCAGCCACCTTGATGTCCAGAAGTAGAACAGGCCGGGGGCCAGGAGCTACAAGGACTGTTTCGCCCAGTGATGTAGTCGAGTCACTAACCCTTGAGTCCGAAACGAGTCCCAAATGCCCTATGCTCAAGTCCAGATCTGAGTCACCAATGGTCGAGTCACGAGTTCCTATGGCAGAAATCCAAGTCCCAGTGCTCGAGTCCTGGTCCAAGTGCTGAGTCACATTAACTCAAAATAATGCAATTTACCCAGTCAGATATAGTGTAGTCGCAAGAGGAATTTAGTCAATAAATTGTTTGCTATCCCTTTTCCTTTCTTTCTCTGAGACCAAATGCTTGCATATAGGCTACTGGTAAAGTTACCAGGGCCACGTTCAGTTGCAAAATGTTCTCCTTACATTGCAGATAGAAAATCTATTAATCGAGATGACATTATTTATTTTTCAACATCTCAGAGAGGCATGTTTGTTTTACATAGCATATTTCTATCTGAATGTTCTAAAACGTTGTGTCTTGCTGAACGTGCCCCCAAGTTGTTAGCCATAGTTGGCTAATGTGTAGCCTAAACATGGTTAATGGTCCGGTCCACAAGTAGCCTAGTTTTAAAACAGCCGGCGATATGCTTTATGAATGTAAAATGCAGCCCCAATGCATGATAATAAGACAAAAATGTAGAAACGGTATTATGGGTCATATCTTTTGAATGGTAAGGGCTAGAAACAGCCGTTTTCTCTGAGGAAAAGAGGGAGACTTGTCTAAACTGGCTATGAAATACAGTGGGGAAAATCAGAGAGTTGAGCGAGACTACAAATTCAACGACAGCCAACTTTTCTATACTCATGGGTTGTTTTTCTATTAAACACAATGCTGCTATTGTTTTCCACGGAAAGGGTAGCTAACTAGAAGGCTCATACTGGGTACAGAGTATCCTTCCCACTGCTGAAAATAACTGCTCTGCACATCTGTGCTACTAATTAAAATTTTGATTATCACTGAAAA
The DNA here is from genome assembly GCF_013265735.2 of Oncorhynchus mykiss. NCBI lineage: Eukaryota > Metazoa > Chordata > Actinopteri > Salmoniformes > Salmonidae > Oncorhynchus > Oncorhynchus mykiss. Next base: position 63,149,474 of record NC_048580.1, read on the forward strand.
GCGCTCAATCTCTCCAAAAACTTGTGTCTAGTTCATTTGCAGTCAGACTAGCCACCTTCTCTAATTACCTGCTTTCACCTGCACCTTTGTTTAAGAAACTCAATATTTTGTCTATTTATGACATTAATGTACACCAATTACGCACTTTCATCTACAAATACTCATACCTCCCAGACAGTTTACCTAAACCCTTCAGTGGATTATTTCAGGTTAATTTTGAAATCCATCTATATAACACAAGACACTGCGATAACCTTCACCCTCCCCACAGCTGCACCCCACATAGTAAATTCTGTATCAGACACAGAGGTACCATACTCTGGAATTCTTATCTTCACATTGCCAAAACCTTATCATCCCTCAGTAACTTCAAGCAAAGACTGTGTGTCAGCCTGATGAACCAAACTACCCAATAATCCCCTCCATGTAGCCTAACTCTCACACTCACACACACATGCACGCACATAATCGAACATGGTTTTCTACTTATATTTCTGGTGTGGTTTTCATTTAAGCCCTTTTTGGCTTCCAACCTCTGTTTTTACCAGTTGTTTTATCTGTACTGTTTTGTTGTTCACTTCTTTTCTTTGGTCCAAATAAATAAAACCTAAGATTTTAGTCACAGAGATAATTTTTTCTCGTTTTTGTTTATTTATAGTTTTTTTCTGGGTCTATTTAGTCAGTTATAGTCTCGTCAATTGCCACGGAAATATAGGTGTTTGACAAATATTTCATTCACATTTTTTTGCTGATGAAATTTACACTGGTTTGGAGTAACTTTTGAAGTTTGAGAAAGGTGGATAAACGTCAGAATCTGAAATCAAAATGCTCTCATCTTATCCATCAACATAGACATGGCTCTAACTCCTCTAGCTCCATAATGAGATAGGGTGCAGGCCAGGCAGCAGGCTGTTAGCCAGCCTGCCAGCTTAGTGGAGTCTGCCACTCGCCAGTCAGTGTAGTCAGGTTAGCTATCCCCATTGAGACCGTATCTGTGCCTCGATCGAGGTATGGCGGTGTTCGATTTAGCAATCTCACTGGAATAAAGACCTCCATTCCTGTCATTATTGAAAGAGATTGTGATATCGCACATCTCAAAATAGGCGTACTTAATGTTAGATCCCTCACTTCCAAGGCAGTCGTAGTCAATGAACTATTCCCTGATCATAATCTTGATGTGATTGGCCTGACTGAAACATGTCTCAAGCCTGATGAATCAAATCAAATCAAATTGTATTAGTCTCATGCACATGGTTAGCAGATGATATTGCGAGTGTAGCAATATCTAACATGTAATCTAACAGTTCCACAACAACTACCTAATACACACAAATCTAAGTAAAGGAATGGAACAAGAATATACACATATAAATATATGGATGACCAATGGCCGAGCGGCATAGGCAAGATGCAATAGATGGTATAATATACAGTATTTACATATGAGATGAGTAATGCAAGACATGTAAACATTATTAAAGTGACTAGTGATCCATTTATTAAAGTGGCAATGATTTCAAGTATGTATGTAGGCTTCAGCCTCTCTGTGTTAGTGATGGCTGTTTAACAGTCTGATGGCCTTGAGATAGAAGCTCTCTTGGTCCCAGCTTTTGATGCATCTGTACTGACCTCACCTTCAGGATGGTAGCGGGGTGAACAGACAGTAGCTCGGGTGGTTGTTGTCCTTGATGACGTTGAGTAAGACGGTGTTTTGCTGACAACACACTCCGAGTGCCCTCACCTCCTCCCTGTAGGCTGTCTCGTCTTTGTTGGCAATCAAGCCTACTACTGTTGTGTCGTCTGCAAACATGATGATTGAATTGGAGGGGTGCATGGCCACAAAGTCATGGGTGAACCGGGATTACAGGAGGGGGCTGAGAACGCACCCTTGTGGGGCCCCAGTGTTGAGGATAAGCGAAGTGGAGATGTTGTTTCCTACCTTCAACACCTGGGGGGCTGCCCGTCAGGAAGTCCAGGACCCAATTGCACAGGGCGGGGTTGAGACCCAGGGCCTCTAGCATGGTGTTGAGCTTGGAGGGTACTATGATGTTGAATGCTGAGCTATAGTCAATGAACAGCATTCTTACATAGGTGTCTGTTTCTCTGTTTCTCTATCTCTATATACAGTATATATGTCAGTGTCACTGTTTCTCTCTCTATATATATCTGTCCGTTTCTCTCTATATATGCCCTGCCTTTCTAAAAACTTCAAAAGTCAAGTTAATAAACAGATCACTGACCATTTCGAATCCCACCGTACCTTCTCCGCTGTGCAATCCGGTTTCCGAGCTGGTCATGGGTGCACCACAGCCAGGCTCTAGGTACTTAACGATATCATAACCGCCATCCGTCTTCATCGACCTGGCCAAGGCTTTTGACTCTGTCAATCACTGTATTCTTATCATCAGACTCAACAGCCTTGGTTTCTCAAATGACTGTGTGTCAAATCGGTCTCTATGGGGGTACCACAGGGTTCAATTCTCGGGCCAACTATTTTCTCTGTATATATCAACGATGTCAATCTTGCTGCCGGTGATTCCCTGATCCACCTCTACGCAGACGGCACCATTCTGTATACATCTGGCCCTTCATTGGATACTGCGTTAACCTCTGTGCGCACAGATCCCGTTAGCCGGATTAAATTCGACAACATCCAGTGAAATGGCAGAGCGCTATATAAATAGTAATATTAAACATTCCTGAAAATACAAGTGTCTCACATGGTTTAAAAGCCTAGAATCTTGGTAACCCAACTGCGTTGTCAGATTTCAAAAAGGCTTTACTGCGAGGGCATACGATGCGATTATCTGAGGACAGAGCCCTGTACCAAAATACTATTTCAACCAGCACGTGTAACAAAATCACAAATTGCAATAAAATAAATAATTTACCTTTGAAGATCTTCCTCTGTTTGCAATCCCAATGCTCATTGTTACACAATGAATGGTCTTTTGTTTGATCCAATCCATTTTTATAGCCTAACACGAAACATTTTGTGAACCACTTGTGTCGCGAATTCCGTCTCATTCAACTTTCGACTAAACATTCGATGTAAATACACACACTAAACATGCGTTTATCCAGTCATGTTTGGTTTCATTGCAATCAACTGGTTGTGTGTAACACAACCAAACTTTATGTTTTTTTTCGTGGGACATATTGACCGAAGAAACCGATTTGAAGACAACAGGTAATGAATGACCTCTTTGTGCACCAATTATTTGACCCCTGTTTCGTTGATTGACTGTATTTTAACCCAATGACCACTGAACGTCTTGAAATATAGCTTGGTAGATAGCCAATGAGCTGAGGTAAACGGCAATATGTAATGTTTATGAGTTGGAAGACCAGCTCATGTAATAAACTCGGGCATAAAGAGGGTCATTCGCCATTGAAGAGTCATATTGGAAGGAGCCACGCGTGTTATGCACAGCAGTATTTCGGTAAAGTGCATCTTCAGCTATTTTTATATCAAACATTATGCCGACTAAGTCAGGGAAAGCAAAATCCAAGTCTAGATATACAGATGTACAAAAAAATATAGAAGAAATCGATAGGGAAAGTGAGACAGAGTTGCTCCTGGACGAAGATTCAGTTAGCGAGCATAGCTATGATTCCCAGATGGAAGATACTTTTTTTTGCATGGAGAGGACATCGTTTTGGTCCAGTAAGTTCTTCTCATGCTAATACCATTATTTGAAATTAATAATATAAAATATTGTTTGTGATATTTTACATTTTATTTGCAATATATATAAATGTAATCAGTAATGAAATGTGTAAAGTACACATTGGCTATACATTGTGGGTGGGGGTATGTTTGTATGTATGTGTATGACCTATAGCCTATGTTTGTGTGTGTGTGTGTGTGTGTGCTTAGATGCGTGTGTCGTCCGCGCCACCCCACCCCCACATGATATAGCCTATTTGAGGCTGTTGAGGGGGGGGGGGCAGGCCCACAACAATGGCCAGAGTGAAATGGAACAGCACTTCAACCTAGTGATTATGTTCCCTGTACTCTATATATATATATAGTATATATCTGTTTATTATACCTGTTGATACAGGGCTCATACGTGAAACTATTCACTGACTCTGAATGGGAGCCCCCAATGTCAAGGTGTCCATCCCCCACTGAAGCTGGTTCATCCAGCCAGACCCCTGCTGTCTCTGGCTCCACACCTCCCGGGCCATCTAGATGTGTGAAGGCATTGACAAAGAAGCAGAGGAGGGGAAGTGTGCAACCTGCAAACAAAGGGACAGACAGGCATTGGCACACTGTCCTAGAAGATGATGCGGAGCCACCTCAACCAACATTTAGGCCGAAAAGGGAGCCAGGACCTCAGCTGAACATAACGGCAATGTACAGCCCCCTTCAGCTTTTTCAGCTGTTTTTCACCCCATCAGTTGTTGATTTGCTCGCGTCTAACATGAATAAGTATGGGGTGAAGAAGCAAGCAGGCAAAAAAGTAGCATGGAAGCCCATTTCCATGTCAGACCTTTTCTGCTACCTTTCACTGGTCATCTACATGGCGCTGGTGAAAGTGAAAACCCTGAGGGACTACTGGAAAAAGTAATCTCTCTACCAACTGCCTTTCCCCCTCACTGTCATGTCATGCAAAAGGTTTCTGGTTCTCTCACAGGCGCTTCATTTCAGTGACCCAGAAGTTGATGAGGACAATGAAAAGAAGAGAGGCACAGCAACGTTTGATAGACTCTGCAAAATCAAACTTCTCTACCCCAACCTTGTTGAGGCCTGCAAGACCTATTTTCAGCCAGCCCAGAACCTGTCCATAGATGAGAGGATGGTAGCCACAAAGGCCAGAATTTGCCTCAAACAATACTTGAGAAACAAACCAACTAAGTGGGGTTACAAGCTGTTTGTTTCGGCTGATTCTGTGTGTGCCTACACATGCAATTATTTTGTCTATGAGGGGAAGAACAGTTTTGCTACCGGTAAGGGACTTAGATATGACTCTGTAATGCAGTTATTGGATTTTCAACTGCTGGGGAAGGGCTACAAACTGTTTGTGGATAACTTCTACACAAGCCCTACCCTGTTTGCAGACCTTAGGAAGCTGGATGTGTGGGCTTGTGGCACCATTTGTACCAACAGGGTGGGCTTTCCAACGACAAAGGTGAACAACATGCCTAAGCGGGCTGATCGGGGTACCATGCAATGGATCTGGGAGATGGCCTGCTCTTTGTGAAGTGGATGGTTACCAGAGAGGTGGTGATGTGCACAACAATCCACAAATCCTTCAGTGGCGATCACATCGTCAGGTGCGTGAAGAACGCTAATGGGGCATGGACCACAAAAAATGTCCCCATTCCAGCTGCTGTGAAGGACTACAACAAGAGCATGGGAAGTGTGGACCTGTCCAATGCGCTGATAGGCTATCACAATGTTCTCCACAAGACGATGAAATGGTAAAATACTTTCTTTTATCATTTCATCGACATTGCTGTGGTGAATGCATTCATCCTACACTAGGAAATAGCTAAGAGCTGTGGAAAGCCCTCCATCATCTCACAGCTAACGTTCAGAGAGCTGCTCATCAAGGAGCTTGCTGGCTACAGCACCATGTTCTGGCCCCTCTACCCCTGTCCCTTCTGCTCCTGCCACAAGAGGTGTTTATCTGCCCAAATTTATTTCTGCAGGCATGGATGTGCCTCAGGGCCATAAGGGCACAGCATGGAGGCGTCGTTGTGTTCTTTGCCAAATGAAGTCCCCCATCACCTGCACCACTTGGTGACCTTCTGCTTTACAGCAGAAAGAGGCAGCACAATATTTTTAGAGGACTGAGGGTCTTCCGAATATTGAAAGTTTGTAAATAGTTACCCTTGTTATTTTGTAAATGTATGCATTTTTTTATTCATATTTATTTTTTGGGGGGGTGTGTTAGAATACCATTTTGGTATTTTGTATATAGTTATTCTCTACAAAATGTATAACTTCACCAGTTCGGCTGCTTGGGTACATTTGGGCAACTTGTGTGGGACACCTGGGTTAAAGGCACAGGTTCATTCTGAAACTTTGCACAAGTACTGTTGCCCTCTTATGTTTTTCACTGAAATTGTCCCCATCATCCAATCTGAATGTTTGTTTTGTCTTGATGATGCAACAACAATAAAAATAAAAAACATGTGTTTTTTTCCTTGTATTATCTAAACCAGATCTATTTTTTATATTTGCCTACATTCAATTCACATTTCCACAAACTTCAGAGTGTTTATCCTGCTGATCCTCGACTTCGGCGATGTCATTTACAAAATAGCTTCCAACACTCTACTCAGCAAACTGGATGCAGTCTATCACAGTGCCATCTGTTTTGCCACCAAAGCCCCTTATACCACCCACCACTGCGACCTGCATGCTCTAGTCGGCTGGCCTTCGCTACATATTTGTCGCCAGACCCACTGGCTCCAGGTCATCTATAAGTCTATGCTAGGTAAAGCTCTGCCTTATCTCAGCTCACTGGTCACGATAACAACACCCACCCATAGCACGCGCTCCAGCAGGTATGCAGTTGAAGTCGGAAGTGTACATCCACTTAGGTTGGAGTTATAAAAACGAGTTTTTCAACCACTCCACACATTTCTCAAACTATAGTTTTGGCAAGTCAGTTAGGACATCTACTTTGTGCATAACACTAGTCCCTTTTCCAACAATTGTTTACAGACAGATTATTTTACTTACAGTGAATTATATCACAATTCCAGTGGGTTAGAAGTTTACATACACTAAGTTGACTGTGCCTTTAAACAGCTTGGAAAATACCATAAAATCATGTAATGGCGTTAGAAGCTTCTTGTAGGCTAATTGACATCATTTAAGTCAATTGAAGGTGTACCTGTGGATGTATTTCAAGGCCTACCTTCAAACTCATTGCCTCTTTGCTTGACATCATGGGAAAATCAAAAGAAATCAGCCAAGACCTCTTGTAGACCTCCACAAGTCTGATTCATCCTTGGGAGAAATTTCCAAGCGCTTGAAGGTACCACGTTCATCTGTACAAACAATAGTACGCAAGTATAAACACCATGGGACCACGCAGCCATCGTCCCGCTCAGGAAGGAGACACGTTCTGTCTCCTAGAGATGAATGTACTTTGGTGTGAAAATGCAAATTAATCCCAGATCCACAGCAAAGGACCTTGTGAAGATGCTGGAGGAAACAGTTACAAAAGTATCTATATCCACAGTAAAACGAGTCCTGTATCAACATAACCTGAATGGCCGCTCAGCAAGGAAGAAGCCACTGCTCCAAAACCGCCATAAAAAAGCCAGACTACCATTTGAAACTGCACATGTGGACAAAGATCGTTCGTTTTGGAGAAATATCCTCTGGTCTGATGAAACAAAAATATAACTATTTGACCATAACGACCATCGTTATGTTTGGAGCAAAAACGGGAGGCTTGTAAGCCGAGGAACACCATACCAACCGTGAAGCACCTGGGTGGCAGCATCATGTTGTGGGGCTGCTTTGCTGCAGGAGGGACTGGTGCACTTCACAAAATAGATGGCGTCATGAGGTAGGAAAATTATGTGGATATATTGAAGCAAAATCTCAAGACATCAGTCAGGAAGTTAAATCAAATCAAATCAAATGTATTTATATAGCCCTTCGTACATCAGCTGATATCTCAAAGTGTTGTACAGAAACCCAGCCTAAAACCCTAAACAGCAAGCAATGCAGGTGTGGAAGCATGGTGCCTAGGAAAAACTCCCTAGAAAGGCCAAAACCTAGGAAGAAACCTAGAGAGGAACCAGGCTATGTAGGGTGGCCAGTCCTCTTCTGGCTGTGCCGGGTGGAGATTATAACCGAATATGGCCAAGATGTTCAAATGTTCATAAATGACCAGCATGGTCCAATAATAAGGCAGAACAGTTGAAACTGGAGCAGCAGCACGGCCAGGTGAACTGGGGACAGCGAGGAGTCATCATGTCAGGTAGTCCTGAGGCATGGTCCTAGGGCTCAGGTCCTCCGAGCGAGAGAAAGAAAGAGAGAAAGAGAGAATTAGAAAGAGCACACTTAAATTCACACAGGACACCGAATAGGACAGGAGAAGTACTCCAGATATAACAAACTGACCCTAGCCCCCCAACACAAACTACTGCAGCATAAATACTGGAGTCTGAGACAGGAGGGGTCAGGAGACACTGTGGTCCCATCCGAGGACACCCCCGGACAGGGCCAAACAGGAAGGATATAACCCCACCCACTTTGCCAAAGCACAGCCCCCACACCACTAGAGGGATATCTTCAACCACCAACTTACCATCCTGAGACAATCCTGAGTATAGCCCACAAAGATCTCCGCCACGGCACAACCCAAGGGTGGGACGCCAGTTTTTTATATTTTCTGGGTCAAGGTTTGGCTTTTTCAAGAGAGGCTGTATTACTGCCACTTTTAGTGAGTTTGGTACACATCCGGTGGATAGAGAGCCGTTTATTATGTTCAACATAGGAGGGCCAAGCACAGGAAGCAGCTCTTTCAGTAGTTTAGTTGGAATAGGGTCCAGTATGTAGCTTAAAGGTTTAGAGGCCATGATTATTTTCATCATTGTGTCAAGAGACATAGTACTAAAACACTTGAGCGTCTCTCTTGATCCTAGGTCCTGGCAGAGTTGTGCAGACTCAGGACAACTGAGCTTTGAAGGAATACGCAGATTTAAAGAGGAGTCCGTCATTTGCTTTCTAACAATCATGATCTTTCCTTAAAGAAGTTCATGAATTTATCACTGCTAAAGTGAAAGCCATCCTCTCTTGGGGAATGCTGCTTTTTAGTTAGCTTTGCGACAGTATCAAAAAGGAATTTCGGATTGTTCTTATTTTCCTCAATTAAGTTAGAAAAATAGGATGATCGAGCAGCAGTAAGGGCTCTTCGGTACTGCACGGTACTGTCTTTCCAAGCTAGTCGGAAGACTTCCAGTTTGGTGGGGCGCCATTTCCGTTCCAATTTTCTGGAAGCTTGCTTCAGAGCTCGGGTATTTTCTGTGTACCAGGGAGCTAGTTTCTTATGAGAAATGGTTTTAGTTTTTAGGGGTGCAATTGCATCTGGGGTATTGCGCAAGGTTAAATTGAGTTCCTCAGTTAGCTGGTTAACTGATTTTTGTCCTCTGGCGTCCTTGGGTAGACAGAGGGAATCTGGAAGGACATCAAGGAATCTTTGTGTTGTCTGTGAATTTATAGCACGACTTTTGATGTTCCTTGGTTGGGGTCTGAGAAGATTATTTGTTGCAATTGCAAACGTAATAAAATGGTGGTCCGATAGTCCAGGATTATGAGGAAAAACATTAAGTTCCACAAAATTTATTCCATGGGACAAAACTAGGTCCAGAGTATGACTGTGACAGTGAGTGGGTCCAGAGACATGTTGGACAAAACCCAGTCGATGATGGCTCCGAAAGCCTTTTGGAGTGGGTCTTTGGACTTTTCCATGTGAATATTAAAATCACCAAAGATTAGAATATTATCGGCTATGACTACAAGGTCCGATAGGAATTCAGGGAACTCAATGAGGAACGCTGTATATGGCCCAGGAGGCCTGTAAACAGTAGCTATAAAAAGTGATTGAGTAGGCTGCATAGATTTCATGACTAGAAGCTCAAAAGATGAAAACTTCATTTTTTTTTTTGTAAATTGAAATTTGCTATCGTAAATGTTAGCAACACCTCTGCCTAATGCGGGATGCATGGGGGATATGGTCACTAGTGTAGCCAGGAGGTGAGGCCTCATTTAACACAGTAAATTCATCAGGCTTAAGCCATGTTTCAGTCAGGCCAATCACATCAAGATTATGATCAGTGATTAGTTCATTGACTATAATTACCTTTGAAGTAAGGGATCTAACATTAAATAGCCCTATTTTGAGATGTGAGGTATCATGATCTCTTTCAATAATGACAGGAATGGAGGAGGTCTTTATCCTAGTGAGATTGCTAAGGCGAACACCGCCATGTTTAGTTTTGCCCAACCTAGGTCGAGGCACAGACACAGTCTTAATGGTAATAGCTGAGCTGACTACACTGACTGTGCTAGTGGCAGACTCCACTATGCTGGCAGGCTGGCTAATAGCCTGCTGCCTGGCCTGCACACTATTTCATTGTGGAGCTAGAGGAGTTATACCCTGTCTATGTTATACCCTGTCTATGTTGGTAGATAAGATGAGAGCACCCCTCCAGCTAGGATGGAGTCCGTCACTCCTCAGCAGGTCAGGCTTGGTCCTGTTTGTGGGTGAGTCCCAGAAAGAGGGCCAATTATCTACAAATTCTATCTTTTGGGAGGGGCAGAAAACAGTTTTCAACCAGCGATTGAGTTGTGAGACTCTGCTGTAGAGCTCATCACTCCCCCTACCTGGGAGGGGGCCAGAGACAATTACTCGATGCAGACACATCTTTCTAGCTGATTTACACGCAGAAGCTATGTTAAAACCTCTTAGTGATCCCTTCACGCGCCAATCCCTCTAACGGGATTAATTTGACAACACCCAGTGAAATAGCAGCGCGCCAAATTCAAAAACAGAAACTCATAATAATAATTCAAAAATCATACAAGTGTTATACACAGGTTTAAAGATGTTAATACAGCCTGTTAATACAGCCACAGTGTCAAATTTCAAAAAGGCTTTACGGTGAATGCAAACCATGCTATTATCTGAGGACAGCACCCCAGCAAACATACACATGAAAATCATAATTCAACCCGCCAGGCACAACACAAAAGTCAGAAATAACATATAATGCATGCTTTACCTTTGAAGATCTTCTGTTGGCACTCCAATATGTCCATTAAACATCACAAATGGTCCTTTTCTATGATAAACTCTGTCGTTGTATATCCAAAATGTCCATTCATTTGGCGCGTATGATTCAGAATATAAACCAGTTCCAACTCGCGCAACATGACTACACATTATCTAATTAGTTACCTGTAAACTTGATCCAAACATTTCAAACAACTTTCCTAATCCAGCTTTAGGTATTTTTAAACGTAAATCATCAATACATTTTTTTAAGACGGAATAAACTGCGTTCAATACCGGAGGAAAACAAAGTGGAGGGTGCTTTTCAGGTCACGCTCCTCTATCGAACAGTACACTTCATTCGACCCTCGTTCTGAACAGGGCTAATTCTTCATTTCTCAAAGGAAAAATATCAACCAATTTCTAAAGGCTGTTCACATCCAGTGGAAGCGATAGGAACTGCAAGCAACTGCCTTGAAATCTCGATGAAAAGAGAGTGACCTCAAAAAAACATTTTCCTGGATGGTTTGTCCTCAGGGTTTCGCCTGCTAAATAAGTTATGTTATACTCACAGACATCATTCAAACAGTTTTAGGAACTTCAGTGTTTTCTATCCAAATCTACTAATAATATGCATATCCTAGCTTCTAGGCCTGAGTAGCAGGCAATTTACTTTGGGCACACTGTTCATCCGAACGTGAAAATATTGTCTACTAGCCTTCTTCGGGATCAGTGTCCCTTCCACGGGACGGTTGAACTAACATAGGCTAATGCGATCAGGATGAGGTTGAAAGTAACAAAAACATTTCCCACGACATAGACATATCGGATATTGGCAGAAAGCTTAAGTTCTTGTTAATCTAACTGCACTGTCCAATTTACAGTAGCAATTAAAGTGAAAGAATAACATGCTATTGTTTGAGGAGAGTGCATAGTTTGAACATGTTATTAATAGTTATTAATAAACAAATTAGGCACATTTGAGCTGTCTTCATACAAAATGTTGAACAGAAATACAATGGTTCATTGGATCAGTCTGAAACTTTGCACATACACTACTGCCATCTAGTGGCCCAAATCTAAATTGCAGCTGGCTGGAATAATATATTATGGCCTTTCTCTTGCATTTGAAAAATGATGGTACTAAATAATAGAAAAGAACGGTTGTTTTTTTCTTTGTATTATCTTTTGCCAGATCTATTATGTAATATTCTCCAACTGTTCCTTTCACATTTCTAAGTGTTTCCTTTGAAATGGTACCAAGAATATGCATATCCTTGCTTCAGGGCCTGAGTTACAGACAGTTAGATTTGGGTATGTAGGCAAAAATATAAAATAGGGGCGGATCCTTAAACATTTTTAAAGGCCCAGTGGAGTCAAAAATGGGATTGCCCTGTGTTTTATATATTTTTCCACACTATGAGGTTGGAATAATAGTGTGAAATTGTGAAAATGATGGTAATGCTGTGTGAAAAGCGTGTGTGTGTGTGATTGTGAGAGACAGAATGACACATTTTAGTTCTATATGCTTGAACATCTGTGACTGAGTGTGTGTTTATGCGTGCATGCGTTTTTGCATACATGTGTGTGTTTGTGTGGGCAGTGATGACAGTGCCAGAGGGTGGCTATGGCCATGCACGTTGATAGGTCACAGTGAGTGGTCGGTCGGCTGACCTCCCCTGGTCTATAGAAGGGTCAGAGGTCAATATTTACCGCCCAGAGGGGCTCTCTTACTCTACGCTACACTGACCACCCACAATGGACCGTCTCGTACCATCTCTCTGTTCAAAAAAGTTACATTTCAACAGTGTCATGACAATTGTGTTTAGGAGATCTAAATAGAGAGACAGACAGATGTGTGCACAATGAGAGATAACTAGATTTAGAGAACAAAGCGTGATAACAGTAGTATTTAGAGTAGGATAATGTAATACGGTACCAAATCCTTTCAATGCCCTCCCCCCTTTAAATGTAATAATACTATTGTATTAGGATCACAACAAAATATCAGATTCTCTCTCCAAAGCCCAACAACTCTCCGTATTAACTTATTGGCCCTCTTGGTATCTGATTGAAAACTCAAATTGGATGTTTACATTTCTCCCTGGCCCCCCCTACATGGCTCTGCACAAAGAAACACAAGACAACACCTAAGATCCCACTCCCGCTCTGTCAATACCGAATGACAGTATTGTGTCAACTGCCCATGCTGTGCACAAGGTTGGCAGGTAGCAAGGAAGCTAACCTCTCTAGGGTATGTGGGACGCTACCGTCCCACCTGGCCAACAGAGCGCCAAATTCAGAAACAGAAATACTCATAATAAAAATTAATGTAACGTGCAAGTGTTATACATCGGTTTAAAGATTAACTTCTTGTTAATCCAACCGTTGTGTCAGATTTAAAAAAGCTTTACGGCAAAAGCATACCATGCGATCATCTGAGGACAGCGCCCAGCACACAAAAGATTACAAACAGTAACCAGCCCAGTAGAGGAGTAACAGAAGTCAGAAATAGCAATAAAATTAATCACTTACCTTTGATGATCTTCATATGGTTGCACTCACAAGACTCCCAGTTACACAATAAATGTTTGTTTTGTTCGATAAAGTCCCTCTTTATATCCAAAAACCTCCATTTTGTTGGCGCGTTTTGTTCGGTAATCCATTGGCTCAAAGGCAGTCACAACAGGCAGACAAAAAATCCAAAGAGTACCAGTAAAGTTCATAGAACATGTCAAACGATGTTTATAATAATTTAATTTTTCAGAATACAAGTCTGAAAGAATTTCTAAAGACTGTTGACATCTAGTGGAAGCCATAGGAAGTGCAATCGGAGTCCCAAGTCATTGGATACTGTATAGGCAGTCAATGGAAAACTACAAACATAAAAAAATCCCACTTCCTGGATGAATTTTTCTCAGGTTTTTGCCTGCCATATCAGTTCTGTTATACACAGATATTATTTTCAAAGTTTTGGGAAAAAAAATAGTGTTTTCTACCAATTATATGCATATCCTAGCTTCTGGGACTGAGTAACAGGCAGTTTACTTTGGGCATGCTTTACATCTGGATGTCAAAATACTGCCTCCTACCCCAGAGAGTTAAGAGCACTGGGCCAGTAACTAAAAGGTTGCTAGTTCAAGTCCCTGATCTGACAAGGAGGAACATCTGTTGATCTGCTCTTGAGCAAGGCACTTAATGTTAATTGTATCAATCATGGTTGATCTCTGGCTGTGACCCCACTCTCAGGGCGATTCCATTTTACAGATTACCCACTTGTACATGCAGTGTAACAGACCAACTTTGTGACCGACCGGATCGATTCGGTCTTATGTTGCAACATTTTTCATTGTGTTTTTTACATTGGATAAAGAAGAGATACAGAGAATGAGAGAATGACAGAAGGAGAGAGTAAAGCATGGGAGAGAAGAGGACAGAGAGATACAGAGAATGAGAGAATGACAGAAGGAGAGAGTAAAGCATGGGAGAGAAGAGGACAGAGAGATACAGAGAATGAGAGAATGACAGAAGGAGAGAGTAAAGCATGGGAGAGCAGAGGACAGAGAGATACAGAGAATGAGAGAATGACAGAAGGAGAGAGTAAAGCATGGGAGAGAAGAGGACAGAGAGATACAGAGAATGAGAGAGTGAAAGAGCACGGCAGCATGCAAAGTCAGATCAGTCCCCCACCGCATATCCCACATGTTTAACCAACAGATTTCCTCCTGAACACTTTCCATAGTTTCCATCAGTGCTGTCAAATACTGCTTGCTCTGGCAACCGACCCTTTATAGCCTCTCCCTGTCTCTCTCCTCATCTCCCTGTCCTACATGTAGGATGAAATAAGAGCCTGTCAAGTCTGAGGGATCACTGGACCCTCTCTTTGGGACAGAATCAAAGGATGCCACATCCATTTAGTATTGAGATGTCCCCATGCCTGTCGCCATGCAGCTGACATGGTGGGGTGGATGACAGTCAAGTAGTTCTCACAGTCTCACTTCAGAATTAAACGTTCATCCATGTTTCTCAAACGTCAAATTACAAAGTTGCTACAAACATCACATTTCTAAGTGCTTAGGCTTATGTTTAAGCATTTACTCCAAAATGTTAAGGTTAAGCATTAACTCTGAATAGTTAAGGTAAGGGATAAAGTTTGGGATAGGCTCAAAAACAAAAATCTCCATTGCTGGATTTGAACTTGCAACCTTCAACAGCAAATGCTTATGCCCCTGCACCATCCCCAAGCACAACCAAAACCTACTTGAAGGTAAAGGTGCACACTGTTACCCCTACCGTCCGATTTCCACATCATCTCCAGACGTCCTCAGACATGGATGGCGATTGAATCCTGACTTGTATCACGGGTGACCTGGTTGTGACAGCAGCCAAAACAGAAGTCTGGGAGGGGATGAGGAGGAGAAATGAGATGTGTCTCTCGCTGCCCTGGGTGGCCCTTCTCCATATCTAAGAGACAAGGAGCTAGTAGAAAAGACAAGACTGGGAAGTTACTCCATTGTACCTGCATGGAAATATAGATGAGATAGGATGCTGAGGTTTGAATGAATTACCCTTTACAGCTGTTATACGTGACATCTAAAATGTGTACTCCCTTTAGTTTAGGTCACTCAGAACGTATTGAAACACAATTGTTTCTTATTCTTTCAGTGCTATACTGGGTATAGTTCTCTGAGGATTTTTAGTTTAGTTTATTTATTCGACCATTTAAAAAAACAAGCACACATAACACTTTAAAACGCCATTCATGAGTAAAATCATCGAGGATAACACAATAAAGTCTGGGACTTATTTCCATTGTGGTCATTAAGGAGGGAGGTCTCAGAGAAAGTGTCATCATTAGAGACTGATTCCATCAGATTCTAAAGAGTGGCATTGACTTCCAAGGGGTCCCAGTTCAGCATCAGTGGGTCGATTGTCATTCAAAACAATTGACTCCTACAAAACAAATCACAGGCATCTTGTCTAAAGGATCCAATAGCAGGCCTCTCTCTGGAGAGGCTTCACGGAAAGCCCCACTCTGTTTGTTGTTTTTAAAGTACCTCTCTTGTAGTTTCAGCATGCCAATTCTGTACTTGTCACTTTCTCCACACAGAGGACGTGTTACCCACTGAGTTGCCGTGGTCCCCATGTGCTATTCTGGGATGTTCTAACTAAGCTAAACTGACAGGACTGGTGTTGACCCCTCTCCCCCCCCACACACACAGCGTGCATGAAAATATGTGCAGACACAATGATCCTTACTGTAGGTTCTATGATATGATTAACTGCAGCACAGGTTCTTATGTAGCTGAGGAGAAGTGTCTTTGTAAATGGAGTTTAAAAGTTTCCCACTTGAAGTTGAGTGTATTACATCATATCCTGAGTTTTTATGTCATGCTGTATTTTGTCTGTGAGTTGACAGACACTGTCCTTGATGGTTACTTTGCTAGGGCACATGGAGAGAGAGACTTTGTCTTTCTTTACTTAATCTCATTTCATTTAACCCCCCCTCCCCTTAAAAATAAAAATAAATCCTGTACTGCATTCATTTACCATACTCACCTTTCTATCTACGACATTATACAAACCAACATCACAATACCCACTCCTACAACTGTATATCCAAAACATCTTCCCCAGCTATACAGACAGCCCCCCCAACACACCATATCTCCTCAAACATCTCTACACATTTTATAATTTTCTAGAACTCAAACTCAACCCTGAGGCGCACAGAGACCATTCCATTAAACAACAGTAAAGAGTCTGTTATCCCCCCACCTTTGACCCTGTTCCTCCTTGTTAGCCAAAAACACATTTGGCTTTCTCCTTACTCGAATAACTGTATTCCATTATGAACATCCGAACAGTGAAAACCACCCCCAACCTCTCACACAGACATTCCAACAGAGACATTAAAGGCATTAACCTGGTGCACACAGAAAACACATGAATCACAGTTTCTTTAATTTTACAGAAAAGACACCCCTGCCCAATTCAACCTGTGCCAACCAGCTGTTAGTGGCCAGGGCTCCATGAAGAACCCTCCACTGGAGGTCCCCTGACCTCTTTGGTACTGGGGGTTTATAGAGTCCCCTCCACCTAAAACCCACCAAACTCTCCACCCCACATTCCCCCTGCCACTGATATGCCTTCACTCCTGTTAGGCTCCTAATATTCCTAACCTTAATGCAGAGGTTATAGAGGGCTTTACCTCCCACATCCTCAAACTTCCCTAGGCTCGGAGTGTTAAAATCGAACAAGTCCTCCAGACCCGCTTGCCAGTCTCCAGTCTCTGCCGTCATCTGCAGTGGCGGAAACATTGGTGGCACACAGGGTGGCCGACTGATCTCAAAGGGGTGGCTGGGTTGTGGAAGATAGGTTCATCCCACACCCATAGCCCAGGCTCCACACCTTCTTCTCGTATGGGCCTTATATGCTGCCAGGCCCTCAGCATTGCAGAGTAAAAATTTGAGAGACCTGCTGTACTCAGCCTATCCAGCTTCATGAGGAACAGCTGCCTGTCCAACCCTAATCCGCCAGCTCTCCTCAGCAGCTCCCTCCAGCCAAAATCAGCATGGTACAGCAGTCTCTGCACCGCCTTTAGCCTGAAAGCAGCCATCCTGCTCTCCAGTTCCACCAGGCCCTGTCCTCCTTTGTGGACGGTCATGTACAACACTGCTGCCTTCAGCCAGTGATGGCCCGACCAGAAGAAGTCCACCAGCTTGCGGGGGGTTTGAGGACAGCCAGTTTATGCCACAGGGAAGATGCTACCAGGTTGTTAATTATCAGCATCCTCCCTCTATATGACACTTGGGACCGGAGCCACCTCCACCTGGCCAGTTTCGACACCACTGCCTGTGAAAGCCCCTCCCAGTTCTTCCTTACCCACTTCTCTGAGCCCAGGTACACCCCCAACACTTTAAGCCCTTCATAACCCCACTGCAAAACCCCTGGAAGCAGAGGAGGATCCCTATCCCTCCATGCCCCACATAAGATGCTTTGCTCTTACCTTAGCTGATGAAGCTCCCTCGTACACCTTCAGACTGGTCTCTAGTGCCTGCATATCCTGATCATACCTGACCATCACAGAAACATAATCTGCATATGCTGACACTGCTATGCCTGTCACCACATCCATTCCTGTCCAGCACACTCCTTGCAGTCTCCTGCGTAGCAGTCCTAAAAAAGGCTCAATGGCTAGTGTGTATAACTGCCCAGATAGAGGGCATCCTTGTCCAATGCCCTGTCTCACCCAGACTGGCCTACTGAGCCCACCTCCCCAGCATACAACAGCTTCACACATGTCAAAAAACTCTTCCCAAACCCAAACACAGACATCACATTAAACAGATACTCATGGTCCACTCTATCAAAAGCCTTCTCTTGATCTAAAGAGACCAGTCCAAAGTTCACATTAGAACCTCTCGACAAGTCCAACATGTCCCTGATTAAGAACAAGTTGTCGGTGATTGAGCGTCCCGGTACACAATATGTTTGGTCCTTATGTACTATCGAGTCCAAATGGGACTTCAGTCTGTTAGAGAGGACCTTGGCAAATATCTTGTAGTCCGCACAGAGTAATGCCACAGACCTCCAGTTCTTAACCTCTAATGACTCCCCATCCCGCATGAGGGAGCGTAATCATCGCCTGACACTAATTAGCATAACGCAACGGACATAAATATTCCTAGAAAATATTACTATTCATGAAAATCACAAATGAAATATATTGAGACACAGCTTAGCCTTTTGTTAATCACCCTGTCATCTCAGATTTTCAAAATATGCTTTACAGCCAAAGCTAGACAAGCATTTGTGTAAGTTTATCGATAGCCTAGCATAGCATTTTTTCCAGCTAGCAGCAGGTAACTTGGTCACAGAAATCAGAAAAGCAATCAAATTAAATCGTTTGCCTTTCACGAGCTTCGTATGTTTTCACTCACGAGACTCCCAGTTAGATAGCAAGTGTTCCTTTTTTCCAAAAATATTATTTTTGTAGGTGAAATAGCTTTGTTTGTTCTTCACGTTTGGCTGAGAAATCGCCTGGAAATTGCAGTCATGAAAACGGCAAAAAAATATTCCAAATTAGCTCCATAATATCGACAGAAACATGGCAAACGTTGTTTACAATAAATCCTCAAGGTGTTTTTCAAATATCTATCAATATATCCATCGGGACAATTAGTTTTTCAGTAGGACCGATTGGAGTAATGGCTACCTCTGTATTTTACATGAGAATCTCTCTGGAAGCATCAGGTGACCACTTGCGCAATGTAGCCGCTTAGGGGTATTCTTCAACATAAATGCGTACAACTACGTCACAATGCTGTAGACACCTTTGGGAATACGGAGAAAGAGTAATCTGGTTGATAGCCCATTCACTGCTCAATAGGGACGCATTGGAACGCAGCGCTTTCAAAACATGAGGCACTTCCGGATTGGATTTTTCTCAGGCTTTCGCCTGCAACATCAGTTCTGTTATACTCACAGACAATATTTTTACAGTTTTGGAAACTTTAGAGTGTTTTCTATCCTAAGTTGTCAATTATATGCATATTCTAGAATCATGTCCTGACAAAATATCCCGTTTACTACGGGAACGTTTATTTTCCAAAAATGAAATTACTGCCCCCTAGTCACAACAGGTTTTAAGTTCACACATGTCCCCTTTTTTGGGCAGGAGAGTCAGAGCCACCCGACGGCAGCTCATCGGCAACTCTCCTTCCCCGACGCATTCACGCAACACGCAAAATAAGTCCTGTCCAATTATTCCCGAGAGTTTTTTATAAAACTCCACTGGGAGTCCATCGACCCCCGGTGCATGACCGGGGGACATCTGGGTTACGGACTCTGCCAGTTCATGGGACAACAGAGGGATGTCCATTTCATCCATTTCAGAGAGAACTTAGAACACACGTCTGCCCTATACAATTCAGTATAAAACTCCACAGTCCGCTCCCGCATCTCACCCACCACAGAGGTCACCCGCCCATCAGACAGCCATAGACAATGCATAGCCTTGGCTTCACTGCTCTGTCTTTCTAAACCAAAGAAGGAGGAGTTGGGAGCATCCATCTCCTTGAGCATGGATAACCTAGCTCTTACAGGTGCTCCCTTTGCTTTAACCTGGAAAAAACTGCCCAGGTCCCTATGTAATTCAGCTAAATTAGCCTGGAGGCCTACATTGCCTTGCCCCACCATCTCTACCTCTATCTCACTAATACAACACTCTAGTTCCCCCAATACTCTCCTAGCCTCTGAGGATGAGAGAGCTGTGTACTGTTGACAGAAAAGCCTAATTTGGACTTTCCCCACACCCCACCATTAACTCAGAGACTCATACTCCTCTCTTCGCTGCCCCCACCTTTCCAAAAAGGTCTGGAAACCTGAGCAAAAAGTGGCATCTTGTAAGAGCTTTACATTGAACTTCCAATAAGATGCCTGCCGGGGCCCTGGTGAAATAGACAGCCGAGCCATGGTTATGTGATGATCCGAAAAACCCATCGGGAGAATGGTAGCGCCCAGCAGCCTATTGCTCCGATTCCTAGACATGTAAAACCAATCAGTTAGGCACTCACCCTAACCCCAAAAACCTTCACCCATGTATACTGTCTTGTGTTTGGATGTTTAGTTCTCCAAACATCCACTAGGTCGAACTGATTAATGATGTCCCTTAACACTCCCACTGACACTGAATGAGGCGCTACCCCATTACCCCATTGTAAAATCCATTGTACAGTTCCAGTACCCTCCGACCACCAGCGTCTCCTCAGGCGCTACCTGTGAGAGTTCCTGTCTAAGATTCCCAAATAGAACCCCTCTTTCTCTCCCTGTGTTAGGCGCATACACATTTATAAAGACAAAACCCATGTTGTTAATTTCTGCTTGAACAACAAGCAGCTTACCTTTACACCTCCTTTGAGGAGCAACGTTTTACAGACAGCCCCGGTGGAAAAAGGACTGTCTCTCCTGCACTAAGATATGTCCCATGGATCAACACACAGACAGCCCCGGTGGAAAAAGGACTGTCTCTCCTGCACTAAGATCTGTCCCATGGATCAACACACAGACAGCCCCGGTGGAAAAAGGACTGTCTCTCCTGCACTAAGATCTGTCCCATGGCTCAACACACAGACAGCCCCGGTGAAAAAAAGGACTGTCTCTCCTGCACTAAGATCTGTCCCATGGCTCAACACACAGACACCCCCGGTGAAAAAAGGACTGTCACCCCTGCACTAAGATTGTCCTATGGCTCAACACACTTGCTCCTTTCCACCAGAGCCCCCAATCGACTTCATTAGACACATCACTATGAGTCTCCTGCAGAAACAACACCTGTACATTTTTTGGTTTTACATATTCACCCAACACACTCCTCTTTCCCACATCTCTGGTGCCATTTATATTGAGCGAGCCTACCCAAAGAGTGTCCATAAGAAGTGGGAGAAAAGCCAGCAGAGAAAGAGACCAATAGCAAAGCTCAAAAATGCCCCAGTGCCAAAAGCACTTTACATCCACTGTTTAGCTGGAATGAAATGTTCAGATCCTTTATATTTAACATAAATTCAAACCATCATAAATCTAGCCTCAAAACACTTTCTTCTATTCATATTTCTAAAAACAGTATTAAGCAGTTTGTTCTATATGAGGTGTAATTGATCATGAGGAACGGATCTCAAAACCGTCTGGAAAATTGATGTTATACACTGAGAGAAGCCATTCCCACCATCAACAAGGTTATGTTCACCACTTTTAATGACAGCTATCTTCCTCCACTTACTGCTAGATGAATGAGCACTGTGCTCAACAATGCCTGCTAAGTCGGGTTAAAATGACAAATACATAAAACAATGTTAAACATTAAGACACGACCAATGAAAATTACTAATCAGAACTAGTTACTACTTGTACTTGAACAAAATGTGTAATGAAGGTTACTCATTGAAGTTAAAGGGACCCTACATTGTTATGTTCACTACAACAAATATTAATGTTCAATTAACTTAAATTGTTAGAGTTCAGAATACATCATGAAATGTATTATCAAAAATGCCATAAAACAGTTAAGTATTTACAGCTTCAAAAGATAACCATATGGGTGGTGATGTCCCTTTAGTATTTTAAGTATGACTTGGGTTACTCAAATGGTTCTAGGCAACGGGTTTCTACCCCAAAAGATTGTTAGCAGAAATAACTACTTTTACACTATAGTGTTTTGGAATAAACTCTTCAAGCACTAAAATACTGTACTTGGATAACAGACACACAGAAACACACACACCCACACACACACACACACACACACAATCCCATGCTTGTGACGTAATAAAACCACAGTGCCATCCGCGCCTGACTGTGAAGAAGGGTTGTGAGGAGGTCCCTTTTTCCAGTAGGATTACCCTGCTCCTTCAGGGCAAAATGGTATGTTAAGCTGCAACAGAGCTTGTTTGATGTACTTCTCCCCGCAGAAGCAGTGATATGAAAGTAGTATTTCACTCTGGTCCGTTTCCTGAATTGGTTTCATACGTGTGAAGTAGGAACACATTTATTTCTGTCAGTGGGGGCAAAAGGAACATACTACAGTGGTGATTCTGTATGTTGTACAGTAGAGAGGTATAGAACAGACACGGCACTTACACACTTACACTCCCTGGGGGATTTGTACTATCTTCAATAGCAAAAATCCTTAGCTCTCTCTCTCTCCCTTGCTCTCTCTCTCTCAACCAGGGTTTCTTAAAGAGCAACTGCCCTTAAAAAGCAACTAATCCCTTTGAGTTGTCGATATAAGTCTGAAAGAGTTATATTAGTGTCAAAATTGAGAGTAAATAAGATCATTTTGATCAATCCGTATCGTAATGGAGTTTGGAACATTTGTGCATCACAATGGGTAAATGAAGGTTTGGTTTGCCCACTAACATGGGGTGAACAGCTGCGGTTATTGCTGTCTATCCAATAGCATAGACAGTGAGACAGACCTGCCCAGCAGCTCTGACATTGTTTACATATGACAACACTTGAAAAAAAAGAATTGACCACCTAAATATCCTCAGCTAAAATGTCAACATTTATTACAGATTTCTTGAGTTATTTTAGATTAATTCTGGGGATTTGAGGAAGTAAAATAGGCTTCCACATCTACAGTGTCTCATGGGGGACAAACATCATTAACCAAACACAGAATCGGTCAGAAACACACCTCTAGATCTGGAGCTACAGAAAAACACTTGTCAATCGGAGTGTTCAGTGGCTCTTTAAACTACAGTATGTGTCGGGACCCAAAGTGAGTCCAGTGCATGTGAGAGGTGGGTCGCAAGTTACGAGAATACATCTGTAATCATACAATATTTATTCTTAATTTATCGCTCTCGCTCTTTCTCTATTTTTCTCTCTCTCTCTGATTTTTTCTCAACCTGCAAAATGATGGAGACTGATTTACATATGGAAGTGTCCACCTTATCAAAAAACACAGAGAGCATTGAACAGATGGGAAATCCATTCGATTTTCAATGCAGGATACAGTGTGGAATGGAATGTCAGCTGTTGACAGTCTGTGAATCCTGCAGGCACATATTAGGAATAACAATTGGTCAAAATGACAGTTGATATTTCAGTTGTGTTTCACTTGTCTCTAGTGGTGGCTCACTGACAGAATATAATAGAATAGAGTTACACATAACCCATCAACAATAGCTGATTTTAACCCCTAAGGACCCCTGCTTATAGCGAGCAATGCCATTCGTAATGTATCGAAGAACACAATAATCCTCAAACAGAGAGCCTTACAGCTCTCCTGGTCAATGCTCACACAGTCTTGAAAGGCCACTTTGTTAGACAGGGAGCTACTTCGTACCCATGAGAACACTGTCAACAGCTAGATGAATCACTTTTTATTAGAAAGACAAGGTTTCAACCTGGTGACTAACAGCTAGCTATTGATGAAATTGATCAAAATATATGTTCAAAACAAGAAAAACTTAATTTGAATATAAATGTGTTAAAATATTCGTGAATGTACACATTTTGAGGAATATTTGCAATTTACTTGTGTAACAAAAGATCAATAAAACAAAAAAGTGTCACTGCTTAAAAGACGGTGTCTTTTTGAAATAATTTTCAATTTTAGGTTAAACAATTAAAATGGTAAAAAAATAAATAAGCACACAAGTTTTTTACTTAAAATGTTTTATTAAAATAACTGTTTCAATGATGTGGAAGAGTTGTAATGCAAATGTTTTCCTAATGTTGTCAACCTGGCGAACACGAACTAATCATAAAAAAGTGAGATGTACTGTAGCATAAACACGTACTGTAGCATGAATTTTTTCCTTTCATTACTACTGATATGTGATTGAGGAAGAAATGTAATATGATTTGCAGGTAGAAATGTTACATGTACAGTCCCAGTCAAAGACATCTTCACTATGGAATAAAACATATGCAATCATGTAGTAACCTAAAAGTTGTTTGAGATTCTTCAAAGTAGCCATCCTTTGCCTTGATGACAGCTTTGCACACTCTTGGCATTCTCTCAACCAGCTTCATGAGGTATTCATCTGGAATGCATTTCAATTAACAGGTGTGCCTTGTTAAAAGTTAATTTGTTGAAATTCTTGAAACTGGCTCTCATAAGGACCACCACAGTGTCACGCCCTGACCTTAGAGATCTTTTTTATGTCTCTATTTTGGTTTGGTCAGGGTGTGAGTTGGGGTGGGCATTCTATGTTTTGTGTTTCTATGATTTTCTATTTCTGTTTTGGTCAGGTATGGTTCTCAATCAGGGACAGCTGTCTATTGTTGTCTCTGATTGGGAACCATACTTAGGTACCCTTTTTCCCACCTGTGTTTGTGGGAAGTTAACTTTGTTTGATGGCACATAGCCTTAAGCTTCACGGTTTGTTTTGTATTGTTTTGTTGGCGTCTCCCCAGCCTGGTGAGTCCTGTGCCTGCACCCCGCCCGGAGCCTCCAGCAACGACGGTCGACCAGTCCGGGACCCGCAACGAGGGCGCCCAGTCCGGGGCCCGCAACGAGGGTCCCCAATCAGTGCCCGTTATGAGGGTTCCCAGTCCGGGGTCGGCGGCGAGGGTCCCCGCACCAGAGGTGCCACCAAAGTGGGGTGAGCTAGCGGTGGAGCAGGGTCTGCTAACTGCACCTGAGCCGCTGCCGCGGATAGTTGCCCACCCTGACCTTCCCCTATAGGTTTCGGTTTTGCGGCCGGAGTCCGCACCTTGGGGGGGAGGGGGGTACTGTCACGCCTTGACCTTAGAGATCCTTTTTATGTCTCTATTTTGGTTTGGTCAGGGCGTGAGTTGGGGTGGGCATTCTACGTTTTGTGTTTCTATGATTTTCTATTTCTATGTTTTGGCTGGGTATGGTTCTCAATCAGGGACAGCTGTCTATTGTTGTGTGGGTGTTTGTGGGGAGTTAACTTTGTTTGATGGCACATAGCTTCACGGTTTGTTTTGTATTGTTTTGTCAGCGTCATCTCGAATAAAATAGAAAATGTATGCTCACCACGCTGCACCTCTGTCCAGTTCTTTTAACGGCCTTGACACACAGGAGTTACCAATCTCTGAAATTGCAGCCCAAATAAATTCTTTACAGAGTTCAAGTAACAGACACGTCTCAACATCAACTCTTCAGAGGAGACTGCGTTAATCAGGCCTTCATGGTCGAATTGCTGCAAAGAAACCACTACTAAATGATACCAATAATAAGAAGAGACTTGCTTGGGCCAAGAAACATGAGCAATGGACATTGGACTGGTGGAAATCTGTCCTTTGGTCTGATAAGTCCAAATTTTAGATTTTGGGTTACAACCGTCTTGTCTTTGGTTCCAACCTGGCCTCCACAGTTTGGTTAGCCACCTGCAGATTCAGGCAGGGTAGTAACGCCATGAGTTGGGATTATGGTTCATTATTTAGCTATCTAGCTACATTTCTTAACAAACGATTCCACTATGCAAGTATCAATTTCAATAGAATGTCACTGCAATAACTGCTGATAAACGTACTAGCTGGTAAATTCACTCTGGCTATCTACTCTGATTTCAGACCATGGGTAAGATACTCTAGCTAGGTACATTTTCAGATGTTACACATTTCAAATTTTTTCATTTCAAGTTAAAGTGTACTGTTAGCTAGATAGCTAACGTTAGCTGGCTGGCTCGTAAGCTAATGTTACGTGTATAATCTTATTGTTTGTATCTCAGAGTCATTTCCTTGGCTAGTTATAGCCTAATGTTAGCTAGTTAACATTTAACCTGGTTAGTTAGCTACCTGCATATTCATGCAGGGTGGTAATGTAATGAGTTACACATCACACTTTAACAGGGTGACTGTTTTGAAATAAAATGTTCAATATGTTTAATTAACCATTGAAATGTTCTAGGTTGACACATTTTTTTTATTATGGGAAATTAAGTCTGACATTATAAAGTGGAAATTAAATATTTTGGAAGCCTTTTTAAACCTTGAATACACTACAAGTTTGCATTTCCTGCTGTTCAGGAAAATCATTATCAACGAAACAGTGATCAAATTAAGATTATCGGCATGTGTATTGACCTTGGGACCATGGGGATGATTGAATCCTTGCCAGAGGCAGTTGCACAGAGACAATAGGCCACAGATGTGAATGCACTCTCTGACTTGTCATGTGACTGAGGCAGGGATGCAGGTGTGTCTGTGTGTTTCAATGAGTGAGTGTTTCTCTGTGTGTGTCGTATGTGTAGGGGTGAATGGAGGCCCTGGGCATTGTCCAATTAAATGTGATCACCTGAGTGCCCTCTTCACTGCAGGCTCTGCCACTAATCTAAACATAGAAACGCACGAATGAATCCATGCACAAACACACACACACACAAACTCTCCGTCTTCACCTACAGTGGGGCAAAAAAGTATTTAGTCAGCCACCAATTGCAAGTTCTCCCACTTAAAAAGATGAGAGGCCTGTAATTTTCATCATAGGTACACTTCAACTATGACAGACAAAATGAGTAAAAATCCCAAAAATCACACTAAGATTTTTTATGAATTTATTTGCAAATTAAGGTGGAAAATAAGTATTTGGTCAATAACAAAAGTTTATCTCAATATGTTGTTATATACCCTTTGTTGGCAATGACAGAGGTCAAACGTTTTCTGTAAGTCTTCACAAGGTTTCCACACACTATTGCTGGTATTTTGGCCCATTCCTCCATGCAAATCTCCTCTAGAGCAGTGATGTTTTGGGGCTGTTGCTGGGCAACACGGACTTTCAACTCCCTCCAAAGATTTTCTATGGGGTTGATATCTGGAGACTGGCTAGGCCACTCCAGGACCTTGAAATGCTTCTTACGAAGCCACTCCTTCGTTGCCCGGGCGGTGTGTTTGGGATCATTGTCATGCTGAAAGACCCAGCCACACGTTTCATCTTCATGCCCTTGCTGATGGTAGGCTTTGTTACTTTGGTCCCAGCTCTCTGTAGTACATTCACTAGGTCCCCCCGTGTGGTTCTGGGATTTTTGCTCACCGTTCTTGTTATCATTTTGTCCCCACGGGGTGAGATCTTGCATGGAGCCCCAGATCGAGGGAGATTATCAGTGGTCTTGTATGTCTTTCATTTCCTAATAATTGCTCCCACAGTTGATTTCTTCAAACCAAGCTGCTTACCTATTGCAGATTCAGTCTTTCCAGCCTGGTGCAGGTCTACAATTTTGTTTCTGGTGTCCTTTGACAGCTCTTTGGTCTTGGCCATAGTGGAGTTTGGAGTGTGACTGTTTGAGGTTGTGGACAGGTGTCTTTTATACTGATAACAAGTTCAAACAGGTGCCATTAATACAGGTAACGAGTGGAGGACAGAGGAGCCTCTTAAAGAAGAAGTCACAGGTCTGTGAGAGCCAGAAATCTTGCTTGTTTGTAGGTAACCAAATACTTATTTTCCACCATAATTTGCAAATAAATTCATAAAAAATCCTACAATGTGATTTTCTGGATTTTCTTTCTCATTTTGTCTGTCATAGTTGAAGTGTGCCTATGATGAAAATTACAGGCCTCTCATCTTTTTAAGTGGGAGAACTTGCACATTTGGTGGCTGACTAAATACTTTTTTGCCCCACTGTATATCATGAAATGGAGGTCACATAAGGAGACCGACTAACATTGAATGAATAAATAAACTAGTGATGGTCACACCTGAAGTAAACAACTAAAAGCAGATATGAAACCAGCTGAACCTGCTTCATTTGGGAAAGGCTTCCTCTTCTCAGCCCAGTGAGATAGGCTGATGAACACAGTTTCATAAGGACCTGGAGGGGGGCCTTAAATGGCCGTAGAACTTAACATTTAAACCTGGGCTTTTCTGCTACTCATTAAGAAAAACAAGATGTGCATCTTGGGGGTGAGGTTTGATGTGGATGTGTTATGTTCTCTATATTGTATCCAGGCAGTAATTGTTGTTTGTCCCTCTTGAGTCACCATCCCATGCAGGCAATCTACTTAGGGTGACCAATGGCTTATCAATCGCATGACAACATAAAAGTGATTTGTCAAGAATCCAATGATGCGACCGTAATGCGTTTCCTGGTTGGTAGACATATCTTTGATGACAGGTCATGTTATTTCAATATAACATAGTCTTATAGGTCGCATTCTCCTACTCAAACGTTGCATGCATCAACCAATAGTTACATGCCACATCATCGACTGTTCCGTCGGGGGGCAGACTGCTATATTATTTTATTTATTTAACCAGGTAGGCCAGTTGAGTTCAAGTTCTCATTTACAACTGCAACCTGGCCAAGATAAAGCAAAACAGTGCGCGCAAAACAGTACAGAGTTACACATGGGATAAACAAACGTACAGTCAATAACACAATAGAAAAAAATCTACAGACAGTGTGTGCAAATGTAGTAAGATTAGGGAGGTAAGACATTAAATAGGCCATAGTGGCAAAATAATTACAATTTAGCATCAACACCGGAGTGATAGATGATGTGCAAGTAGAGATACTGGGGTGCATAGGAGCAAAAAAATCAAAAACAATATGGGAATGAGGTAGTTGGGTGGGCTATTTACAGACGGGCTGTGCACAGGTGCAATGATCAGTAAGCTGCTCTGACAGCTGATGCTTAAAGTTAGTGAGGGAGATATAAGTCTCCAGCTTCAGTGATTTTTTGCAATTCGTTCCAGTCATTGGCAGCAGAGAACTGGAAGGAAAGGCGGCAAAAGTAGGAGTTGGAATTTCGGGATGACCAGTGAGATATACTTGCTGGAGTGAGTGCTACGGGTGGGTGTTGCAATGGTGACCAGTGAGCTGAGATAAGGCGGGGCTTTACCTAGCAGACTTATAGATGACCTGGAGCCAGTGGGTTTGGCAGGGAATATGAATCCAGGGCCAGCCAACAAGAGCATACAGTTCGCAGGGGTGGGTAGTATATGGGACTTTGGCGACAAAACGGATGGCACTGTGATAGACTACATTCGATTTGCTGAGTCGAGCGTTTGAGGCTATTTTGTAAATGGCATCTCTGAATTTGAGGATCGATAGGATATTCAGTTTTACGTGGGTATGTTTAGCAGCATGAGTGAAGGATGCTTTGTTGCAAAATAGGAAGCCAATTCTAGATTTAATTTTGGATTGGAGATGCTTAGTGTGAGTCTGGAAGCAGAGTTTGCAGTCTAACCAGACACCTATGTATTTGTAGTTGTCCACATATTCTAATTCAGAACCTTCCAGAGTAGTGATACTAGACGGGCAGGCGTGTGAGGACAGCAATCGGTTGAAGAGCACACATTTAGGTTTACTTGCATTTAAGAGCAGTTGGAGGCCATGGAAGGAGTGTTGTATGGCATTGAAGCTTGTCTGGAGGTTTGTTAACAGTGTCCAAAAAAGGGCCAGAAGTATACAGAATGGTGTTGTCTGCATAGTGGTGGATCAGAGAATCACCAGCAGCAAGAGCAACATCACTGATAAATACAGAGAAAAGAGTCTGCCCGAGAATTGAACCCTGTGGCACCCCCATAGAGACTGCCAGAAGTCCGGACAACAGGCCCTCCGATTTGACACACTGAACTCTCTCTGAGAAGTAGTTGGTGAACCAGGCGAGGCAGTCACTTGAGAAACCAAGGCTGTTGAGTCTGCCGATAAGAATGCGGTGATTGACAGTCAAAAGCCTTGGCCAGGTCGATGAAAACGGCTGCACAGTACGGTCTTTTATCGATGGCGGTTATCATTTAGGACCTTGAGCGTGGCTGAGGTGCACCCATGACCAGCTCTGAAACCAGATTGCATAACGGAGAAGGTACGGTGGGATTCAAAATGTTCGGTGATCTGTTTGATAACTTGGCTTTCGAAGACTTTAGAAAGGCAGGGTAGGATAAATTAAGGTCTGTAACAGTTTGGGTCTAGAGTGTCTCCCCCTTTGAAGAGTGGGGGATGACCGCGGTAGCGTTCCAATCTTTAGGGATCTCAGACGATACGAAAGAGCGGTTGAACAGGCTAGTAATATGGGTTGCAACATTTGCGGTGGATGATTTTAGAAAGAGGGGATCCAGGTTGTCTAGCCGAGCTGATTTTTAGGGTTCCAGATTTTGCAGCTCCTTCACAACATCAGCTATCTGGATTTGGGTGAATGAGAAGTGGGGGACACATGGGCAAGTTGCTGTGGGTGTGCAGAGCAGTTGGCCGGGGTAGGGGTAGCCAGGTGGAAAGCATGGCCAGCCGTAGAAAATGCTTATTGAAATTCTCGATTATCGTAGATTTATCGGTATTGACAGTGTTTCCTAGTCTCGGTGCAGTGGGCAGCTGGGAGGATGTGCTCTTATTCTCCATAGACTTTACAGTGTCCCAGAACTTTTTGGTGTGGTGCTACATGGTGCAAATTTCTGTATGAAAAGCTAGCCTTTGCTTTACTAAATACCTGTGTAAATTGGTTCCTAACTTCTCTGAAAAGTTGCATATCGCGGGAGCTATTTGATGCTAATGCAGTACGCCACAGGATGTTTTTGTGCTGGTCAAGGGCAGTCAAGTCTGGAGGGAACCAAGGGCTATATCTGATCTTAGTTCTACATTTTTTTAATTGGGATGGTGAGGAAAGCATTTTTAAATAATCAGTAGGCATCCTCTACTGACGGAATAAGGTCAATATCCTTCCAGGATACCCGGTCCAGGTCGATTAGAAAGGCATACTCGCTGAAGTGTTTTAGGGAGCGTTTGACAGTGGTGAGGGTTGATTTTTTTGAACCGCGGACCCATTATGGACGCAGGTAATGAGGCATTGATTGCTGAGATCCTGGTTGAAGACAGCAGAGGGGTATTTAGAGGGCAGGTTGGTCAGGATGATATATATGAGGGTTCCCATGTTTATGGATTTAGGTTTGTACCTGGTAGGTTCATTGATAATTTGTGTGAGATTGAGGGCATAGACCTTAGATTGTAGGACGGCCAGGGTGTTAAACATATCCCAGCTTAGGTCACCTAACAGTACAACCTCTGAAGATAGATGGGGGGCTATTAATTCACATATGGTGTCCAGGGCAGAGCTGGGGTTGAGAGGGGTCTATAACAAGCGGCAACAGTGAGAGACTTATTTCTGGAAAGGTTGATTTTTAGAAGTAGAAGCTTGAACTTTTTGCTGCAACAGAGCCTGGGCTCGAACCCAGAGTCTCTGGTGGCTCAGCTAGCACAGCTAGCTGCAGTGCCTTAGACCACCGCGCCACCCGGGAGGAGTGATCTGTAGTGATTTGACTGCTGCCAGCCATCTCTTGTCATGCCAGGCATAAACTCAACCCGACGTTGTGACAACCTCAGTTATTCAAATCTCACAAATATATGTTTTGGAAGATATGACTATGTGCAACAAGTATTATATTTACGTTTGTAGTACATTTTGACATTAGAATTCATTTTTCTGCTCTTGAATCAACACTACATAGACCTTTTTCAGCCAAATATGATTTTTTTGGGTTCAGCTGCTCTTTAAAAGCGTACTATCACCACTCATAAATGAGTTAAAGGGACAGAAGTGTTGTGTGGTTCTACCTCTGTGATGATATCACTTCAACACACTGCTGAGGTTTCACCCTAGCTGTACAGAGGGCCCTGTGGTGAAATGTTATCCGAATGTCCGATTTCACAACTGCTTTGAAAGGCACTGATATAAGGCCTTTTCATTGTTTTTACAATGCAATAAATATACAGTAACAGTCAAAAGTTTGGACACAACTCATTCAAGGGATTTTCTTTATTTTTACTTTTTTCTACATTGTAGAATAACAGTGAATAAATAAAAACTATGAAATAACACAGGGAATCATGTAGTACCCAAAAAATGGTTAAACAAATCCAAAACATATCTTATATTTAAGATTCTTCTTCAGCTTTTCACACTCTTAGCATTCTCTCAACCAGCTTCACCTGGAATGATTTTCCAACAGTCTTGAAGGATTTCCGACATATGCTGAGCAGTTGTTGGCTGGTTTTCCTTAACTCTGCGGTCCAAATCATCCCGAACCATCTCAATTGGGTTGAGGTCGGGTGATTGTGGAGACCAGTTCATCAGATACAGCACTCCATCACTCTCTTTCTTGGTCAAATAGCCCTTACACAGCCTGGAGGTGTGTTAAGTCATTGTCCTGTAAACAAATGATAGTCCCACTAAGCGCAAACCAGATGGGATGGCGTATTGCTGCAGAATGCTGTGCTAGCCCTGTTGGCTAAGTGTGCCTTAATTCTAAATAAATCACAGACAGTGTCAACAGCAAAACACCCCCACACATCACACCACCTCCTCTATGCTTCAGGGTGAGGACCACACATGCAGAAATCATCGGTTCATCTACTCTGCATCTCACAAAGACACGGCGGTTGGAACCAAAAATCTCAACTTTGGACTTGGGACCAAAGACATATTTCCAATGGTCTAATGTTCATTGCTTGTGTTCCTTGGGCCAAGCAAGTCTCTTCTTCTTATTGGTGTCCTTGAGTAGTGGTTGCATTGCTTGCTGTTTGGGGTTTTAGGCTGAGTTTCTGTACAGCACTTTGAGATTTCAGCTGATGTAAGAAGGGCTTTATAAACACATTTGATTTGATTTGGTTTCTTTGCAGAAATTTGACCATTCTTTGCAGAAATTTGACCATCTGATTATCCCAGTCTCCTATGAACAGTTGATTTGAGATGTGTCTGTTACTTGAACTCTGTGAAGCATTTATTTGGGCTGCAATTTCTAAGGCTGTTAACTCTAATGAACTTATCCTCTGCAGCAGAGGTAACTCTGGATCTTCTTTTCCTGAGGCGGTCCTCACGAGAGCCATTTTCATCATAGCGCTTTTTACGACTGCACTTAAAGAAACTTTCAAAGTTCTTGAAATGTTCCGTATCAGCTGACATTCATGTCTTAAAGTAATGATGGTCTGTCGTTTCTCTGGTCAGGCTCCGGAGACGGGCACATCATGCACCGCTGCCGGAAATACTTCTCGCCAATGTCCAGTCTCTTGACACCAGGGCTGCATATATTCCCTCCCAAGCAAACACATCGATGGCCCTGAACAAACTTTATTTGACTCAGTGTAAACTGGAAACCACATATCCTGAGGCTGCATTCATTGTAGCTGGGGATTTTAACAAGGCTAATCTGACAACAAGACTCCCTAAATTTTATCAGCATATCGATTGTGCTACCAGGGCTGATAAAACCCTGGATCATTGTTATTATAACTTCCGTGATGCATATAAGGCCCTCCCCTGCCCTCCTTTCGGAAAAGCTGACCACGACTCCATTTTGTTGCTTCCAGCCTATAGACAGAGACTAAAACAGGAAGCTCCCATGCTCAGGTCTGTTCAACGCTGGTCTGACCAATCTGATTCCATGCTTCAAGATTGCTTCGATCACGTGGACATATGTTCCACATTGCGTCAAACAACAACATTGACGAATATGCTGATTCGGTGAGCGAGTTTATTAGCAAGTGCATTGGTAATGTCGTACCCACAGCAACTATTAAAACCTACCCAAACCAGAAACTGTGGATTGATGGCAGCATTCGCGCAAAACTGAAAGCTTGAACCACTGCTTTTAATCAGGGCAAGGTGACCAGAAACATGACCGAATACAAACAGTGTAGCTATTCCCTCCGCAAGGCAATCAAACAAGCTAAGCTTCAGCATAGAGACAAAGTAGAGTCGCAATTCAACGGCTCAGACACAAGAGGTATGTGGCAGGGTCTACAGTCAAAAAAGAAAACCAGCAACGTCGCGGACCAGGATGTCTTGCTCCCAGATAGACTAAACAACTTCTTTGCTCGCTTTGAGAACAATACAGTGCCACTGACACGGCCCGCTATCAAAACCTACTGACTCTCCTTCACTGCAGCCAACTTGAGTAAAACATTTAAACGTATTAACCCTGGTTATCTGCTGCAGACCCAGACGGCATACACAGCCGCGTCCTCAGAGCATGCGCAGACCAGCTGGCTGGTGTGTTTACGGACATATTCAATCAATCCTTATCCCAGTCTGCTGTTCCCATTGTTCCTGTTCCCAAGAAAGCTAAGGTAACTGAGCTAAACGACTACCGCCTAGTAGCACTCACTTCCGTCATGATGAAGTGCTTTGAGAGACTAGTCAAGGACCATATCACCTCCACCCTATCTGACACCCTAGACCCACTCCAATTTGCTTACCGCCCCAACAGGTCCACAGATGACGCAATCGTAACCACACTGCACACTGCCCTGACCCATCTGGACAAGAGGAATACCTATGTGAGAATGCTGGTCATCGACTACAGCTCAGGATTTTACATCATAGTACCCTCCAAACTCGTCATCTAGCTTGAGACCCTGGGTCTCGACCCCGCCTTGTGCAACTGGGTACCGGACTTCCTGATGTGCCACCCCCAGGTGGTGAGGGTAGGAAACAACATCTCCACCCCGCTGATCCTCAACACTGGGGACCCACAAGGGTGTGTTCTGAGCCCTATCCTCTACTCCCTGTTCACCCACGACTGCATGGCCATGCACGCCTCCAACTCAATCATCAAGTTTGCAGACGACACTGCAAAGTGGGATTGATTACCAACAATGACGAGACAGCCTACAGGTAGGAGGTGAGGGCCCTTGGAGTGTGGTGTCAGGAAAATAACATCACACTCAATGTCAACAAAACAAAGGAGATGATCGTGGACTTCAGGAAACAGCAGAGGGAGCACCCCCCTATCCACATCGACGGGACAGTAGTGGAGAGGGTAGTAAGTTTTAAGTTCCTCTGCGTACACATCACGGACAAACTGAATTGGTCCACCCACACAGACAGTGTGGTGAAGAAGGCGTAGCAGCGCCTGTTCAACCTCAAGAGGTTGAAGAAATGTGGCATGTCACCAAAAGCACTCACAAACTTTTACAGATGCACAATTGAGAGCATGCTGTCGGGCTGTATCACCGCCTGGTACGGCAACTGCTCCGCCCACAACCATAAGGCTCTCCAGAGGGTAGTGAGGTCTGCACAACGCATCACCGGGGGCAAACTACCTGCCATCCAGGACACCTACACCACCCGATGTCACAGGAATTCTATAAAGATCATCATGGACAACAACCACCCGAGCCACTGTAAAAAGGGCGAGCGTTTTGCTGATGTTAATGATGTTAACAGAGTGCCCCATGTTGGCGGTTGGGTTATGATATGGGCAGGCATAAACTACGGACAACGAAATCAATGGCATTTTATCTATGGCAGTCTGAATGCACAGAAATACCATGATGAGATCATGAGGCTCATTGTGACCAACAGAGGCATATCTGCTTTCCCAGTCATGTGAAATCCATAGAATATGGCCTAATAAATTTGACAGATTTATTTCAATTGACTGATTTTCTCATATGAAATATACAATCTTTGAAATTGTTGCTATTTATATTTTTGTTCATAAACTAGGGTCAGTTAGTTTACATATGCTTTGATCATACAATGGCAAAAGTTTCCCTTTTACACTAACCAAATGTTGAACTTGAAAATGTATTATCTTTAACAGAAGAGATGGAGAGGGACTGGACAGTGACTCAGAATTCAAGTCTAGAAGTGAAGCCCACACCAGTGTCTCCCCTCTCTGTCTATCTGGTGTGAGTCACTCCACCTGAAGAGTCTACACTAGGCTATTGAGGTTTGAGAGCTGACAAATACACTCATATCACAAGGACAAGGCCAGCTTCCCTCTCCATCCTCACCTCACCTCTTCTCTCCTCTCTTCCCTCTCAAACAGTTATTTTTTATTTTGGCCTGATTAGTGGAGTGTTACAGGGATGGTTGTCCTCCTGGAAGGTTTTCCCATGTCCACAGAAGAACTCAGGAGCTCTGTCAGAGTGACCATTGGGATCTTGGTCACCTCCCTGACCAAGGCCTATCTCAATTGGTCCAGTTTGGCAGGGTGGCCAGCTCCAGGAAGAGTATTGGTGGTTTCAAACTTCTTCCATTTATGAATGATGGAGTCCACTGTGTTATTGGGGACCTTCAATGCTGCAAAAACCAAGGAATTGTCTGTAGAGGTCCAAGACAGGATTGTGTTGAGGCACAGATAAGGGGAAGGTCTAAAACATGTGTGTGTGTGTGTGTGTGCATCTATTCATAAACATGTGGCAAACAAATATAAGAGCACACAAGAGTATACATGCACACACACACACACACACACACACACACACACACACACACCATGCCTAAGCACCAGGAAAGTAATAACTCTCCCTCTTTTCATTATCTTGCTGTTTTGTCAGCTGGTTCGTTCATTATTTTCTTCTGTTGTCCATTAGCTCTGTCTGGGATTTATGTGTGCATACACATCGATTCACCTGCAAATACAGGTGCTAACACAAATACACACACCCGCACGCACACATTGTAAGCACACACGGACACACACACAGACACAGACACAGACACAGTTCCTGTCTTTTTCCGTGGCTAACCCAACTAGGCTCGCAATTTAATAATTGTATTCATATTTACAGATGGCAGACAAGTTTGTTAGGCATATGAATGTTCACATGTTCTAGAAGCCATTTCTGCAACAAAAAACAGAAAAAATATTTTAAAAAAGATTGATGTTGAAATGTCTGACCTGTGAAGTAGCGACAGATACGTCGAATCAATTAAAATTGTATTTGTCACATGAGCCAAATACAACTTTACCATGAACTGTATACTTACAAGTCCTTAATCAACAATGCAGTTCAAGAAATAGAGTTAGTAAAATATTTACTAAATAAACTAAAGTTGAAAAAATCCAATCAATCAAATAGTAGCACAAGAAATGTACATAATATATAGAACTTTCAAGGAGACAGAATAGGGCACTGAATCTGTACATAGTTGAAGCTTTCCATAATTTTGGGTCAGTCACAATCGTCAGGTATTTTGCCAGTGGGTACTGTCTGTTCAGGGTCAAACAGCTTTTATCTTTTTATTTTCTCATGATATTGTTTGGTCTAAATGTGTTGCTGTCCTGTGGCTCTGTGTGGTCTGTCTGTGTTCATGAACAGAGCCTCAAGACCAGCTTGCCTAGGGAACTCTTCTCTCTGTAGGTGATGACTTTGTTATCGAAGGTTTGGGAATCGCTTCCTTTTAGGTGGTGTTAGAATTTAACGGCTCTTTTCTGGA
Source organism: Oncorhynchus mykiss (assembly GCF_013265735.2). NCBI lineage: Eukaryota > Metazoa > Chordata > Actinopteri > Salmoniformes > Salmonidae > Oncorhynchus > Oncorhynchus mykiss. Next base: position 63,186,856 of record NC_048580.1, read on the forward strand.
TTTTGATCATTAGCGGGTAAAGGCCTAATTGTGCTCTGCATGCATTATTTGGTGTTAACATTGTACACAGGGGATATTTTTGCAGAATTCTGCATGCCGTCTCAATTTGGTGTTTGTCCCATTTTTCTCTCTCCTTCTCTGTATTTTTTTGGGGGAAGACAAATTTCCGTTTTGCATGGACTAATAAATGATATCTTATCTTAGTCATGTGACCATTCTAAGATGGTGGTCTCCATAGTCTTGTTTATATTAGCATTCTAGTGTAATTAGTCACTTAGCATGTTAACCCGGAATGCTAACATTCTATGCTTAGGAATGCTTGCCAATGTATGAATTTACCAGGTGGCACGTTCTTTCAGTGTGTGTGTGTGTGTGTGTGTTTGTGTGTGTGTTTATAGACATACATGTGCGACCATGGAGGCATATCGTGGTTAGGACATCTGTTGTTACTTTTCTTTGTCTGTGAGGATAACAGAACTGATATTGCCGGCGAAAACCTGAGGAAAATCAAACCAGGAAGTGCTGGTTTTCCTGAAAGCTCTCTGTTACATTGGAAGAATTGCCTCCATTTAGTGGGATATCAACCAGATTCCTTTTCCTATGGCTTTCTCAAGGGGTCAACCGTCTTTAGACATAGTTTCAGGCTTTTATTTGGAAAAATGAGCGAGAAAGATAACATCTCGTCAGTGGATAGCTGGGTGTTTGCAGAGTTTTGCTTGCGCAACAGAGTGGGGCAGTCATTGTCTCTCCCTCTCCTATTAAAAAACCTACAGTCCTGGTTGATATATTATTGATTATATATTTTAAAAACAACCTGAGGATTGATTATAAAAAATGTTTGACATGTTTCTGTGGACATTACGGATACTATTTGGAATTTTCGTCTGCCATGTCGTGACTGCTCGAGCCTGTGGATTTCTGAACAGAATGTGTCAATCAAATGGAGGTATTTTGGATATAAAAATAATCTTTATGGAACAAAAGGAACATTTATTGTGTAACTGGGAGTCTCGTGAGTGCAAACATCTGAAGATAATCAAAGGTAAGCGATTTAATTTATTGCTTTTCTGACTTTCGTGACCAATCTACTTGGCTGCTAGTGTTTGTAATATTTTGTCTACCGAGAGGGATGTTCTTACATAAACGCTTGTTATGCTTTTGCCGAGAAGCTGTATTGAAATCTGACACGCCAGGTGGATTAACAACAAGCTAAGCTGTGTTTTGCTATATTGCACTTGTGATTTCATGAAAATTAAATATTTTTAGTAATTTAATTTGAATTTGAATGATCCCGCTAAAGGGATGGGTGCGTCAAGAAGCTATTGATCTAAAATTCTCTGTTTTTCAGTGTCAAAGTAGCCTGTCATTTCGATGATTTGTGCGGTATTATGGTGCTTTCAAAACAACTGGGAACTCGAGTCGACTCATGATCTCAGTAAACTTCAGGTCGTTAAGTCGGAGCTTTAGAGAGATGCCCAAGTTCCCGACTTGCAATTTGGAGTTGGATGACCATTCTAAACAAATGTTCCAGTTTTTCAGAGTTCCCAGTTGTTTTGAACGCGGTATTAAAAATATCATTCCAACATCTCCAGTCATGTAAAAATGACTCGCATGAATCGCATGAAATACATTTATAAAAGGCAACATTTTTACCAGACTATAGGCCACAAAAATGTTTCCTCATGTATACAACTTTTGGAAGTGCATCTAGTATACTGTTCTTTGATATGCATTGCTTTATTATGAAGGTGATTTTTTTGTCATGCATTACAGTAGCTCCGAGCTCCTCAGGTCACACACCTCCTGTACTCACTTTTTGTTCTGGGACCTCCCGATTTTCAAATTAAGCACACACAACAAACAAGTTCATGAAGTCACTTGTTCACTGCCTCACATGTCTCTTCCAATTTGGATGCATATTCAAAGTATCTGCTTTTCAAAATGTAGTTTTCACTTTACTTTTGATAGGATTTTCATGTCGTTGTTAACAATACAATTAACTACTCCTTAATCAAACTGCTCAAAACTGATAACTAAACTAAAATCAGTATAAACGTATAAACACTGAGCAAAAATATAAACGCAACTTAATGAAGTGTTGGTCCCTGAAAATAAAGATCCATATGTTTTCCATAATCACAAAATTATTATTATTATACATACAAAAAAAACAACCTTACCACTGTTAGCCCATACAAACGCATTGAAAAACATATTCACTACATGGAACAACAGATATTCCTCCCCATAAATGTAAAGGAATAACTGAAGTGTCTGTCCAATGTCTGACAAATATAAGAAATATCAGGAAAAAAATCGTTAAAAAAACTATTTAACCATTTATTTTATCAGAGTACCGATTTTGGGGAGGTCTTATGGTTTGACAAACACCGCTCTTGCTCTGTCACCTTTCACCGCAGATGCGGTAATGCGACATTGGGGTAGGATTGAGAAGCATCCAAAAAGCAGATATCCCTAGCTTAAACTGACATTTTTGAAAAATCTTTTTATTATTATTTGATTACCGCGGGGGTTCAGACATCAATTCTAGGTTAAACAGCATGATCATTACACAGGTGCACCTTGTGCTGGGGACAATATCATGCCACTCTAAAATATGTAGTTTTGTCATACAACAAAATGCCACTGTCATGCCTGCTCCCACTCCTTCTCTTAGCCGACTCATCGGGCACCCACGCCTCAGCCGGCTCATCGGGCTCCCACGCTTCAGCCGTCTCGTTGGGCTTCCGCGCTTCAGCTGGCTCGTCCGGCTTCCACACCTCGTCCAGCCCGTCAGGCTCGCTCAGGTGGGACACCGGGTGGCGCCCCTGGGGGGGGGGGGGGGTACTCTCACGCCTGCTCCCACTCCCCCTCTCTGGCCCTCGAGGGTGCCAGGCGGCCCATCATTATGCACACCTGTCACCATCATTACGCGCATCTGCCGTGTCATGGGACTCACCGGAACTCTATTACCTCATTGATTGCCTCCCCTATATCTGTCACTTCATCCGTTTCTTCCCTGTGTCTGCGTTAATGTTGTTTTGTTCCCCCTGTCCTTTCCTTGTTTTGTTTCATGTCAGTTATTTGTTAAAAATTCGTTAAGGCTGGGACATTGACAGAAAGCTTATTTTACACTGCTCCGGGAAAACAAGGCCCGCATTGAATTTCTGAAAGCACTTGTTTCCTAAAGTCTAATTATCTTCTACAGTTCTACAGGAAAATTAAATGATATGTTAAATATGTTAATTCAATAAAAGTGTTATTTTTATTGTAACAATTGTGGGGTCTTGCCATGTGAGATAAAAGGTGTCATATTATTAGTAAGAAACTCTGTTTCCTACTATAGGCAGTAGTGCATAGTGATTGCAACATTGTAACTCTCCGTTGCAGGGGTTAAAATAAAATTCCTTCTTGCGCACACCAAAACATTTTATGGGCCATATCATAGAATTACATATAGAGTAGAAGTCTCTTTCCTCCTATTCAAAACCATGGTAGGCCTACCAGTTTGACAAACACAATTATGCTATCCATTTGATGTCGGTATTGTCAGACGAGTTGACGCTGGAGAGACGGAGCAGGTACGGGGAGTAAAACATGTAATAAATAACGGACATGGAACGAGACAGGAACAGCGTCAGCAAACAGGTAACACCAACAAAAGACAATCAATGCAGAAGTGGGGAACAGAGCTGGGGAACTGACAAATATAGAGGAGGTAATAACAGGTGATGAGTGTGTCCAGGTGAGTCCAATATCGCTGATGCGCGTGACAAGGGAAGGCAGGTGTGACGGGGGGGTGCACAGTGTACACTGTGCACCCCCCTACACATGTATATTACATATGTGGTGTTCGGGTCCTCTGGTCCGTGAGGGTAATACAAATGTGGAAAAGTGTGTGTGTAGGTGAAAACAAGTAAAAATTGTACAAAAAGGTTTGCTGTGCCTTCACTCTGTCTTCTTCCTCCCTGTGCCTGCTGTTTCAACATAGCACCAAGAAACTGTTTGTCTCCCTGCCTGCCTGTCTGCCTGTCTCCCACTTTTCTCACACTCTATACCCTTTGTAGTGTGTGAAACTACACAATGTCTTGCGGGAACCTGCACAATGTTATTACAATACATTATTTTGATACATCGTAAAAAAGTATGTATTTTCCTACACACTACCCCAGCCAGATGCAAATTTGGAGAGGGTTCCTTGCCACAATCAATCAGTATGGCAAAACAAATCTCTTCTCAGAAGGCCTTAGAAATAATTTTTGCAAAGAGAAAAGCTAGTATGGAAGAAGCGTCTTCCACTTTGGAAGATTAAGAATTCACGTCTCTGTCAATTCGGAGCCTCACAGTGAGTTGGAAGAAATTGAATGGTCTTCTTGCCCAAGGAATGAGCCACCCCACATGGCTGCCAATGTGATAAGGATGCAACCAGGGCCGACGTGGATGGCGGTTACTCATGTGCAGGACATAATGTCTTCTTTTGAACTGTTCATCCGAGACACCATCCAGAAAACCATTCTGGACTCCACTAATTTGAAGTGAAGGGGTGTTTTTGGAGAGAGATGGAAGGAGATCAACCAAACTCATGTACATGCATATTTTGGGGTTCCTATCCTTTCAGATCCAATGGGTAATCAACAGAATCCCTGTGGGATGCAGAAACTGTCAAAGAACTTTCCGTGCAACAATGTCTCTGGAAAACTTCCCCATTATTTCCAGGATTATCCGCTTCGATAATCAGACCAGCTCGGCGGCAGAGAGACAAGCTGGCTGCAATCAGGTCAGTGTGGGATAAGAGAGTGGACTGCCTTCCCCTGTTTTACAACCCTTGATCCAACGTTACTGTTGATGATCAGCTTATGCCATTTAGGGGCCGCTGCCGTTTCAGGCAGTACATACAGTCTAAACCCGCAAAATATGGAATCAAGATCTGGGCTGCCTGTAATGCTGCTTCATCATATGTGTGGAACTTGCAAGTGTATTTGGGAAAACCAGATGGAGGAGCCCCTGATAAGAAACAAGGGATGTGGATTGTCCTGGACGTGACAAAGGGACTCTGTGGCCACAACATCACAGGCAATAACTTTTTTACTTTGCACAAGCTGGGACAGGAGCTCCTTAAGAGGAAGCTGGAGATGGTGAGAACAGTATGAAAAAACAAGCCTGAGCTCCCACCTCAGATGTTGAATACACGGAACAGGCCTGTCAATTCTTCTAAGTTTGTGTTCAAGGACGACACGTCCCTAGTGTCCTACGTGCCAAAGAAAGACAAAAAGGTACTCATGAGTATGCAGCATGGGGATGAAAGAAACTGTGGCCAGGAACATCAAAAAACAGAAATCATAATGTATTACAATGCCACAAAAGGAGGGGTGGACACTTTAGACAAGCTGGAGACTGGCCTTTCTAATCGACTTGGCCCGGTTATCCTGGAAGGATATTGACCTCATCCCGTCAGTAGAGGATGCCTGGTTATTCTTTAAAAGTGCTTTCGTCACCATGTTAAATAAGCATGCCCCATTCAAAAAATGTAGAACCAGGAAAAGATACAGCCATTGGTTCACTCCAGAACTGACTGCCCTTGACTAGCACAAAAACATCCTGCGGCGTATTGCATTAGCATCAAATAGCCACCGCGATATGCAACTTTTCAGGGAACTTAAGAACAAATATACACAGGCAGTTAGGAAAGCTAAGGATAGCTTTTTCAAACATACACTTGCATCCTGTAGCACAAACTCCCAAAAGTTCTGGGACACTGTAAACACTGTCACCACCGATAAATCCACAATAATTGAGAATTTCAATAAGCATTTCTCTACGGCTGGCCATGCTTTCCACCTGGCTACCCCTACCCTGTCAACAGCCCTGCATCCCCCACAGCAACTTGCCAAAGCCTTCCACATTTAGCCTTCACCCAAATCCACATAACTGATCTGAAAGAGCTGTAACATTTGGACACTAACAAATCAGCCGGGCTAGACAACCCCTAATGCTAGCCTGTTCAACCTCTCTTTCGTATCGTCTGAAAACCCCAAAGATTGGAAAGCTACCGCGGGAATCACCCACTTCAAAGGCGAAGACACTCTAGACCCAAACTGTTATAGACCTTTATCTATTCTAACCTGCCTTTCTAAGGTCTTTGAAAGCCAAGTTAACAAACAGATCACCGAACATTTTGAATCCCACCGTACCTTCTCCGGTATGCAATCTGGTTTCAGAGCTGGTCATGGGTGCACCTCAGCCACGCTCAAGGTCCTAAACGATATCATAACTGCCATTGCTAAAATACAATACTGTACAGCCGTATTCATCAACCTGGCCAAGGCTTTTGACTCTGTCAATCACCACATTCTTATCGGCAGACTCAACAGCCTTGGTTTCTCAAATAACTGCCTCACCTGGTTCACCAACAACTTCTCAGACAGAGTTCAGTGTGTCAAATCAGAGAGCCTGTTATCCGGACTTCTGGCAGTCTCTATGGGGGTGCCATAGGGTTCAATTCTTGGGCCAAGTAATTTCTCTGTATACATAAATTATGTTGCTCTTGCTGCTGGTGATTCTCTGATCCACCTCTATGCGGACAACACCATTCTGTATACTTCTGGCCCTTCTTTGGACACTGTGTTAACTAACCTCCAGACTAGCTTCAATGCCATACAACACTCCTTCCGTGGCCTCCAACTGCTCTTAAATGCAAGTAAAACTACTCTTCAACCTATCGCTGCCCGCAGCAGCCCGCGCGTCCAGCATCACTACTCTGGACGGTTCTGACTTGAAATATGTGGACAACTACAAATACCTAGATGTCTGGTTAGACTGTAAACTCTCCTTCAGGACTCACATCAAGCATCTCCAACCAAAACTAAATCTAGAATTGCCTTCCTATTTTGCAACAAAGCATTCTTCACTCATGCTGCCTAACATACCCTCGTAAAACTGACTATCCTACCGAAACCTTGACTCCGGCGATGTAATTTACAAAATAGCCTCCAACATTCTACTCAGCAAATTGGATGCAGTCTATCACAGTGCCATCCGTTTTGTCACCAAAGTCCCATATACTACTCACCACTGTGACCTGTATGCTCTCGTTGGCTGGCCCTCGCTTCATATTCAACGCCAAACCCACTGGCTCCAGGTCATCTATAAGTCTTTGCTAGGTAAAGCCCCGCCTTATTACAACTCACTGGTCACTATAGCAGCACCCACCCGTAGCAACCACTCCAGCAGGTATATTTCACTGGTCCCCCGAAAAGCCAATTCCTCCTTTGGCAGCCTTTCCTTCCAGTTCTCTGCTGCCAATGACTGGAACGAATTTCAAAAATCACTGAAATTGAAAACACATATGTCCCTCACTAACTTTAAGCACCAGCTGTCAGAGCAGCATACCAATCATTGCACCTGTACATAGCCCATCTGTAAATAGCACATCCAACTACCTCATCCCCATATTGTTTTGTTTCCTCCTTTACACCCCAGTATCTCTACTTGCACATTAATCTGCTGCACATCTATCATTCCAGTGTTTAATTGCTAAATTGTAATTACTTCGCCACTACGGCCTATTTTTGCTTTACCTCCCTAATCTTACCCCATTTGCACACACTGTATATAGACTTTTCTATTCTGTTATTGACGGCATGTTTGTTTATTCCATGTGTAACTCTGTGTTGTTGTTTGTGTCGCACTGCTTTGCTTTATCTTGGCCAGGTCGCAGTTGTAAATGAGAACTTGTTGTCAACTGGCCTACCTGGTTAAATAAGGTGAAAAAAACAAAAAAAACACTTTTGTCATCTGCATGGCGTTTAACCCAGATTGGAACAGAGGGAAGCTCCAGAGGAGATGGCTCCTTCTTTAGGAGCTGGGCAAAGCATCAGGAAATCCTCAAATCCAGAGGAGTCTACATATCCAAAGGACCCCAGCTTCTGCAGCTACTGTGAGGAGGATTCAGGAGGAGGATGCTGGTGCCCCATCCGCCCAACCCACAGAATCAACAAGTAAGTGTGAGGGATGTTGTTACATATGTGTTTGACTCTCCTACCTTGGCAGCTGTAACTATATATGTGACCATTTCAGGAAACTAGGCCTATGTCAAAGGTCACTACATCACAGGAGAGCCATTTGAATGTAAACTTTTTTTAAATCAAAATACATTTTTTTGGCAGAAATGTCTTCTCAAAAAAGTCTTCCGGAAGGGTGGCTACTTTGAAGAATCTCAAATATTATATTTTGATTTCTTTAACACTTTTTTATGTACTCCATGATTCCATATGTGTTATTTCATAGTTTTGATGTCTTATATATATAGAAAATAGTAAAAAATAATAAAATACCCTTGAATAAGTAGGTGTGTCCAAACTTTTGACAGGTACTATATACTGTATATATGTGTGTGTGTGTGTGTGTGTGTGTGTGTGTGTGTGTGTGTATGCTCTTAAGGCAGACTTTTTTCATACAGTAAATGTTTGTTTACCCCAGCCCAAGGTTGTGGTTATCATCATGTAGAGATGTAAAGCTCAATTAGTAATTAATTACTTTGTCTCGGTCCAGTGGGCAGATAAGCATGCATCCATTTCAGGGGCAATTGAACTCACACCCAAACACACCTCTTTGCCTGAAAGCTAACCCAAGGAGATGAGATGGGTCAATGAGCATAGATGATTGACTTATCATTTTTCTTATTTTACCCCTTTTTTGTGATATCCGATTGGTAGTTACAGTCTTGTCCCATCACTGCAACTCCCCTACAGACTCGGGAGAGGTGAAGGTCGAGAGCCATGCGTCCTTCGAAACATGACTCTGCCAAGCCGCACTGCCCACTTAACCAGGAAGCCTGCCGCACCAATGTGTTGGAGGAAACACCATCCAGCTGGTGACTTACTTCAGCTTGCAGGCACCCGGCCCACCACAAGGAGTCACTAGAGTGCGATGGAACTAGGAAATCCTGGCCAGCCAAACCCTTCCACTACAAAACCCAGGTCTGCCTTAGAATGCTGCACCACTCAGGAGGCCTAGATGATTAACTTCTGCCTCATACATAATGTGTTCTATCCCGTTATGATTGTTGTTATATATAGTGGCAATAAAAAGTATACGAACCCTTTGGAATTACTTGGATTTCTGCATAAATTGGTCATCAAATTTGATGTGATAAACTAATAACACACAAATTGTTGTATTTTTTTTGTCTGTATTGAATATGAATTTTAACATTCACAATGTAGTTTGGATAAAGCATGTGAACTAGGCCCTAGGCTAATGACTTCTCCAAAAACTAGTTGTCAGCTAACCTGGAGTCCAATCAATGAGATGAGATTAGAGATGGTGGTTAGAGCTGCCTTGCCTATAAAAGAAACTCACAAAATTTGAGTTTGCTATTAACAAGAAGCATTGCCTGATGTGAACCATGCCTTGAACAAAAGAGATCTCCGAAGATATAAGATCAAGAATTGTTGACTTGCATAAAGCTGGAAAGGGTTACAAAAGTATCTATAAAAGCCTTGATGTTCATCAGTCGACGGTAAGACAATTTGTCTATGAATGGAGAAAGTTCAGCACTGTTGTTGCTCTCCCAAGAGTGGTCATCCTGCAAAGATGACTGTAAGAGCACAGTGCATAATGCTCAATGAGGTTAAGAAGAATGCTGGAGTGTCAGCTAAAGACTTACGGATATCTCTGGAACATGCTAACATCTCTGTTGACGAGTCTACGATACGTAAAACACTAAACACGAATGGTGTTCATGGGAGGACACCACGGAAGAAGCCACTGCTGTCCAAAAAGAACATTGCTGCAAAAGTGCACCTGGATGTTCCACAGCGCTACTGGCAAAATATTCTGTGGACAGATGAAACTACAGTTGAGTTGTTTGGAAGGTACACACAACACTATGGAGGGTTTGGGGCTGCCTTGCTGCCTCAGAGCCTGGACAGCTTGCTATCATCGAAGGAAAAATGAATTCCCAAGTTAATCAAGACATTTTGCAGGAGAATGTTAGGCTATCTTTCCGTCAAATGAAGTTAAACAGATGTTGGGTGATGCAACAGGACATCAACCCAAATACATAAGTTAATCAATAGCAGAATGGCTTCAAAATAAGAAAATACGACTTCTGGAGTGGCCCAGTCAGAGTCCTGACCTCAACCCGAATGAGATGCTGTGGCATGACCTCAAGAGAGCAGTTCACACCAGACATCCCAAGAGTATTGCTGAACTGAAACAGTTTTGTAAAGAGGAATGGTTAAAAATTCCTCCTGACCGTTGTGCAGGTCTGATCTGCAACTACAGAAAACGTTTGGTTGAGGTTATTGCTGCAAATGGAGGGTCAGCCAGTTATTAAATCCAAGGAATCACATACTTTCCCCACCCTGCACTGTGAATGTTTACACGGTGTGTTCAATAAAGACATGAAAGAGTATAATTATTTGTGTGTTACTAGTTTAAGCAGACTGTGTATGTCTATTGCTGTGTCTTAGATGAAGATCAGATCGCATTTTATGACCAATTAATGCAGAAATACAGGTATTTCTAAAGTGTTCACATACTTTGTCTTGCCACTGTACAGTACCAGCCAAAGGTTTGGACACCTATCCATTCAAGGGTTTTTCTTTACTTTTGCTATTTTCAACATTGTAGAATAATAGTAAAGACATCCAAACTATGAAATAACACATAGGGAATCATGTAGTAACCATTTTTTGTACATATCAAAATATATTTTGAAATTACAGTACAGTCCATCATTACCTTAAGACATGAAGGTCAGTCAATACGGAAAATTTCAAGAACTTTGAAAGTTTCTTTAAGTGCAGTCGCAAAAACCATCAAGCCCTTTGATGAAGCTGGCTCTCATGAGGACCGCCACAGGAAAGGAAGACTCAGAGTTACCTCTACTGGAGAGGATAAGTTCATTAGAGTTAAAACTGCTTCAGAAATTGCAGCCCAAATCAATGCTTCACAGAGTTCAAGTAACAGACAGATCTCAACATCAACTGTTCAGAGGAGACTGCGTGAATCAGGCCTTCATGGTCGAATTGCTGCAAAGAAACCACAACTAAATGACACCAATAAGAAGAAGATACTTGCTTGGGCCATGAAACACGAGCAATGAACATTAGACCAATGAAAATCTGTCCTTTGGTCTGATGAGTTTCCAATTGCCGTGTCTTTGTGAGACGCATAGTAGTTGAAAGGTTGATCTCTGCATGTGGTGGTTCCCACCGTGAAACATAGATGAGGATGTGTGATGGTATGGGGGTGCTTTGCTGGTGACACTGTCTGTGATTAATTTAGAATTCAAGTCACACTTAACCAGCATGGCTACCACAGCATTCTGCAGCAATACGCCATCCCAACATCACAATGACCCAACACACCTCCAGGCTGTGTAAAGGCTATTTACCAAAGAAGGAGGGTGATGGAGTGTGGCATCAATTGAGATGGTTTGGAATGAGTTGGAAAAATAATATGCATGTCTTTGCTTCAGGTCCTGAGCTACACACAGTTAAATTTGGGTATTTCATTTTAGGCAAAATTGGGATAAAAAGGGTCTGATCCTTAAATTAAATGACAAACATTATAGGGACATTCAGATCCAGAGCAATGACATTGTCATGGAACATTTGGTGCCAACATGGAGGATGGCAAAGGATAGTGTGCCGCCCAGTGGGGTTCGGTGATGTTTAAGATGAGGGAGGACAATATCATTTTTTAATGAGCATGGCTTTATTTCTATTACAGGATATAAAATGACTGTCATTCAAATTCCAGCTCAATTTAACATCAATAGGTTTAAGCTACTACATGATAATCAAATCTTCCCTATACTCATCATGAGGTTGCTACAACCTATCCTACATATGAAAGTTGACAATGTAGGTGCACAGGTCGAGAGAAAAAATTGAGTAATCAAGTTGACTGAGTGACACATTCAATACCGCCTTGCACATTCTTGCTTGCATCTAGCTGATCTAGGTTGTAATCATTATTCCATCAGTTGCAAACAAGAGGTTTATTGGACAAATTCATGTATGCTTATACCCGTTTCATTCCGTTTAAGAAATGTTTTTCAACAGAATCGGTGGAATTAATACATCCCTGATCACACACAGTTCACTTTCATAGCAGCCACATACAAATGGCATGAATATTTTGCTTGTTGTTTTATTCCTTCTCGCATATTCGCCCTCTCCTCCTTTAACCTTTCCCTTCGCTTGTGGATTTCAGTGCACAACACATCATCTGTCTGTGATCAGGCAAAAAAAAATGTACAAGCTAAACCTTCATATCATAACCGTTAATCGCTACACATAGCCTACATCGTTGTCACAATATTGGCTTACTATAAACTTACTTAGTAATCCACTGCAATCATGCAGTATAGTGTACAGTCAGCAAGCAGTTTAGCAGTTACACCAGAAGACCCCGGTGGTAATAAATTAACAAAACCAAAAGCTTACCTTGACTTGGAAAAGTTCCAGTGTTGGATAGCCATAGACAGCTAGCTAACATAGCAGTCCTATGTGTTTGAGCCGGGTGTTTGAGTAGGCTAAACTAGCTAGCTGCATTCGCTAGCTCTCTCTCTCTCTTTTGATTCTTTAAAAAAACAGTAATTAATTTGTTCGAAACTGTTCAACTAATGTGTTTCTCTTTGAGTCAACTACTCACCACATTTTATGCACTATAGGGCTAGCTAGCTGTAGCTTATGCTTCAGTACTAGATCATTCTCTCATTCTCTGATCCTTTGATTGTGTGGACAACATGTCAGTACATGCTACAAGAGCTCTGATAGGTTGGAGGACATCCTCCAGAAGTTGTCATAATTACTGTGTATCTAAAAAGGATACATTTTTTAATGTTTCACTATTTTATGAAATTGACTGAGGATGATGTTCCTCCCCTTCCTCCTCTGAGGAGCCTCCACTGTTGCCCCTCTGTTAGTATCTACTATCTTATTTTTCCTTCCCTGTCTTCTTTCCAGTTTTTCTCCCACAGTGGATGGCTATACAAGTCTTCCTGACCTCATCACCTCTCATTCTTCTATTATATTTCTTTCAAATTGTCTGCTCCTTTTCAATGTGAAAAGAACAAGAAGCAAATCCTTCTTTAAGCTATCAACCAATTACTTCTATCTGTCCTCTCTGTCTCCTACTATCAGCACAGAAGATGGAGAGGAAATGATGCTACTGTAGACTACTGAGATGCCATTATTGACTGGCTGAGTGGGTGAATAGAACTTGTCATTACTGTTTTCTGTCCTTTGAGCTATCAATGGGCTATCATGAGGGGAAGTGGACAAGGCAAGGGCATCATGTAAAAGCTTTGGAACACAGCTCATAACTCTTCAACCATTCCCTTGATTGTCACCCCTTACTGTCATCCCTCCATCCATCTACAGTGCATTTGGAAAGTGTTCAGACCCAGACCCGTTTTCCATATTTTGTTACCTTACAGGCTTATTCTAAAATGGATGTAATAGTTTTTTTCCTGCATCAATCTACACGCAATACCCCGTAATGGCAAAGCAAAAACTGAAATATCTAATTCACATAAGTATTCAGACTCTTACTCAACACTTTGTTAAAGTACATTTGGCAGCGGTGACAGCCCTGTCAGAGTATTCTTGGGTATGACACACACACACACACACACACACACACACACACACACACACACACACACACACACACACACACACACACACACACACACACACACACAAACACACACACACACACACACACACACACACACACACACACACACACACACACACACACACACACACAAACACAAACACACACATTCTTATTTTAAATCAAATCAAATTGTATTTGTCATATGCTTGAAAAACAACAGCTGTAGACTAACAGTGGAATGCTTACTTACTGGTCTTCCCAACAATGCAGAGAGAATAAAAAATATATAATAATAACACAAGGAATAAATACAGAATGAGTAACGATAACTTCGCTCTGCACACAGGGACCAGTAACGAGTCAATGTGCAGGAGTACCATGTAACTGAGATACAAATGTACATATACTGTAGTTAGGGATAAAGTGACTAGGCAAAATGATAGATAATAAACAGTAACAGCAGTATACTGTAGTTAGGGATAAAGTGACTAGGCAACAGGATAGATAATAAACAGTAACAGCAGTATACTGTAGGTAGGGATAAAGTGACTAGACAACAGGATAGATAATAAACAGTAACAGCAGTATACTGTAGGTAGGGATAAAGTGACTAGGCAACAGGATAGATAATAAACAGTAACAGCAGTATACTGTAGTTAGGGATAAAGTGACTAGGCAACAGGATAGATAATAGACAGTAACAGCAGTATACTGTAGTTAGGGATAAAGTGACTAGGCAACAGGATAGATAATAAACAGTAACAGCAGTATACTGTAGTTAGGGATAAAGTGACTAGGCAACAGGATAGATAATAAACAGTAACAGCAGTATACTGTAGTTAGGGATAAAGTGACTAGGCAACAGGATAGATAATAAACAGTAGCAGCAGTATACTGTAGGTAGGGATAAAGTGACTAGGCAACAGGATAGATAATAGACAGTAACAGCAGTATACTGTAGTTAGGGATAAAGTGACTAGGCAACAGGATAGATAATAAACAGTAGCAGCACCATTTTATGTATTTAAAAAATTTAAATTCCCCTTTATTTAACCAGATAGGCCAGGTGAGAACATGTTCTCATTTACTAATGCGACCTGGCCAAGATAAAGCAAAGCAGTGCGACAACACAGTGTTACACATGGGATAAACAAATGTACAGTCAATAACGCAATAGAAAAATCTGTATACAGTGCATGCCAAATGAAGTAAGGAGGTAAGGCAATAAATAGGCCAATAGTGGCAAAGTAATTACAATTTAGCAATTTACACTGGAGTGAAATATGTGCAAGTAGAAATACTGGTGTGCAAAAGAGCAAAAAATCTAAAACAAATATGGGGATAAGGTAGGTAGTTGGTTGGATGGGCTGTTTACAGATGGGCTGTGTACAGATGGGCTGTGTACAAATGGGCTGTGTACAGATGGGCTGTTTACAGATGGGCTGTGTACAGCTGCAGCGATCGGTAAGCTGCTCTGATAGCTGACACTTAAAGTTAGTGAGCATGACATAAGTCTCCAACTTCAGTGATTTTTGCAATTCGTTCCAGTCATTGGCAGCAGAGAACTAGAAGGAAAGGCGGCCAAAGTAGGTGTTGGTTTTGGGGATGACCAGTGAAATATACCTGCTGGAGCGCGTGCTATAGGTGGGTGTTGCTATGGTGACCAGTGAGCTGAGATAAGGCAGAGCTTTACCTGGCAAAGGCTTACATTACAAAGACAATACAGTATGTGATTAGTAAAACGAGTTGGGCAAAAAGGGTGAATGCAGATAGTCTGGGTATCTGTTGGTTAACTATTTATCATTCTTATGGTTTGTGGGTAGAAGTTGTTCAGGGTCCTGTTGGTTCCAGACTTGCTACATCGGTACCGCTTGCTGTGCGGTAGCAGAGAGAACAGTCTTTGACTTGGGTGGCTGGAGACTTTTTGGTGCCTTCCTCTGACATCGCCTGGCATAGAGGTCCTGGATAGCAGGGAGCTCGGCCCCAGTGATGTACTGGGCCATATAACGATGGTGTTGGAGTAGTGGGCGACCATGCAGCCACTGTTTTACAACATGTTATACTGTTTTCAAATTGAACAAAATACTTTTCCTCTTGTTAAAGCTTTTAGATTTGTTTTGTTTTGCCTTCTATGTATCCACATGTGATCTTAAAGACTGTGTCTTCTATGCACATCCATTATCACAGGAAAAGCTCAGTTCCTTTATTTGTAAATATTCCATTCTGCATGTTGACTCCATGCCTAC
The DNA here is from genome assembly GCF_013265735.2 of Oncorhynchus mykiss. Taxonomy (NCBI): domain Eukaryota; kingdom Metazoa; phylum Chordata; class Actinopteri; order Salmoniformes; family Salmonidae; genus Oncorhynchus; species Oncorhynchus mykiss. The sequence continues at coordinate 63,202,740 of NC_048580.1, forward strand.
ACACACACACACACACACACACACACACACACACACACACACACACACACACACACACACACACACACACACACACACACACACAAATAAACTGCTTTTACGAAATGATATACTGTTTAGAAAACAATGAAACAAAATACCTTGCCTTTGTTCAAGCTTTTAGAATTGAGTTGCACAGTAAATGCACACTGTCACCACTGAACAGACCTGAACGGATTATCTATGTAAGTTACAGAGGGACTTATTTTAATATGTCACAAACAAAGAAAACATAAACAAAGGAGGGAGAGGGGGAGGAGGAGGACAGGAGGGTTCGAGGAATTTAGTGAAAGGCTAAATCATTTGGCCAGGGGCCATGCTTTACTGTAGAAAGCAGACCTCTTCAAGACAGGCTGAAGAAAGAACAAGGGACATACAATAGAACAGACAAGCACAGAGGAATATTAGCAGCATTAGCTCCCTAAAATCATAAAACAGCATCCAATAATCTAATTGAACCTGGGTAAATTGATAGGCTGTCTGGGACGGCCTGACAAATAGAAAAGGTGTATTAATATGTCCCAACTTATTCATGATAGTTTACACATTAATTACTTCAGCTTTAGGATTCGTAGAACTATGTACTGCTAAGGGTTATGAGGATGACTAAAACATCATCGCTTGTGTTATAACCAACGTCATGATATGCTGTCACACACTGTATATGTAGTGTTATGTTTTGTATTATGGGATGTTTTTATGATCAGCTTTAAATTACATCATTTTTTGGATGCACATCCATTACAGTCACGCCAATAGACTGATAGATTTCATTGAGACAGTTTGAATCCTAAGCAATCTTCATCCATATTATTTGAAGTACAATAGACAAACATAGGTACCGTAGTAGGTCAAAGCTTTGTGCTGGAAAACATTGGTAGAGCATGGTGGAGTCGGTGTTGTGGTGCTGGAAAAACCTTGGTAGAGCATGGTGGAGTCGGTATTGTGGTGCTGGAAAACCTTGGTAGAGCATGGTGGAGTCGGTGTTGTGGTGCTGGAAAAACCTTGGTAGAGCATGGTGGAGTCGGTGTTGTGGTGCTGGAAAAACCTTGGTAGAGCATGGTGGAGTTGGTGTTGTGGTGCTGGAAAAACCTTGGTAGAGCATGGTGGAGTCGGTATTGTGGTGCTGGAAAACCTTGGTAGAGCATGGTGGAGTTGGTGTTGTGGTGCTGGAAAACCTTGGTAGAGCATGGTAGAGTCGGTATTGTGGTGCTGGAAAACCTTGGTAGAGCATGGGTGGAATAGGTATTGTGGTGCTGGAAAACCTTGGTAGAGCATGGTGGAGTCGGTATTGTGGTGCTCATGTGCATTTCCTTTTTTTCCGGCGTCAGACCAATGACTACATCTCACTTAAAAAATAGTTTTTTTTGTTTTGAATTGTCATATCCTTTTGTTTGTTCTCATTGTTGGCTAATGTCTGCTTAACAGAGCTGCATAGCGTACATATAGTGTGTGCAACTCCTGCAAGACATCTCTATGACAAAATGCATCTTAAACTCCTCATGTGAAAATATGAGGAAGCATACTGTCAAGCCTTGACCGTAGATTGCTTTGTAGGTTTCTATTTTTGTTTGGTCAGGGTGTGATTTGGGTGGGCATTCTATGTTTGTATGTCTAGGTTTTGGTATTTCTATGTTTTGGCCGGGTATGGTTCTCAATGTCTCTGCTTGGGAATCATACTCAGGTAGCCTGTTTTCCCACTTTTAGTTGTGGGTAGTTGTATTTCTGTTCAGTGTTTGTTTCACCTTCCAGGACTGTTTCTGGTTTTCCTTTTGTTATTTTTGTATTCAGTGTTCAGTTCCTTATAATAAGGGTGAACACATATCCGCTGTATTTTGATCTGACGATTCCTCTTCTTCCGATGAAAGCCGTTACACATACACATTTTTCAAGGTATGTTTGTGACCTGTCTAATCCTATTTATTAACTCAGAATCACTGTATCTGTAGACGGATCTGATTATTTTGGTCGCCAATTAAATTGATGTGAAATTTGTAAGGATGTTATGTCACACAGCTGTATTGCCTGGTTCAGTCGTAGCTACACATCGTTTGGCTGTCTGTCCTCCTCTCCCAAAAGCACACATTATTGATCAATAAGGTCACACAGAAATTTACTTTTTTTAAACTTTTTTTTTGTGGCCAGGTAGCTGACAAGAGTCATGCAGTGGAGGCTCCTCAGATGAGGAAGGGGTGAACCATCCTACTCAGTGAATTTCATAACAATAGAATAGTGAAACTTTTGAGACATTTTCCATTTTAGATAAAACTGTTTTGCAATGAAGGTCTCAAGTTTTTAGGGTAGCACCATGTTGTAGCCGGAGGACAGCTATTTTTTGTCCTCTGTGTACATTAACTTCAATACAAAACCTAGGAGGCTTGTGGTTCTCACCCCCTTCCCTAGGCGTACGCAGTTATTATGACAGTGTGGAGGATATCCTCCAAACTGTCAGAGCTCTTGTAGTATGAACTGTCATGTTGTATATCCAATCAAATGATCAGAGAATGAATCTAGTAATGAAAGCAACATATACAGCTAGCTAGCACTGCAGTGCATAAAATGTGATAAGAAGTTGACTCAAATAGAGAGAAACAGTATTTTAACAGTTTTTAACATTTCAAAAATGAAGGAGGAGCAGCAGGACGAGAGAGAGAGCATTTCTATGAGAAGCAAAGACACAACTCCCCTGATATGGTTGCAAACTATGAACTAGTCAAATGTTTTCATGACTTCCCATTCAAGTCACAATGGACCAATATTAGGCCCAGACAGATGATTTTTCCTTGGTCTTTTTCCAAGTTTGTTTTCTATACCTCTCCTGACTTTGGGAGACAAGGAGGAACACACAGTGAGCTTGACCCACATACCACCGAACATGATTGTTTACAACCAGAGGTAGTTCAAAGAGAAAACACCTAACACAAAAATACAAAACCGGAGGGGGAGAGGGAGAATCCAAATTTGCTGAATGCTACTGAGGAAGATGATCATATTTGTAGACAAACATGTGTTTGACAACAGCTAATAAGGTGATCATCAGATAAGGGGACACCCTGTACCAAAATGGTGGGAAAGAAGGCAATCGCACATTAGATGACACATTCTCAGTATGGGTAAGCCTAGCGTGTTGATATGTGCTTCTTTCTGCATAAAAGTCATGTTTTACTAGACAGTAAATTCTAAGTATACTGAACAAAAAAAATTCTAAGATTTTACTGAGTTATAAAATCAATTGCATTTGTATTTCTGATCAATTTGATGTTATTTTAATGGACAAAAAATTGGCTTTTCTTTCAAAAACAAGGACATTTCTAAAGGACCCCAAACTTTTGAACAGTAGTGTAGGTCATTGGAGAAATCATTAGATTTTATTTTATCATGCTACTTGTTCTGATTGGATACAGCCTATAAATAAATAAATAAATAGCTGATCAATGATGATAAACCTTACTCTCACATACTCTGCATCCCAGTCTTTCATGAAAACAGTATTGTAATACCGATGTAGGATCCTAATTTGATCACTCTTTTGTTGATGACAATTTTCCTGAAATGCAGATGAGCTTCATGATTTACCTTAATTCACTGAAAATCCCCACTAACACACAGTTATATTAACAGTATTGCACTTTTCATGTCGCCTACTTTTGTCCAGTTATTAACAGCCTAACCACCGATCAAGCAACATCACGGACTAAAAGTTGAAATCCTTTTGCTGCAGGATTATTTTTCTACCACAATCCTGGTCAAATTAAGATCTTACATCTGTACAAACATCCCACTGGGTACACACTGACTGAATCAATGTTGTTTCCAAGTAATTTCAATGAAATTATGATGAAGCAACATGGAATAGACGTTGAATTGACTTCTGTGCTCAGTGGGATGTTTGATTCAGCCTGGAGATAATCAAACCACATGATTACATGCCACACTGCACCGGCTAGGCATCCTGGAGCGGAGCCTGGATTGGGTGGGGAGATACAGTAGGCAGGCATTTTTTAAGGCCCAGTGTAGTCAAAAAAATGTGGTTTTCCTGCATTTTATATATATTTTCACATTATACGGTTGGAATAATACTGTGAAATTGTGAACATTATGATAATGCCCTTTTAGTGTAAGAGCTGTTTGAAAAGACCACCTGTATATTCAGCCTGTTTTGGTGGGATGGAGTTTTGGCCTGCCTGGTGACATCACCAGGTGGTTAACTAGTTAATAGACCAATAAGAAAGAGAGTTCCAAACCCCTCTGCCAATAACAACCAGTTTTCAGTTTTCCCAACCCCACTCAGACCTCTCCGACAGTCCTGGCTAAAATCTTGCTTGAGAAATTGCTCTTAACTATGAAGCTACATTTGTTTCCTTTGAGACCATTTCAATTGAAGCAATCACAGTAAGGTACTTAATTGTTACCCAGAAATGATCTGGTTTTGAGATAAAAACAGCTGCATTCAACCTATATGTGTTTGTGTGTGCATGTGTGGACAAGTGGTGTTTATGTCTGTAGATATTGAAAGAGATACTCTGATAGCGTGTGTGCGTGTGACTCTACAGATGTAGGATCTTCATTTGATCACCTAGTTGCAGGAGAACTTTCATGTAATGCAGGACATATTAAACATGTAGTGTTTTTGACCATTTGAATTGAAAACAATGACATTTTGAGGCACTTAATTGTTACCCAGAAATGATTTGATGTTGAGGTAAAAACAGCTGTATTGGAACCTTTTAAAGAGCCATTTAATCTTGTGCCTGGTTGCAGGGTTCAGAAACTCTGGAGTGGGCTGACAGACGGACCTAGCGCCCTTTCTTTGATTACCAGCTCCATGGCATTTCTCATAGCTGCTGTTCAGATTCCTTTTTATGAACATGTTCATTTGTCTGATCTCCTCGCCGCATGCTCTTTGGAGGGAAACATGGATTTGATTCTATAATGGCTAGAGGGACTGCTGGTAAACAGAGGGCGAAGGGTGGGTGGGGCTGTGTGTGTGTGTGTGCGCTTGCATATATCTGCAGGTGCCTATATTTATGTGTGTGGCTGTGTGTGTGTGTGTGGCTGTGTGTGTGTGTGCGAGGACGGGGAAGGCGTTGTCAGTGTGAATGTGTAATTTGATGAAAAAATACATCATGTGGATATGGACGGGTCGATTTATGTCTCTCTCTTTGTGCTTGTGTTTGTGCACAAACGTGAGTGTGTGTGTGTGTGTGTGTGTGTGTGTGTGTGTGTGTGTGTGAGTGTGTGTGTATAAGTGTGGAGGGTGGGTTGTTGTTCGAGTTTTGTCAAGATCAATGACGTCTTTGTAGTGGTCACACTAGAGCACGAGGCTCAGGGTGGATGGAGACACAGGGAGAGGGAGTTTCGTTGTGTTCTGTCTGCCCTGGGGATGGACTGGAGGCACAGTCTAAATTGAGTTGGATTCCACTCCACTGCTGGAGGCCTGGGTCTCTTCCCCAAATACTAAGAAGCACATATTAATGAGAGACACCCCGTCAGATGTCAGACAGGGCAGGGAGGATAAACTTTTAAATTGTCAAACATTCCAGCTTTATTCCTAACTATAGAGAATGGACTGGAACAGACAAAAACATATATATACACACACGTGCATTTCTCACACACGCACAAAAAGAAAATGAACACACATACACTGTCACGCCCTGGCCAGACAGGTTTTTATTCTCTATTTTGGTTAAGCCAGGGTGTGACTAGGGTGGGCAGTCTAGTTTCTTTATTTCTATGCTTTCTATTTCTTTGTGTTTGGCCGGGTGTGGTTCTCAGTCAGAGGCAGCTGTCTATCGTTGTCTCTGATTGAGAATCATACTTACGCAGCTATTTCCCACCTGGGTTTTGTGGGTAGTTATGTTCTGTTTTGTGTTTCGGCACCTGACAGAACTGTTCGTTGTCGTTTTGCTCTTTGTTATTTTGTTCAAGTGTTTTTGAAAATAAATCATGAACCTTTACCACGCTACGCTTTGGTCCACTCCTTCTTCATCAGACGAGTGTTACACACACACACACACTCAGTACATACAAGATACCTTACATATAGGACAAGGTTTTCTCTATCACAGATCCCTACAGACCATTACTCTTCTCCTAGAAGGTGAGCCAAACTCCTCCTTAACATAATATACTGTAAAATGTAGGTCATTTGCATTGTGTTGACCACCAATAGGCACTTATTACATTTGTAATTTCAATTCCAAATGTCCATTTTAATATCCGTCACCATTCTCGTTGTCTCTCTCTGTGGTGGTAAGCCTGGGGAATCTGAGAGCTGTTGATCATGATCCTAAATATCTGATTGAGTCATGGTTGTGTTTATTTCAGCAGTTTGTCCTCAGTTGCCTTCAGTTGCTTATCTCTGTTTTCCTGTTTAGTTCTGATCAGATGGTTGTCTCAGATGCATGTGTTAGTGTCAAATTCCTGCCTGCTGAATCAGGTGAACAAGAACACATGCTAGTACCAGCAGATGGTGTTACAGCAACAAAAAAAAAAGAGAGAGAGAGAGAGAACAAAAAATAATGACTTGACACATTGGAAAGAACTAACAAAAAAACTATGCAAACTAGAATGCTATTTGGCCCTAGAGTACACAGTGGAAGAATACCTGACCACTGTGACTTAACCAAAATGAATGAAAGCTTTAACTACAGTATGTACAGACTCAGAGTCCACAGTAGGCAGAACTGGCTCTCAAAAGAAGACAGGCCCACAAAATGAGATGGAAACAGCTACACTTCCTAACCTCCTGCCAAACGTATGACCATATTAGAGACAAACATTTCCCTCAGATTACACAGACCTACAAAGAATTAGAAAACAAATCCAATTTTGGGAAACAACATTTTATTTATTTTACCCTTATTTTACCAGATAAGTTGACTTAGAACACATTTTCAGTTCTCAGCAACGACCTGGGGAATAGTTACAGGGGAGAGGAAGGGAATGAGTGAGCCAATTGGAAGCTGAGGGTGATTATGTGGCAGTGATGGTATGAGGGCCATAAGCGCCATGGGATCTTTAGTGACCACAGAGATTCAGGACACATGTTTAACGTCCCATCGGAAATACCAAGGTGTGCCATCACAGCAAGAAGATTTGTGACCAGTTGTTACGAGAAAAGGGAAACCATTGAAGACCAAACACCATAGTAAATAAAACCCATATTTCTGTTTATTTATTTCCCCTTTTGTACTTTAACAATCTGTACATCATTACAACACTGTATATAGACATGTGACATTTGAAATGTCTCTATTCCTTTGGAACTTTTGTGAGTGTAATGTTTACTGTTAAATTTTTATAGTTTATTTAACCTTTGTTTATTATCTATTTTACTTCTGTTGGCAATGTATGTATGTATGTATGTTGGCAAAATATGTTTCCCATGCCAATAAAGCCCTTTGAATTTTATTAGAGAGAGAGAGAGAGAGAGAGAGAGAGACTGGGGGATGAGAGACTGGGGGATGAGAGAGAGGGGGAGAGAGAGAGACTGGGGGATGAGAGAGAGGGGGAGAGAGAGAGACTGGGGGATGAGAGAGAGAGAGAAAGAGACTGGGGGATGAGGGAGGGAGAGAGAGAGAGAGAGACTGGGGGATGAGAGAGAGAGAGAGAGACAGGGGGATGAGAGAGAGAGAGAGAGAGACTGGGGGATGAGGGAGGGAGGGAGAGAGAGAGAGAGACTGGGGATGAGGGAGGGAGAGAGAGAGAGAGACTGGGGGATGAGAGAGAGAGAGAGAGAGAGGGATGAGAGAGAGAGAGAGAGAGAGAGACTGGGGGATGAGGGAGGGAGGGAGAGAGAGAGAGACTGGGGGGTGAGGGAGGGAGAGAGAGAGAGAGACTGGGGGATGAGACAGAGGGGGAGTGGGGGAGAGAGGAAAGAGAGAAAGAGAGAGAGACTGGGGGATGGGGGAGGGAGAAAGCAAGAGAGAGACTGGGGGATGGGGGAGGGAGAAAGCGAGAGAGAGACTGGGGGATGAGGGAGGGAGAGAGAGAGACTGGGGGATGAGAGAGAGAGAGAGAGACTGGGGATGAGGGAGGGAGAGAGAGAGAGAGAGACTGGGGGATGAGAGAGAGAGAGAGAGAGACTGGGGGATGAGAGAGAGAGAGAGAGAGAGAGAGAGAGAGACTGGGGGATGAGGGAGGGAGAGAGAGAGACTGGGGGATGAGACAGAGGGGGAGTGGGGGAGAGAGGAAAGAGAGAGCGAGAGAGATGGTGAGATCCGGGCTGTGTTCTGTAGGCACTGAACAGGACGTGTTGTTCTAAAACTGAAAAACAACAATCCTTTTTTCATTCCTTGCTCATCACTAATTGTTTCTATTATGCTTTCTTCATATTTGTCGCCCTTGTTAAAACATACTGTATTCCTGTATAGCCTTTCTCTGTCTGTCTGTCATCATCATCCCCCTTCCTTCTCTCTTGATCTCTCTATCTCTCTCCCCTATTTTTGTTTATTCCACTTACACAGCACTGCACTGACTGGGGGCATATCTCTGTATTCACGCTGATCTACATAATTAAATACAACAATGGTGCCATTTTCAGTAGTATGTGTCCAAATCCATTCCTCACGCCTTCGTTATGCCATTATCCTCTTCCTCACTTATAGCCAATGAAAAGGCAATAATGAATTTGTACAATGTTTTCTTCTTTTGAATAACAGAGGGTGGGATATTGCAGTGGTTATGATATAGAGTGAGTGTGTATGGGGGATGAGGAAAAGTAAGAGGGGGGTTAACACGCCTGTGTCTTTGCTGGTGGAGACTGACGGATGTAGGAATGGTGCTTGCTTGCACAGATTAAACTTGATATTTTGCTTTCGCTGGCTCTTCAAAGCCTAACCCACCGCCACAGCCCCCCCCCCCCCCACACACACACACACACACACACACACAATCCCTCAACATAAAAGCTTTCTCTTGCATTGTCATTATCTCTCTCTCTCTCTTTTGTTATTCTTCTCTTCTACCAAATATCTTCTGTGAGAAAGGGGAATGGGTTATTTTGTCAAGCATACGCACGCACATGTGTCTGTGTGCGCGTTTTGTGTGTGTGTATATGTGGGCGAGGCTTTGTGCATGTGTGTCCAGTGACACCTTTAGCTAAACTACAGAAGTCACTGCTGACAGATTACATGGAGAGATATTAAATAATAGAGACATCATGACAGAGAGTCTCTTCAAATAGGATGGTTTAAAGTGCATTGTGAAAACAGGGAGAAAGTTTGCATGTGTGAGAGAGAGACAGAGAATGTATTAATATATGTTTGTCATGAGTTTCGACAGCATTTAGATTTTTTACCTTTATATAACTAGGCAAGTCAGTTAAGAACAAATTCTTATTTACAATGACGGCCTACACCGGACGATGCTGGGCCAATTGTGCTCCACCCTATGGGATTCCCAATCACGGCCGGATGTGATACAGCCTGGAATCGAACAAGGGACTCTAGTGATGCTTCTTGCACTGAGAAACAGTGCCTTTGACCACTGCCCCACTCAGGAGTGTTTACATGTATGTCATGAGGAGAATGAGTTAAACAGGAAGGACAGAGGGAGAGAGGGAGATAGAGCATACATACTGTGCATAATATATAAATTGAGTAAGAGAGAAAGAGAGAGCGAGAGAGAGACAGACAGACAGACAGAGAGAGAGAGGAGGAGGATAGGCTTGTGCTGAGAGCGGAGCATAGCGTAGAGAGAGGGAGCAGCTCAGCAGCGCTTCTGTCTGTCTCTGTCCCTGCTCAGATTTCCACAGCTGTGAGCAGCACCTCTGCTACCCTACTCCACGCGGATCTACTGGGGTGTGTGTGTCTTGGAGTGTATTCCTGTGTGTGTATTAGAGTTGCTTGCAAATCTCCAGCATACATTGTGTGTTTCTCCGCTGCTCCAGTGATGGTTCTTCCACCTAAGGGTGAAGGCTCTGCTACGGACTCTATCTAAATCACATGAGCCCTGGCATAGCCAGCCCTGGCGTAGCATCCCAGTAAGGTAGGCATCCTATCATTTTATTGACATTTTAGCTGCTAATCTGCTTTGCTCTTTCTTGCATTTTACAATTATTTTTTACGTCGGGTTTGCATTTTCCTAGGTTTTACTCGGTTTGGTTACTAATGACTATTACCTGACATTTTATTGGACTACTCTGTTTGCTCTGGTATTTCTACAGTTTTTGAAGGTAATCTGTGTTTAATAGGTACTCTAGTAGGGCATTGGTTACCATTCCAGCACGGAGTACAGTGTGGTTTCATTACATATTTCCTCTCTGTGTGTCCTTCAAGCAAGGGCAGTAAAACTATTCTGGGGCGGATCAGTGTGGTTTAGGGTATTTTAACAGTGGAAATGAGCCTGGCCGACTGTGCCAAGTTCCCTGGTTATGAGTTTCAGCCAGGGGATTGGATGGGGGCAAAGCACGCTATTTCAAGTACAGTGCCTTCAGAAAGTATTCATTAGAGGTCGACCAATGGCCAATTTAATTAGGGACGATTCCAAGTTTTCATAACAATCGGAAATCAGTATTTTTGGGCGCCGATTTTTTTATTTTTTATTATTATTTATTTTATTTTTTTATTTTTATTTTTACAACTTTATTTAATCTTTATTTAACTAGGAAAGTCAGTTAAGAACACATTCTTATTTTCAATGATGGCCTAGGAACGGTGGGTTAACTGCCTTGTTCAGGGGCAGAAAGACAGATTTTCACCTTGTCAGCTCGGGGGATCCAATCTTGCAGCCTTACAGTTAACTAGTCTAACGCAATAACGACATGCCTCTCTCTCGTTGCACTCCACAAGGAGACTGCCTGTTACCCAAATGCAGTAAGCCAAGGTAAGTTGCTAGCTAGCATTAAACTTATCTTATAAAAAACAATCAATCATAATCATTAGTTAACTACACATGGTTGATGATATTATCTAGCGTGTCCTGTGTTGCATATAATCTGACTGAGCATACAAGCATACAAGTATCTGACTGAGCGGTGGTAGGCAGAAGCAGGCGCGTAAACATTCATTCAAACAGCACTTTCGTGCATTTTGCCAGCAGCTCTTCCTTTGTGCTTCAAGCATTGCGCTGTTTATGACTTCAAACCTATCAACTCCCGAGATGAGGCTGGTGTGACTGAAGTGAAATGGCTGGCTAGTTAGCGCGCACTAATAGGGTTTCAAACTTCACTCGCTCTGAGCCTTGGGGTGGTTGTTTCCCTTGCTCTGCATGGGTAATGCTGCTACGATGTGGTGGCTGTTGTCATTGTGTTGCTGGTTTGAGCCCAGGGAGGAGTGAGGAGAGGGACGGAAGCTATACTGTTACACTGGCAATACTAAAGTGCCTATAAGAACATCCAATAATCAAAGGTTAATGAAATACAAATGGTATAGAGGGAAATAGTCCTATAATAACTACAACATAAAACTTCTTACCTTGGAATATTGAAGACTCATGTTAATAGGAACCACCAGCTTTCATATGTTCTCATGTTCTGAGCAAGGAACTGAAATGTTAGCTTTCTTACATAGCACTTATTGCACTTTTATGTTCGTCTCCAACACTTTGTTTTTGCATTATTTAAACCAAATTGAACATGTTTCATTATCTACTTGAGGCTAAATTGATTTTATTGATGTATTATATTAAGTTAAAATAAGTGTTAATTCAGTATTGTTGTAATTGTCATTATTACAAATATATACGTTTTAATCGGTATCGGCTTTTTTGGTCCTCCAATAATCGGTATCGGTATCGGCGTTGAAAAATCATAATCGGCCGACCTCTAGTATTCATACCCCTGGACTTATTCCGCATTTTGTTGTGTTACAGCCTGCATTTTTAAAAATTAAATCCTTAGTTTTCTGTTATTACAGCCATTACAATCTGTAGCTGTTTTAAAGTTGCCATTGGCCTCATGGTGAAATCCCTTAGTGGTTTTCTTCCTCTCCGGCAACTGAGTTAGGAAGGTAGCCTGTATCTTTGTAGTGACTGGGTGTATTGATACATTATCCAAAGTGTAATTATTAACTTTAACAAGCTCAAAGGGATATTCAATGGCTGCTTCTTTTTTTACCCATCTACCAATGCAATGCCTTTCAGAAAGTATTCACATCCCTTGACCTTTTCCACATTTTGCTGTGTTACAGCCTGATTTTGAAATGGATTCAATTGAGATAGTTTGTCACTGGCCTACACACAATACCCCATAATGTCAAAGCGGAATTATATTTTTACATATATTTTTTTATGAATTAGAAGTGGAAAGCTGAAAGTATTGCGTCAAGTATTCAACCCCTTTGTTGTGGTAAGTTCAGGAGTAGAAATGTGCGTAACAAGTCACATAACAAGTTGCATTGACTCACTCCCTGTGCAATAATAGCGTTTAACATGATTTTTGAATGACTACTTAATTTATGTACCTCACACATGCAATTATCTGTAAGATCTATCTGTCGAGCACTGAATTTCAAACACAGATTCAACTGAAAAGACCAGGGAGGCTTTCCAATACCTAGCAAAGAAGGGCACCTATTGGTAGATGGGTTAAAAAAAAGCAGACATTGAAAAGGGATATGGTAAAAATGGTAAAGATATTAGTTACACTTTGGATGGTGTATCAATACACCCAATAACTAACCTAAATGACAGAGTGAAAACAAGGAAGGTTGTACAGAAAACAAATATTCCAAAACATGCATCCTGTTTGCTGAAATAATACTGCAAAAAAGTCTTAAGTTTGGGACAAATCCAATACAACACATTACTGAGTACCACTCTTCGTATTTTCAAGCATAGTTGGTGGCTGCATCATGTTATGGGAATGCTTGTATTCGTTAAGGACTGGGGAGTTTTTCAGGGTGAAAAGGAAACATAATGGAGCTAAGCATATGCAAAAACCTTAGAGGGAAAACTGGTTCAGTCTGCTTTTCACCAGACACTGGGAGATGAAGTTACCTTTCAGCAGGATAACAACCTAAAACACAAGGCCAAATCAACACTGGAGTTGCTTACCAAGATGACAGTGAATGTTCCTTTTATTTATTATTTTGTTTGTATTTCACCTTTATTTAACCAGGTAGGCCAGTTGAGAACAAGTTCTCATTCACAACTGCGACCTGGCCAAGATAAAGCAAAGCAGTTCGACACATACAACAACACAGAGTTACACATGGAATAAACAAACATACAGTCAATAATACAGTGGAAATAATAATAATAAATAATAAATAATACAGTGGAAAAAGTATTTTTACAGTGTGTGCAAATGAGGTAGGATAAGGGAGGTAAGGCAATAAATAGGCCATGGTGGCGAGTTTATTACAATATAGCAATTAAACACTGGAATGGTAGATGTGTAGAAGATGACTGTGCAAGTAGAGATACTGGGGTACAAAAGAGCAAGATTAATAAATAAATACAGTATGGGGATGAGGTAGTTGGATGGGCTATTTACAGATGGGCTATGTACAGGTGCAGTGATCTGTGAGCTGCTCTGACAGCTGGTGCTTAAAGCTAGTGAGGGAGATATGAGTCTCCAGCTTCAGTGATTTTTGCAGTTTGTTCGTTGGCTTTGGGGGGTGACCAGTGAGATATACCTGCTGGAGTGTGTGCTACAGGTGGGTGCTGCTATGGTGACCAGTGACCTGAGATAAGGCGGGGCTTTATCTAGCAGAGACTTGTAGATGACCTGGAGCCAGTGGGTTTGGAGGCGAGTATGAAGCGAGGGCCAGCCAACGAGAGCGTACAAGTTGCAGTGGTGGGTAGTATATGGGGCTTTGGTGACAACATGGATGGCACTGTGATAGAGTGCATCCAATTTGTTGAGTAGAGTGTTGGAGGTATGTTTGGCAGAATGAGTGAAGGATGCATTGTTGCAAAATAGGAAGGCGATTCTAGATTTAATTTTGGATTGGAGATGCTTAGTGTGAGTCTGAAAGGAGAGTTTACAGACTACAGTTTACAGTTCCTGAGTGGCCGAGTTACAGTTTTGACTTAAATCTACTTGAAAATCTATGGCAAGACCTGAAAATGGTTGTCAATCAATGATCAACAACCAATTTGACAGAGCTTAAAGATTTTGAAAATAATATTTGGCAAATGTTGTGCAATCCAGGTGTGGATAGCTTTTAGAGACTTACCCAGAAAGAGCTGTAATCGCTGCCAATGTAATGACTTAGGGTTGTTAATGAGATATTTCTGGATTTCATTTTCAATAAATTTGCAAAGATTTCAAAAAACATGTTTTCAATTCGTCATTTTTGGGTATTGTGTTCATAGGGGTATGGAAGAAAATCAATTGAATCCATTTTGAATTCAGGCTGTAACACAACACAATGTGGAATAAGTCAAGGTGTATGAATGCTTTCTGAAGGTGCCCTTCTTTGTGAGGCATTGGAAAACCTTACTGGTCTTTGTGATTCTGTGTTTGAAATGCACTGCTTTACTGAGGGACCTTACAGATAATTGTACGTGTGGGGTACAGATATGAGTTTGTCATAAAAACAATTATCTTAAACATTATTGCATACAGTGTGTCCATTGATTTTTTTATCCTGAACATATTTAGGCTTGCCATAACAAAGGGGTTGAATACTTGTTGACTAAAGACATTTCAGCTTTAAATTTTTTATTAATTTGTAAATAACAATTTCTTCGGGATAGGGGGCTGTATTCGGAAGTTTGGATGACTGAGGTGCCCAAAGTAAACTCCCTGTTAGTCAGGCCCAGAAGCTAGGACATGCATACAATTATGCAGTAGTATTGGATAAAAAACACTCTAAAGTTTCCAAAACTCTTAATATAATGTCTGTGAGTATAGCGGGACTGATATGGCATGCGAAAACCTGAGGAGAATCCATCCATAAAAAAAAGACGTTGGGAGCTCACCACTCATTGAAATGGCTGTCTATTGGAATGTTAATGGAATACCTCCCAGATTGCAGTTCCTAGGGCTTTCAGTAGATGTCAACAGTCTTTAGAAAGAGTTTCAGGCTTATGTTTTGAAAAATGAGCTAGAATTTGTAGTTTTTCTCGGTGGCTCCCATTTTGGCTGTTGTATTGTGGCACGTAGGTGAGGGCGCACACTTCGTTATTTATCTCGGGTAATGAACATACTATTCTCCATCTTAAATTTGATCCTTTATTTATATATTAGGGTACCCGAGGATTGATTAGAAATGTTATTTGACTTCTTTGGACGAAGTTTATTGGTAACTTTTGAGATTCATTCGCATGCATTTTGAATGAGGGAAACCGGTGGATTACTGAATCAAGCGTGCCAACTAAACTGACTTTTTGGGGATATAAAGAAGGACTTTATCAAACAAAATTACCATTTGTTATGTAGCTGGGACCCTTGGGATTGCAAACAGAAGAAGATCATTAAAGGTAAGTGATTTATTTTATTGCTATTTCTGACTTTCATGACACCTCTGCTTGTTTGGAAAATGTTTGTACTGCTTTTGTATGCGGGGCGCTGTCCTCAGATAATCGCATGGTATGCTTTCACCGTAAAACCTTTTTGAAATCTGACAAAGCGGCTGGATTAACAAGAATTTAAGGTTTTAAATTATGTAAGACACTTGTATTTTCATGAATGTTTAATGTTACGAATTTTGTAGTTTGATTTTCTCGCTCTGCAATTTCACCGGATGGTGTGGAGGTGGGGCACTAGCCGCATGTCTATTCCAAAGTTAACCCCATAATGCAACACACTTTGAAAGGCAGTAGTCAACAACTTGATAAAAGACATCCTCTAAAACTTGCCCGTTGCTTGAGGCTTCGGCCAGGTGAGAGAGATAATTGTCCACACACTGTTTCAATAGTAAAGCTCTCAATGATTCATTGTGCTAGCAGCAATTACAGTTTTTTCTTGGAAGTATAGAAAACACAAGGCGCATATTTCTAAATGATCCATTTACGCTTAACTCACAAATGTTGCAAGGGAAAATGACTGTAAAGACGAAAAATCAAGGAAAATTAAATCTATACTGAACACATATAAACTCAACATGCAACAATTTCAAAGGTTTTACTGAGTTACAGTACATGGAAGGATATCAGTCAATTTAAATATATTAATGTAGCCCTAATCTATGGAATTCACATGACTCAATGTAATTTGATTGAAATGACGTGGAAACAACATTGATGCAACATTGATGCAACCAGTGTGTGCCCATTGGGTACAAACTGCCCATGTTTCAGTGAGCAACAGCCGATAGGCAGCCGAAGTGGCTATATTTGGGTCCAGCAACAGAGGCACATTAGATTATTTAGAGCTCAGTCAGGTTACCATAGGGAGAGAGTCCCCCTATCACCCTGACCAACCACCAGCCCTGGAAGGACTCCATAGCCACGAGCTAGTCACACACAGAACAATGGGCACACATAACCACATGCACCACATAGCAACCAGTTCCGGCCAGAAGAAAAACAAACACCTATTTGAAGGAGTCTTCATAACTTCTAAAAATCTATGTGGCCCGAAACAATTCAAAGCATGTAGTCATCTGTAAGTGGTGCATATCTTCAGTGAATTTCAATTGAATTCAATGAGTTTCACTTGACACGTAGGCCTATTATAATAACGTCACTCATGGACTGCATTCTTCACACACTGAACATTTCATATAATAAATATATGCCAAAGCAGAATTATTCTAGCAAGGCTGTCAATTGTACTGGAAAGATCAAATGGAGAATTTCATCAGCTGCCGTAGAGTATAATCAGCTGCTATTCAACTGACTGGACAACATGAACAGTGAACTGTGGTGAACTATAACCTATACGGTATTGTGTGTACTCAATAAATTGAATTTCCATTTAATCTAATGACCGATCCTGCCACTGCATGGATATTTTTGTTAACTGCACACTCTGGTGGAAGTTCTGAGCCAACTGCTTATCAATACAATAACACATGATTCAAATGGCTGCTAGGATTCAGATCAATATGAATCAATACAAAACAAGACCTGTGATACAATACAAATAAATTAGTCAAATACAGTACAATGGAAGACAATGCAATGTAGTCTACCGGTAATACTAATTACATCAATCAGAGTACTAATGCAGTATGTCCAGAGTACTGTACTTAATTCACAGCCGGAATGTTACAGCCTGCATTTTAAATGGATAAAATTGAGATTTGTTTGGTCACTGCCCTATAATGTCAAAGTGGAATTATGTTCTTCAACATTTTCATTTTTCTTTCAAATTAATAAAAAAAAACATTTAAAAATTGTACAACTTGCTCATGTCAACTACATGAACTTTACAAACATCATGTGATCAAAGGTCATGAAGTTTTGACTGCAGTCGACTGCAAGTTTCTGCAGTTACTCTTCACCAATTTCATCCTGCAGCCATCACCTGCATTGTGGGAGGATCTATTGTCAACCAATCATTACAGTGTTTTTGTTTGACCACGCAAATGTGACCAAAGACATTACTGAAATAGGAACCAACTGTGCTGCGATTCATGTATACAGTGGATATAATTGTGATATTTGACGCTCTCTCTCACTGATTGATTGTACAATATACAATATATGCCTACACAAGGGACAGGAATCTGATGTGCCAACTTCTGTGTCTGAATCGTTTGGGCTACAAACTAATATGACCCCACTGTGGAAAGGGAAGACGAGTGTTCTCAGGTTTGCTCTACGAACCCACAAATGTCACGGGACTCGTCTGAAGGTAACCCATACAAACACATGGAAGTATAGAGGTATTTTTGTGCCAACAAAAACAAGGGGTAAATGTGTCAAAAATATATATATATTTCCTGAACTTTCTTATTTCTCCTACATATGACACTCAAAACCTTATTCCTTGTGATACAATTTTTGACCGTCTTTTTTGCCTTTTATAAATGTGTTATTTAATGCATTCCTGTATTTTTTTTTTAAATAAAGGGCTCCTAAAATAAAAAAATAAAAAAGCTAAATGATCCATGTTATGACTATCTTTAAACAATTCCAGATGTTAGCTTGTGTACTTGTGCTCTAGCTGACTTCCCTGCTTATGAGAAAGACAGCCCACAGCATTATGCTGATCTTCAGGTGATCTTTCCTTCATCTGTTGCTAAGATATAAAGACTCAGGGGAAATCAGGGGAAACAGGTGCACACATCTGAGGGAAGACTTCTGAAGAAGGGATATGCGTTGTGTAATGCTTTGCATTAAGTTATTTAATCTCAGTTATTCTAATTGCTAACTTGAGTTTCTGTATTAGTAGCCCTCTAAGTGGATAGATAAACATCCTGCCGATACAGAAAGGATTGAGGCTTACAATTACTTTCTGACACATCAGTGTCAGATAAACTGTGTTTTAATGGGATGGAAGAAAAACTTGTTTTGTTTATATGCAGCTCTGAAAGTTCACTATAATAGGTATAATAGTAAGAAGAACTGTGGCTCTTGTCTCAGTGTGGGTGTTCGGAATGTCAGGGTTAAATCTAATGTTGAGTTGTGGATTTGCTTTGACATTTATATCAGGAAACAGATTCATGTATCTTTTTCTAGTTAACAACTTAATCGTCACACCATTTACCTAGTCTGGAGTCCTGGCATTCTTGTTCGGTTACATTGGTGCTGTGACCTGGATTAGGGCTCTATTCAATCAGATCCACCTTAGCCAACATCCTTATAGTGGTTGTTTTGTCCAGCCAGGTCGGCTGTGATAAAAGTCAGTATTTTATGTCCATCCATGTCTAAAGAAATCGGGAGATAAAGTTGAAACTGGCCACTAGGGGCAACAGTGACAGCTGTGTGTTGTGGACAGAGATGGCAGATGGGCGTAAGTATCTGCCTCTGATTCAAAGGGGCCAGACGTGCACAGCTGTAACAGAAATTTATGTGACCTTATTTGACCTTTTCTGCTGCTTTTGAGACACAGTCCGATCCCTCCTTAGGGCACTACTTGTTGAGTAATTAAAATACAGTAACTATTGGTCACTCTATTATGTATTATTACTCTAATATGTATTAATTATAGAATTGTGACAGCTATTAATGATACACTTTTTTTACCACACTCTAGAGAGTTGTAGGCCTCGCTATCTAGGCCTAATCTTTGACAATTCCTTGTGAGAGAGAGGAGAGAGAGTATGTGCATGTTGTGTTTCATTTTTTCCTTGTCAGCCATCCATCTCTGCTTTTTTGCTTCAGAAAAAAATGAGGTCTGAAACTCCCTCCATGTCACCTCTCTCTCCATTCCTTGGCCTTGCTTGCCTGATGACTTACCCTGAATATTAATCGCTACATACATTCACTGTGGAGAAAAAACGTCAGTTTGGCCGGAGCGATGTGGATGGGTAGCCAGGGAATGGCCTTGGTACATAAAAAATCGTCAGTTTGGCCAGAGCGATGTGGATGGGGAGCCAGGGAATGGCCTTGGTACATTAAAAAACGTCAGTTTGGCCAGAGCGATGTGGATGGGTAGCCAGGGAATGGCCTTGGTACATAAAAAAACGTCAGTTTGGCCAGAGCGATGTGGATGGGTAGCCAGGGAATGGCCTTGGTACATTAAAAAACGTCAGTTTGGCCAGAGCGATGTGGATGGGTAGCCAGGGAATGGCCTTGGTACATTAAAAAACGTCATTTTGGCCAGAGCGATGTGGATGGGTAGCCAGGGAATGGCCTTGGTACATTAAAAAACGTCAGTTTGGCCAGAGCGATGTGGATGGGTAGCCAGGGAATGGCCTTGGTACATTAAAAAACGTCAGTTTGGCCAGAGCGATGTGGATGGGTAGCCAGGGAATGGCCTTGGTACATTAAAAATCGTCATTTTGGCCAGAGCGATGTGGATGGGTAGCCAGGGAATGGCCTTGGTACATTAAAAATACTTTGCAGGACAATAAACATATTTGCCTGCCACTCCTGGGCACCCTGTACATATGTGAGGTCTGTTGTGGCCCTGTTTCAGCTCCAGATGACAAAACCTCAGTGGTGTAAATTACTTGAGTAAAAATACTTGAAAGTACTACTTAAGTAGTTTTTTTTAGGGTGTCTGTACTTTACTTTACTATTTCTATTTTTGACAACTTTTACTTTTACTTCACTACATTCCTAAAGAAAATTGTATACTTTTCATCCATACAATTTCCCTGACAACCAAAAGTACTGTGTACATTTTGAATGCGTGTCCCTGGCTATCTGTAAACAAAAAAGTAAAAAAAATAAAATGGTGCCGCCTGGTTTGCTTAAAATAAGAAATTTGAAATGATTTATACTTTTACTTTTGATGCTTAAGTATATTTTAGCTATTACATCTATACTTTTCTTCAAGTAGTATTTTACTGCGTGACTTTCACTTTTACTTGAGACATTTTCTGTTATCTTTACTTTTATTCAAGTATGACAATTGGGTACTTTTTCCACCATTGAAAAACCTGCACACCCTCAGAGATTTGCAGGTCTCCCGACTTCCTTTTGGTCATTCATTTTAATCAGAGAAATATATAATAAACCAAAAAATTGCTTTAGCTGTCAATGTACATTACTGCACACAATCCTCAAATAAAATGGAGCATACATAAAATGAACAGTGTCTTTACATAGGGTCTAATGTGTATGTGTGTGAGTGAGTGAGTGAGTGAGAATTTCCTCAAACTGTACACATTAAGCAATACTCTTTTACAATATTATCAATCACACTTTGATTTGATAGATATTTAGTGTAAATATGTAGATACTGATAATGGATACGTAGGCGTAGATATGTACTATCCTAAAATAAAAATGGATCATACATAAAATAAATAAGTACCACAATTGATTTACATTAGGGATAAAGTGTGTGACAGAGACAGAGAGAGAGAGTGTGTGCATGTTGTGTTTGTTTTCTCCTTGTCAGCCACCCATCTCTGCTCTGTCAATATTAAATGGCCCAGTGTATGCACTTCTGGGTAAAGCTGTCGGGCATTGGTGGAGTGGATGGCAGATCTGAAAGAGAGATGCACAAAGTGACAGTAAGTTCAGTGCATTCGGAAAGTATTTAGACCCCTTGACTCCTTCCATTTTTTGTTACGTTACAGCCTTATTCTAACATTTTGTTTCTCTCATCATGTCATTGGTGTAGAGAGGAGTAAGCAGGAGGCAGTCCAATTTAAGCACCATAGATCAAAGCGGGACAAAACCCAAATGCTGTTGTGCTCAAAATGTACCTCAATAATCAAAAAGGCACAGGGCAAACCCAAAGTGCAAAATATAAAGTACTCAGGAAATAGTAGGAGAGATTCCTCTCAGGAAATTAAGTAACATTGACAATGACCGACAAAGACAAATGGCAGAGGGAATATATGCAGTGATACAGTGGGGATTGGAACCAGGAGTGTGTAATGATGACAAGACAAGTCCGGGATTGATGAGTGAAGGGCGTTTGACAGCAGTAGGTTCAGAGCAGCTAGATGGTCGGCGACGGCGAACGCCTGACCTGGACAGGAGGGGGAGCAAAAGCGAAGGCTGGTGTGACCGTAACCCCCCTGAGGCACTGCTCCAGCAGTGGGGCGTCGACGACCCCGAAGACGCGGTGCGGGTCGGTCGGGACGACGCCTGTAAAAGTCTCGAATGAGGGAGCGATCCAGGACGTCCCGCAATGGAACCCACACTTCTGGACCGTACCTTTCGCAGTTGACCAGGTACTGGAGAAGCCCCCCACAATTCTGTGAGTCCAGACGGAGTACGCCGGGGCCCCCTAAATGTCCAAAGGAGGGGAGGTGCGTCATGGGGTCCAGCACTAGCCAAGGGACCAGCGGCCACCGGCCTGAGGAGAGATACATGAAGTGAGGGTGAGATACGGTAATTTACAGGGAGCTGTAATCTGTGCATCACCTCACTGACTCTCCTCATTACTTTGAACAGCCCCACAAACCACGGGCTCAGCTTCCAGTCAGGGCAGGCGGAGGGGCAGAGCCTTCGTAGAAAGCTAAACCCTGTCACGGGGTGAAAGACCTGGGCTACACTGCAGTGACGATCGGCCTGTGCCTTCTGCCGGAGGACAACGTGCTGGAGACGGGTGTGATCGGTGTTACATACTCCCTCGGCATGCCGGAACCAATCGTCCACTGCAGGAGCCTCGATCTGACTCCGGTGCCGGGGCCGACTGATAGCCTAGAACACACTGAAGGGGTGTGAGGTTAGTGGAGGAGTGACGAAGGGAGTTTTGTTTGTATATTTCCAAAGACAGAAACACAGCCCACTCCCCCGGCCGGTCCTGACAGTAACTACGAAGGTACCTATCTAGTTCCTGATTTACCCTTTCCACCTGTCCATTTGATTGGGGATGGTACTCAGAGGTGAGGCTGACTGTGAACCCGTCGCTCCATGAAGGCCTTCCAGACACGGGAGGTGATCTGCTTAGACACAATGTCCTCTGGGATCCCGTAG
This sequence comes from Oncorhynchus mykiss, assembly GCF_013265735.2. Classification (NCBI taxonomy): domain Eukaryota; kingdom Metazoa; phylum Chordata; class Actinopteri; order Salmoniformes; family Salmonidae; genus Oncorhynchus; species Oncorhynchus mykiss. The sequence continues at coordinate 63,225,165 of NC_048580.1, forward strand.
TGCCAGAAGACGTGAGAGAAGAGAGCCTCCGTGGTCTGCAGGGCTATAGGAAGACCGGTCCACAACAACTAGGATGGTGGTGTGCTCCTCCAAGAGGGGAAGATCTGTAACAAAGTCCACAGAGAGATGAGACTGGGGTCGTTGTGGAACCGGCAGCAGGGGGAGTTTGCCATAGGGGAGATGTTTAGGTGTCTTGCTCTATGCGTGGGTGGAGCAGGAAGAGACGGATGTTCCAGTCCAAGATGGGCCACCAGTACTTGGCGGAGAGACAGTCGATAGTACAAGCTATACCCGGGAGCCCCGACACAGGTGCTGTGAGTGCACAGGCGAGGATACGGTCCTGCACATCAGAGGGCACCTAGATACACCCGTCAGGACAGTGGGCAGGTGAGGGCTCCTGTCGCAGGGCTCAATGGATGTCCACATTCCACACAATAGGAGCCACAATGCAGGACAAGGGAATAATGGGTATCACTTTGTCCCTCCGATCCTCTGTGTCATGCACCCGGTACAACGCATCGGCCATAACGTTCTTTGATCCCGGCTGGTAGGAGAGGGTAAAGTTAAACCTGGCGAATAACAGGGCCCACCTGGCCTGATGTGTTATGAGCCTCTTCGCTGTTTGAATGTACTCCAAGCTCCTGTGGTCTGTCCAGACAATGAATGGGTGATTAGAACCCTCCAAATCAAATCAAATATGCCGAAAACAACAAGTGTAGACTTTACCATGAAATGCTTACTTACAAGCCCTTAACCAACAGTGCTGTCCAAGAAAAATAAAACATTTACCAAGTAGGCTAAAATAAAAAGTATAATAAAAAGTAACACAATAAGAATAACAATAACAAGACTATATACAGGGGGCACCGGTACTGAGTCAGTGTGTACGGGTACAGGCTAGTTGAGGTAATATGTACATGTAGGTGGGGGCGTAGTGACTATGCATAGGGAACAAACAAACAGCGAGTAGCAGTAGTGTACAAGAGGGGGGGTGTCAATGTAAATTGTCAGGTGGCGATTTTTATGAATTGTTCAGCAGTCTAATGGCTTTGGGGGTAGAAGCTGTTGATGAGCCTTTGTCCTAGACTTGGCACTCCGGTACCGCTTGCTGTGCGGTTGCAGAGAAAACAGTCTATAGCTTGGGTGACTGGAGTCTCTGACAATTTTGTGGGCTTTCCTCTGACACCACCTATTACATAGGTCCTGGATGGCAGGAAGCTTGGCCCCAGTGATGTACTGGGCAGTTTGCACTACCCCCTGTAGCGCCTTACGGTCAGATGCCGAGCAGTTGCCATACCAGGCGGTGATGCAACCGGTCAGGATGCTCTTGATGGTGCAGCTGTCGAACCTTTTGACTATCTGGGGGCCCAAGCCAAATCTTTTCAGTCTCCTGAGGGGGAAAAGGTTTTGTCATGCCTTCTTCACGACTGTCTTTGTATGTTTGAACCATGATAGTTGGTGATGTGGACACCAAGGAACTTGAAACTCTCGACCCGCTCCACTACAGCCCCGTCGATGTTAGTGGGCCTGTTCGCCCCGCCTTTTCCTGTAGTATACGATCAGCTCCTTTGTCTTGCTCACATTGAGGGAGAGGTAGTTTTACTGGCACCACACAGCCAGTTCTCTGACCTCCCTGTAGGCCGTCTCGTCGTTGTCGGTGATCATGACTACCACTGTTGTGTTGTCAGCAAACTTAATGATGGTGTTGGAGTCGGGTTTGGCCACGCGGTCGTGGGTGAACAGGGAATACAGGAGTGGACTAAGTACACACTCCTGAGGGAACCCAGTGTTAAGAATCAGCGTGGCAGATGTATTGTTGCCTACTCTTACCACCTGGGGACGGCCCATCAGGAAGTCCAGGATCCATTTGCAGAGGGAGGAGTTTAGTCCCAGAGTCCTTAGCTTAGTGATGAGCTTTGTGGGCACTATGGTGTTGAATGCTGAGCTCTAGTCGATGAACAGCATTCTCACATAGGTGTTCCTTTTGTCCAGGTGAAAAAGGGCGGTGTGGAGTGCGATTGAGATTGCGTAATCTGTGGATCTGTTGGGGCGGTATGTGTGGGCCTATGGTGTCCGGGAGGATGCTGTTTATGTGTGCCATTGACCAGCCTTTCAAAACACTTCATGGCTACAGACGTGACTGACACAGGGTGTTAATTATTTAGGCAGGTTTCCTTCGCTCCTTTTGGTTTCAGGGACTATGGTGGTCTGCTTGAAAAATGTAGGTATTACAGACTCTGTCAGGGAGAGGCAGAAAATGTCAGTGAAGGTACTTGACAGTGTGTCTGCGCATGCTTTGAGTACACGTCCTGGTAATCCGTCTGGCCCAGCGGCTTTGTGAATGTTGACCTGTTGAAAGGTTTTGTTTACATCGGCTACTGAGAGCGTTATCACACAGTCATCCAGAACAGCTGGTGCTCTCGTACATGCTTCAGTGTTGCTTGCCTCGAAGTGAGCATAAAAGGCATTTAGCTCGTCTGGTAGGCTCGCGTCACTGGGCAGCTCACGTCTAAGTTTCCCTTTGTAGTCTGTAATAGATTTCAAGCACTGCCACATCCGCCAAGCATCAGAGCTGGTGTAGTAGGATTCAATCTTAATCCTGTACTGACGCGTTGGTGGCACAGATTGACACAGACACACCTCTTCTCTGTCCATGATATACTGGGGTTATGCAACTGTAGCCAGGGGAAACCTAAAACTATGTGGTGTGCAGGAGTCTAACATGAGGAAAGTGATGCGTTCATGGTGGTTGTGAGTAACTGTGAGGGGAAATGGGAATCATGGTCTGGCGCACCAGTCCAGACGGTTGTTAGGGCAAGGACTGGGATAGGGGGTTGTAAAGTGACTAGAAGAATGGGTAATGAGAAGGCCACTGACTGGTTTAGGAAATTGCCTGCAGCACCTGAGTCCACTAGGGCAGGACTCAGTTGGGGCCAAGATAGTCAGGGAAGGTGACGGGGAGGAGGACGGGCTGGGTGGACAGAGAGAGGAGTAAGGCATGTCCATGCCTACCTGGGAAGGTGCAGGAGTGCTCCTCGGCCTGTCACTTCCTCGGCTGGTTCTCTTTCTGGGACAGGTGTTCCAGGGGTGGTCGACTCCCCGCAGTAGGAGCAGAGACCCTGTTGACGGTGACATTGATGTTCCTCAAGGGGAAGGTGCGTCATGCCAACCTCCATGGGCTCAGTCTTGCTGGAGGTTCCTGGGAGAGACCCGAACCTCCTGGATGGGCGATGACGGTCACGCAGGAAACTATCCAGGCGGATGGCCATGGCGAAGAGCTGGTCCAGCATGAGGTCCTCATCGTGACAGGCCAGCTTGGTCAGGGCGAACCAAAAGTGGAAAATATAAAGTACTCAGGAAATAGTAGGAGACATTCCTCTCAGGAAAACAAGTAGCATTTACAATGACGACAAAGACAAAAGGCAGAGGGAGTATATATACAGTGATAGAGTGGGGATTGGAACCAGGTGTGTGTAATGATGACGAGACAAGTCCAGGGGTTGACGAGTGAAGGGCATTTGTCAAGCAGTATGTTCGGCAGCTGCTAGAAGGCCAGCAACGCAGAATGCCTGACCTGTACAGGAGGGGGAGCCAAAGCCAAGGCTGGTGTGACACATCAATCTATACACAATACAGCATAATGACAAAGCAAAAACAGGTTTTAAGAAGTGTTAGCATTTTTTTTTTTTATAAATAAAAACGGAAATAAAAACAGAAATATCACATTTACATAAATATTCAGACCCTTTACACAGTACTTTGTTGAAGCACCTTTGGCAGGGTTTACAGCCTCAAGTCTTCTTGGGTGTGACTACAAGCTTGGCAGACCTGTATTGGGGAGTTTCTCCCAATCTTCTCTGCAGACCCTCTCAAGCTCTGTCAGGTTAGATGAGGTTGCACAGCTGCACAGCTATTTTCAGGTCTCTCCAGAAATGTTAGATCGGGCTAAAGTCCTGGCTCTGGCTGGGCTTTAGCTCGATCTATAACTTGTCCCGAAAGCACTCCTGCGTTGTCTTGGCTGTGTGCTTAGGGTCGTTGTCCTGTTGGAAGGGGAACCTTCGCCTCAATCTGAGGTCCTGAGTGGTCTGGAGCAAGTTTTTGTCAAGGATCTTTCTGTACTTTGCTCAGTTCATCTTTCCCCTCGATTCTGACTAGTCTCTCCCGATAAAAAACATCCCCACAGCATGATGCTGCCACCACCACGTAGGGATGATGCCTGGTTTCCTCTAGACGTGACGCTTGGGATTCAGGCCAAAGATTTTAATCTTGGTTTCATTAGACCAGATAATCTTGTTTTTCATGTTGTTGAGCTGTATACGTTATATTTGGAAAGAATTCAGACCTGACTTCTTACACATTTTGTTACATTCCAACCTTCTAAAATTGATTAAATAAAACATTTTCCTCATCAATCTTCGCACAATACCCCTTAATGACAAATAATAATGAGCTCAGGTGCATCCAGTTTCCATTGATCATCCTTGATATGTTTCTACAACTTGATTGGAGTCCACTTGTGGTAAATTCAATTGATTGGACATGATTTGGAAAGGCACACACCTGTTTAAGTAACTTTAGGGCTAGGCGTCCCGCTAGCGGGACAACTTCCGGTGACACTGGAGGGCGTGCAATTCAAATATATAATCATAAATATTATGGATATTAAACATTTAGGTACATATAAGTGTTTTATATCGGCTGACAGATTAAATTATTGTTAATCTAACTGCACTGTCCGACTTACAGTAGCTATTACAGCTACAACATGCCATGCGATTATTTGAGGACGACGCCCCACATCAAAATATTTTTTTCCCTCCGGCTCATGCATTCAGGTTTCATACATTCACAAATAACGATTAAATATTCACTTACTTTTTGAAAATCTTCCTCTGATTTGTCATCCAGATGGTCCCATCTATAACATGTAGTGTTGTTTTGTTAGATAAAATCCTTCTTTATTTCCCAAAAAGTCCATTTAGTTGGCGCCATCGATTTGAGTAATCCACTCATTCAGTATGCAGAGAAAGGAATCAAAAAATCTATCAAAATACGTTTCCATTCACTCCTCAGATACCCTAAAATGTAATCAAACTATAACATTTCTTACAGAAAGAAGTATGTTCAATAGGATACCGATTTTAGCAGGTGCGTCCTGTCATCATGGCGCTCGCAAACAAGAATTTCCAAGACCGTGTCCCTGTACTAAAACGGATGTTTCTTATTCATTTTTAAAGTTACAAGCCTGAAACCTTGAACATAGACTGCTGACACCCTGTGGAAGCCATAGGAATTGTACCCATGGAGCTAATTTTCAATATAACCTTTTACTTGCCTTTCTAAGTGGATGGGCTCTCAAAACAAAATCAGGTTGGTTTTCCTTTGGATTTTCTCCTACCATATCTATTGGGTTATATTCTCCTACATTATTTTAACATTTCTACAAACGTCAAAGTGTCTTCTTTCCGCGCCCAGGCTCTGTCGTAACCGGCCGCGACCGGGAGGTCCGTGGGGCGACGCACAATTGGCCTAGCGTCGCCCGGGTTAGGGAGGGCTTGGTCGGTAGGGGTGTCCTTGTCTCATCAAGCATCAGCGACTCCTGTGGCGGGCTGGGCGCAGTGTACGCTAACCAAGGTGGCCAGGTGCACGGTGTTTCCTCCGGCGCATTGGTGCGGCTGGCTTCCGGGTTGGATGTGCGCTGTGTTAAGAAGCAGTGCGGCTTGGTTGGGTTGTGTATCGGAGGACGCATGACTTTCAACCTTCGTCTCTCCCGAGCCCGTACGGGAGTTGTAGCGATGAGACAGGATAGTAGCTACTACAACAATTGGATACCACGAAATTGGGGAGAAAAAGGGATAAAATTCACACAAAAAAAAAAAAAAAAAGTGTCTTCTTTCCAATGGTACCAATTATATGCATATCCTGGCTTCAGGGCATGTCATTCATGCAAAAATTGAGAAAAAAGGGGCCTAGCCCTAATAAGGTCCCACAGTTGACAGTGCATATCAGATCAAAAACCAAGCCATGTGGTAGAATGAATTGTCCGTAGAGCTCTGAGACAGGATTGTGACGAGGCACAGTTCTGGGGAAGGGTCCCAAAAAATCAATGCAGCACTGAAAGTCCCAAATAACAGTGTGGTCTCCATCATTCTTAAATGGAAGAAGTTTGGAACCACCAAGACATCCTAGAGCTGGCTGTGCGGCCAAACTGAGCAATCGGGGGAGAAGGGCCTTGGTCAGGGAAGATTTCCAAGACCCCAATGGTCACTCTGACAGAGCTCCATAGTTCCTCTGTTTAGATGGGAGAAACATCCAGAAGTACAACCATATCTGCAGCACTCCACCAATCAGCCATTTATGGTAGAGTGGCCAGAAGGAAGCCACTTCTCTGTAAATGGCACATGACATCTCTAGTCTGATGAAATCAAGATTTTATTATATGGCCTGAATGCCAAGCGTCACGTCTGGAGGAAATCTGGCACCATCCCTATGGTCAAGCATGGTGGAGGCAGCATCATGCTGTGGGGATGTTTTTCAGTGGCATGGACTGGGAGACTAGTCAGGATCGAGGGAAAGATGAATGGAGCAAAGTACAGAAATATCCTTGATGAAAACCTGGCTTCGGGACAGGTCTCTGAATGTCCTTGAGTGGCCCAGCCAGAGCCCGGACTTGAGCCCGATCAGACATCTTTCATCCAACCTGACAGAGTTTGAGAGGATCTGCAGAGAAGAATGGGAGAAACTCCACAAATACAGATGTGCTAAGCCTGTAGTGTCATTCCCATGGAGACTTGAGGCTGTATTTGCTGTAAAAAGTGATTCAACAAAGTACTGAGTAGAGGGTCTGAATACTTATGTAAATGTGAAATTTCCGTTATTTTATTTTTAATACATTTGCAAAAATGTATAAACCTGTTTTTGCTTTGTCATTATGGAGTATGTTGTGTAGATTGACGAGGAGAAAAAATAATGAATAGTCGCCTCTACATTGTTGACATTGAGACTTATGAGGCATCTGTTTCTCAAACTAGACACTCTAATGTACTTGTCATCTTGCTCAGTTGTGCAATGGGGCCTCATAATCCTCTTTCTGTTCTGGTTAGGGCCAGTTTGCAGTGTTCTGTGAAGGGAGTAGTACACAGCGTTGTACGAGATCTTCAGTTTCTTGGCAATTTCTAGCATGGAATAGCCTTCATTTCTCGGAACAAAAGTAGACCGACGAGTTTCAGAAGAAAGGTCTTTGTTTCTGACAATTTTGAGCCGGTAATCGAACGCACAAATGCTGATGCTCCAGATACTCAACTCGTCTAAAGAAGGCCAGTTGTATTGCTTCTTTAATCAAGACAGATTTCAGCTGTGCTAACATAATTGCAAAAGGGTTTTCTAATGATCAATTATACTTTTTAAATTATTAACTTGGATTAGCTAACACAACGTGCCATTGGAACACAGGAGTGATGGTTGCTGATAATGGGCCTTTGTATGCCTATGTTAATATTCCATAAAAATCTGCTGTTTTCAGCTATCATAGTCATTAACAACATTACAATGTCTACACTGTATTTCCGATCAATTTGATGTTATTTTAATGGACAAAAAAATGAGCTTTTCTTTCAAAAACAAGGACATTTCAAAGTGACCCCAAGCATCTGAAAGGTACTGTAGGTCATTGGAAAAATCATTAGCTTTTATTTTATCATGCTACCTGTTGTGATTGGATACAGCCAATAAATAAATAAATAAATAGCTTATTGATGATGATAAACCTTACTCTCACATATTCTGCATCCCAGTCTTTCATGAAAACAGTATTGTAATACCGATGTAGGATCTTAATTTGATCACTCTTTTGTTGATGACAATTTTCCTGAAATGCAGATGAGCTTCATGATTTACATAAATTCACTGAAAACCCCCACTAACACACGGTTATAGTAACAGTATTGCACTTTTCATGTCGCCTACTGTTGTCCAGTTAATAGCCTAACCACCTATCAAGCAACATCATCATGATATACTGTATATGTTTATTTTCTTTTGAAAATCTGCCACTGCACACTAGATAGAACACCTTTTTTAACACACCTTTTTCAACAGAGATCTGGCAAAAAGGGCATAGTTCTCAAGTAAATGTCATATCCACCAAAGCAGTATAGGCATGGATAAAGATAATGTGATCTCTCTACAATATTAGTTAATTTAACCATTTCCAGACCCAACGAATAACAGAACAGTAGGAAGGCTATTGTTGCTGTATTGTAGCCTACTTTCCCCTACTCCATTAACCAACTACTAGCTAGTGACAAGGCTACGTTGTTATCATTTAGTAATGTTTTATTGTAGCCCACTCTACTCCATATCAACACACTTGTCAACTACTAGTGACAAGGCTATAATCTTGTCATTCGGTAATATTGTAACGGTACTGTAGCCTACTGTAGAACACATTAACCAATTAGCTAGCTAGTGATAGCTTCGCTAGCTAGCTCCAAAGAAACAACCAATGACATCAACAGGCTTTTCAACTAAATATTTATCTTGCTTGTATGATTAAAAGTAAAACAACTTTTAAGATGGTTACAAAGTTCGAAAGCAAAGTTGACTTACCGGTCTGCTGATATTGGGAACTAGATGGAGGCATCCACATAGGAGGTTAGCTAGCGCAGTTAGCGTCGTTAGCATTAATCAGCTAGCAGCGCTAGCATGTTAGCTATAAAACTCTATTTCCAACAAGACTGTTGAGGTCAAAAACGTAAGAAACTATGTTAAGCCATATTGATTTAGTAAGATAAGTCAAATCTGTCTGAAATAATTAACAGGCAGAACGTACATTTCTGTGAGTCACTAGCTAGCTTGCTGGCTCATTGAGTGCTGCAGGGCGATTTAGGGGTGCAAGTTCGAATCCAGCAATAAAAAGTTGTTTTTGCTATTTCCTTTTTAAACCTATCCCAAACATTAACCTTTACCTTAACCATACCGAGTTAATGCCTAACCTTAAGATTTTGGACTAAATGGCTAAACTTAACCTCCGGAACTTGACATTTGAGAACATGGATAAACGTCTAATTCTGAAGTGAGACTGTGAGAGTTAGTTGGTTTTGTTGGAGGTGGAATTGTCAAATCCAGAAGCTGCTCCTGGCATTATATGTAAAGCTGACATTGCCATTGCCTGTACAGAGTCACATAAAGAGAAATCCCATGCAGCTTTGTTCAAAAGTTCGAACACTGGAATGAGAGATATAATCTACACCTCGATTCTGGGATAGAAATCCTCATTATTTTGTTGAATGACTTTCAATTTGAGCATCATTATTTCCATATAGCCTTAATTTTCTCGTTCTGAACTTCTAATGTGAGAGGGAGGGGTGTGGCTTCGTGACAATAATCAAGAGCAGCTGCTTACCTATATGACGGCTCCAATGCAGTTCTATGTTTTATATCAAACCTTGAGGGGCTGTGGTAGTGGAAAATATCAAACTGGTGGATATAGTATGTCTGTAGCTGTTACGAAAGCTTCTTCTATTTAGTGGGTTGATGACAATGCAGCATCCAATAGTCTGCTCTGGTTATCTCTCTCTCTCTCTCTCACTCACTCACTCACTCACTCACTCACTCACTCACTCACTCACTCAATTACTACAACTACTGATCACAGTGGATGTGCGTCAGATGTGTAACTACAGCCTTACATTGGTGCTCTGTTTGAGAAAGAAATGCTTCTATTCAACAGAGACATCTTGACTGCCTGGAGGTAGAAATTGGTTCAAATTGTCAAAACAGTGGCTGCAGTGTGCCTTGTGTTCATGCAGTGTACGTGTGTGTTTGTGTGTGAGTCATGTGCGCACATGTGTTTGTCTTTGGGCAGATTAGAGAATTCATTGCTACTATTTTGTGCCGAGTGCAGTGCCCCATGGGTGCAGCTGCATTAAACGAGCTGCAACCTACACTATGATGATCAGAGAAATACCTTCTCCACGGCCCATAAGTCTTCATCTGCTTTGTTCTCACGAGGAGAAGAGGTAGTCTGAGGACACACAGCAAAGCCACAGTAGTGTGTGTGTGTGTGTGTGTGTAGACTGATCTGCCTTGTGTGTGATCTGCCTTGGCACAATGAGGTATGTGTGTGTGTGTCACTTTGTGTTCTACATCATTCCCTGAGGGGCTGTGGTAGTGGTGCAGGTCAAACTGGTGGATACATGTCTATAGCTGTTACTAAAGCTTATTCTATTTAGTGGGTTGATCCCATTATTAATCATTGAGAGTAAAATATTTTTTTACAAGTGAGCCCTGCATCAACACAATTTACAAATACCATATAATACAAGTATACAAGATTACAAAACATTCTCAAGAGAAACATCACATTTTTCAGCAAAGCGGTCCCCAAACAACATGTTGAACTGCCTGAGAGTCACTAGTATATATAGTTGTAGGGATCTTCTAAAGATTGTTACATACATGGGGTGCAAAGAAACCAAAAGCAGATTTACCTAACTCTTTGGAGACTGCAGGATTATTTTCCTGCTCTAGCAAACTGGCTCAAATTAAGGTCCTACATCTGTACTCACAGCCTGGTTCAGGCGAATTGATGAAAGCCTCCGAATAAGCAATGAGTGATGAACAGTATCAAATTCCTTAATCAAATCAAATCAAATGTATTTATATAGCCCTTCTTACATCAGCTGATATATCAAAGTGCTATACAGAAACCCAGCAGCAAGCTGCACCAACCCAACAGCAAGCAGTGCAGGTGTAGAAGCCCGGTCAGTGGAGAGGGCAGCACAATGTTGCCTTTTATCTACACAATGAATCACATATCCTCACAACGCATCCATAGTCTTTTTTCTGGTTATTATACCACACGTATGCATACACACATGCATGTGCACACACACACACATATACACACACACACAAATACACACACACACAATGACCTCCACCACGTGTGTCCCGTGGCTTTACTCTGGGGAGATTTCCAAAAGATAACTATGACTTCTGATTTGGGGGTTTCCAGATGTGTAACCACAGCCTAACGTTGGAGCTCTGTGAAAGAAAGACCCGTCTCTATTCAGCAGAGACATCTTGACTGCCAGGAGGTAGAAATTGGTTCAAATTGTCAAAACAGTGACTTGAACACAAATATACAAACAGTGGCTGCAGTGTGCCTTTTGTATCAGTACTTACCCGCCTACCCGCCCACTTTGTGTCTGTCTGTGTGTTTCGCAGTATGTGTGTGTGTGTGTGTGTGTTTGATCTCTCACTTCTCTTTATGTCTTTGAGCCAATACTTTTAATATGTGGCTTCTTTTCTGTGCTTTTTACTATGGCTGTGTAGGCAGCCAGATCGCTCAAGATCCAATGTGAAATTGGACGACCGTCCAGGTAAGCAGGACATCGATAGATGACTTAAAAACCCGCCACCAGGAGCAACATTGAGAGTTATTACCATCAGGTATGCTTGCAGGTTGCTAGGGCATTGTGGATGGGGATGTTGCATGGGCGTATGCCGCGAGCTCTGGCTTTGAGTGTTCCCTCTTCAGTACCAGTCCTGGGTATTTTTTGTTGTTGTTGCTGTTTTAACCCTATTCCAACCTTAACCATTACCTGAACCATTTGAAATTCATGTCTAAACTTAACCGTCGAGTTGTTTTTGTTTTGACCCTATCCCAAAACTTAACCCTTACCTTAACCATTTGGAATGAATGCCTAAACTCAACCTTCGTAATTTGACCTACAGTGGTTCTTCCTTTAAACGTTACGATGTTCTGCCATGACCATTAGTGGTAAAAGGTGGCATCCTATCATTGCACCACACTATCAGATGGGGGAGTTAGAACGCTGATCTATCTGTAGTCTAAACTGTGGCAATTAATGGAGGCGTTTTCAGTCTGAGAGTCTCTCCTCTGGCACCAGAGTCCTGCATCAGGCAACAACAAAAAAAACTGTCAGTGGTCTTGGAGTTAAGAGAGAACTTGGGTAAATACAATCGGTGGACTGATGATTTTTGAAAAATAGGCACGGTTGTGGGCTTTTGGTTTCTCTCCCGCTAAAAACAGGGGGAAAAAGTAGGGAACTTGTCTGTCGACCCTGCATTAAAGACCAAAATTGGTTAAAGAAAATTGTGATGAAGAAAAATATAAACCAGTTTCATTTCAAAGATATTGGTTCCCATTTGGGACTCTACCCTCCCACGTTCAGCTGGAACGGTGGCGCATGGAACGCAAAAATATTATTAGAAATATTTAACCTCCACACATTAACAAGTCCAATAGCTCAAATGAAAGATAAACACCTTGTTCATCTAGCCAGCAAGTCAGATTTCTAAAATGTTTTACGGCGAAAACATAGCACATATATATGTCAAACCACCACCAGACACAGCTCATTTGAATAGCCAAAACATGCAATCAACAAACGCAGGATTAAAAATTAAATCATTCACTAACCTTTTGAAAATCTTCATCAGATGACAGTAATAGGACATGTTACACAGTACATTTTTTTTTCTCAATAATATGCCATTTATATCCATAAATGTCCATTTACATTGAGTTCATGTTCAGAAATTACTCAAAAATGTCCGCAGGAAATCTAGGTAGCGCGGCAAGATAACGTAAATAGACATCATAAACTTTGACTAAATATACATGTTCTACATATAGTTAGAAAGATACACTGCTTCTTTATGCAATCGCTTTGTTACAATTATTTTAAGTTACAGAAATCGCACACTATTCAATATTCTGAGACGGCGCTCAGATATAAGCTACATTTCTCCGTAATGTTGGAGTCAACAGAAACACAGATTTCAGCATAAATATTCCCTTACCTTCGATGGTCTTCGTTCAGAATGTTCTGGAAAGGTTCATACTTACCCAATACATCGTTTGGTTTCAAGTCTTGCGTCTTTGTATTAGCTACTGCTAATAACATCAGCTGAAATGCACCCAAAATGTCCTCTGGTCCGGAAAAGTTGCGCATCAAAACTTCAAAATTACATATTATATGTCGACTAAACTGGTCAAACTAAGTGCAGAATCAAGCTTTAGGATGTTATAGACATACTAAACAATTTTCAATTCAATCGGTCATTGCTTGTACTTCATCTGGGTGCTGGAACAAAGGAATGGCTGGGACCAATTCGCGCCCCAACGCACAACATATTTTCCCATGGCACACACTAATTTCACTCCCATAGGGCCAATTCTCGCGGGATTTGAACGATTAAAAGCTCTACTGAATGAGGACAGAATCATAACTGGTTGGGAAGGGTGGGGGCGATGACGTCAAAGTTGCTCCAACTTTCATGACCACAAAAACTAGTTTGGAAGAATGCCTGCCCTGTGAGTTCTGCTATACTTACAGACATAATTCCAACGGTTTTAGAAGCTTTAGAGTGTTTTCTATCCAATACTAATTATTATATGCATATATTAGCAATTTTTGACAGATTTTCTTTTCAGTTTACTAGGGGTACCCAATTCCTCCAAAGGGGGCATAAGTCTGCCATATCCTTAACAGGTTTTAAGGATGAAAAAATTGACAGCTGTGCCATACAGACTGTAAAATTGTTGGGAAGAGATTTTCGATGTACAAATTCCATGGTACATGGTTTATGAATTGACACACAATTTTCAGTTTATTATAACCTACTGCAGGCCTTAAACAAGTGGGTTTAACCTTCTGAAATAATGATTATACTGAAGATAGAAGACGCCTCTTAATGAGTTCTGACAGTCGATCTGTTATCCAACGATTATTATTATTACTAATACTGAATGACAGAGCATGGGGAATGTTCTTGATAAATAAATCAGATTTATTTTTATCAGCCATCAACATAGATGGCTGACAAAAACACTAGGATGGAAGCAAATGTACAGTGCCTTGCGAAAGTATTCGGCCCCCTTGAACTTTTCGACCTTTTGCCACATTTCAGGCTTCAAACATAAAGATATAAAACTGTATTTTTTTGTGAAGAATCAACAACAAGTGGGACAAAATCATGAAGTGGAACAACATTTATTGGATATTTCAAACTTTTTTAGCAAATCAAAAACTGAAAAATTGGGCGTGCAAAATTATTCAGCCCCCTTAAGTTAATAGTTTGTAGCGCCACCTTTTGCTGCGATTACAGCTGTAAGTCGCTTGGGGTATGTCTCTATCAGTTTTGCACATCGAGAGACTGAATTTTTTCCCATTCCTCCTTGCAAAACAGCTCGAGCTCAGTGAGGTTGGATGGAGAGCATTTGTGAACAGCAGTTTTCAGTTCTTTCCACAGATTCTCGATTGGATTCAGGTCTGGACTTTGACTTGGCCATTCTAACAACTGGATATGTTTATTATTGAACCATTCCATTGTAGATTTTGCTTTATGTTTTGGATCATTGTCTTGTTGGAAGACAAATCTCCGTCCCAGTCTCAGGTCTTTTGCAGACTCCATCAGGTTTTCTTCCAGAATGGTCCTGTATTTGGCTCCATCCATCTTCCCATAAATTTTAACCATCTTCCCTGTCCCTGCTGAAGAAAAGCAGGCCCAAACCATGATGCTGCCACCACCATGTTTGACAGTGAGGATGGTGTGTTGAGCTGTGTTGCTTTTACGCCAAACATAACGTTTTGCATTGTTGCCAAAAACTTAAATTTTGGTTTCATCTGACCAGAGCACATTCTTCCACATGTTTGGTGTGTCTCCCAGGTGGCTTGTGGCAAACTTTAAACAACACTTTTTATGGATATCTTTAACCTTTCTGATCTCCCCATCCCGGATCCGGGATCGTGAATACAGACTCAACCTCATTACCATAACGCAACGTTAACTATTCATGAAAATCGCAAATGAAATGAAATAAATATGCCATCTCTCAAGCTTAGCCTTTTGTAAACAACACTGTCATCTCAGATTTTCAAAATATGCTTCTGAACCATAGGAAAACAATCATTTGTGTAAAAGTAGCTAGCTGGCGTAGCATTTAGCGTTAGCATTAGCGTTAGCATCCAGCACGCAACATTTCAACAAAAACATAAAAGCCTACAAATAAAATAATTTACCTTTGAAGAACTTCGGATGTTTTCAATGAGGAGACTCTCAGTTAGGTAGCAAATGCTCAGTTTTTCCAAAAAGATTCTTTGTGTATTAGAAATAGCTCCGTTTTGTACATCACATTTGGCTACCAAAAAAAAACGAAAATTCAGTCCTCAAAACGAGAACTTTTTTCCAAATTAACTCCGTAATATCGACTGAAAACATGGCAAACGTTGTTTAGAATCAATCCTCAAGGTGTTTTTCACATATCTCTTCGATGATATATCGTTCGTGGAAGCATGGTTTCTCCTCTCAATCAAATGGAAAAATACTTGCACCTGGCTTTGCGCAACAATTTCGACGCAGGACACCAGGCGGACAATTGGAAAATGTAGTCTCTTATGGTCAATCTTCCAATGATATGCCTACAAATACGTCACAATGCTGCCGACATCTTGGGGAAATGGCAGAAGGTCTAAGCTTATTCCTGTCGCATTCACAGCCATATAAGGAGACATTAGAAAACAGAGCTTCAGATATTCTGCTCATTTCCTGTTTGACGTTTCATCTTGGTTTCGCCTGTAGAATGAGTTCTGGGGCACTTACAGACAATATCTTTGCAGATTCTGAAACTTCAGAGTGTTTTCTTTCCAAAACTGTCAATAATATGCATAGTCAAGCATCTTTTCGTGACAAAATATCGCGCTTAAAACAGGAACGTTTTTTATCCAAAAATGAAATAGCGCCCCTAGAGATGCAACAGGTTTAAGCAATGGCTTTCTTCTTGCCACTCTTCCATAAAGGCCAGATTTGTGCAATATACGACTGATTGTTGTCCTATGGACAGAGTCTCCCACCTCAGCTGTAGATCTCTGCAGTTCATCCAGAGTGATCATGGGCCTCTTGGCTGCATCTCTGATCACTCTTCTCCTTGTATGAGCTGAAAGTTTAGAGGGACGGCCAGGTCTTGGTAGATTTGCAGTGGTCTGATACTCCTTCCATTTCAATATTATCGCTTGCACAGTGCTCCTTGGGATGTTTAAAGCTTGGGAAATCTTTTTGTATCCAAATCCGGCTTTAAACTTCTTCACAACAGTATCTCGGACCTGCCTGGTGTGTTCCTTGTTCTTCATGATGCTCTCTGCGCTTTTAACGGACCTCTGAGACTATCACAGTGCAGGTGCATTTATACGGAGACTTGATTACACACAGGTGGATTGTATTTATCATCATTAGTCATTTAGGTCAACATTGGATCATTCAGAGATCCTCACTGAACTTCTGGAGAGAGTTTGCTGCACTGAAAGTAAAGGGGCTGAATAATTCTGCACGCCCAATTTTTCAGTTTTTGATTTGTTAAAAAAGTCTGAAATATCCAATAAATGTCGTTCCACTTCATGATTGTGTCCCACTTGTTGTTGATTCTTCACAAAAAAATACCGTTTTATATCTTTATGTTTGAAGCCTGAAATGTGGCAAAAGGTCGCAAAGTTCAAGGGGGCCGAATACTTTCGCAAGGCACTGTAAGTGATTATAACATCATAAGGAGGAGTCATGCTAAAAATGTAACGCAAACTCACTCACTTTTGTACATCGCCTTGGTCCGTACAATTTACCTTATTTTAGCGCCCCAAAAACGTAATACTTCCATACTTCCATACAATACTTGTAATGTCAATACCATTGTAAAGCACAATTTCTCCCCTTTCCAACAGAATCAATGACATGACCCCCACACTGCCTATTTCTGCATGATTCAAGAAGGCAATGAGCCCCGTCGGGTCTTTTTAAAAATGGCGGGTGGGGAAGCGAAACTAATGCGTGGTAGTGAGAAGGAGAGATGTTGTGTGGGACAATTTGCTTTTTTTCACTCGATCTGTCCAACTTATCACCTTATCGCCTCTAAAATGTAAATAAAACACTATAAAGAGTTTATATAATGTGTCATTCCATGCCTATTTGAAGGTTTGTGTCGAATTTGAATCTGGTTTTTAGGGCGGTGCTAAAGTGATCTTCCGAAGTAAACAGCGGCTTTGAGAATGATGATCGCTTGCAGTGATGATGCAAAAAATGACTAGGCATCCCCCTTACCCCGTCACTGTCCATTTCTTACCCCGTCACTGTCCATTTCTTGTTTTTAAATGATGAGAGAAGTGCTACACCTGGTGGAGAGAGATTGTAAGACAGAAATAGTTGCTTTATGTGTGCTGTAAGTTACGGCATGACACGTCCCGATGTAACAGAGGGTCCGTTTTTTCAACTTTTCTCCAATACTATAGAGCCATTACCATGTCGATCAACGCTTGAATAGAAACATAGTTCACACCCCAGATTTTGAAGTCAACACAGTCGCTACAGTCCCATTAGATTTCTTTGCAGCCTCATTTGAATGTTGTGGTTGCGCACATTTGTTCAGAATGGGGTGAGTTTACGATACAGTTGAGAGGCATATGTTAGATAATGTAAGAAACAAACGATTTTGCATATATACAACAATCGTGATTTAGTAAGCTAGCTGAATAGCTAACATTAGCCAGCTAGCTGGCTAGCTTTATGGGTGTTGTGACAGGAGTATGAAATTGAAACTTTGATTGTTTAATGTTTTAGGGACTCCTGAAACAACAATTGAATGTACAATTTTGTAAGCCTGCCTTGCTGAGATTTGTTATGCAATGCAGATAGATGAAGTAACGTAGCTAGCTAACTATTTTCTTGCTTATTGTGCAGTGAAGGATAAAAATAACTGTATGCCTATGGATGTGTAGCTAGCTATGTAGCCAATCTGTGTATGGACCCTAAAAAGTTTGGTATACATGTTAGTTCAGAAGCTAGTTATGAACCTCATCATAGCCAGTTGTATCAACTTCAAAACAGTCTGAATTACATTAATAAAGCCTATGGATTGAGTAGAATATAATATCACTTTGTGCCAAGGATGCATGTAGTTATTACCATGCATGAGATCCCCCCACATTGTAATCTGTACATTTAATATATTCACTGATCATGTACTTTACCTTGGCAAATAAAGGTGCAGTTCAGGTATGAATGTCTTTGAGATTATTTTTCAGTCATATCCAATACCAGGAGTATCAAATTCCAGTCTTTGAATGATGCTTGCCTGCATGTATGTATTACAAATATACACTTCAACAGTGTTTACCAATCTTGGTCCTGGGGCATCAATGGTTACACACTGGAACTATGCAATAGACTAGAAACATGATTTAACTAGTTAAAGGCTGAGTTGTAATTCGTATATACTCTAAAACCGGTTAATCGCAATATTTAATTTCCTTCATCTGCACTGACTTGATAAACACAGGAGAGATGTAGTGTTTCATCAAAGGAGAGACTTAATTTCAACCAGTAGAGAATGTGAAATGCTTTTTTTGAAATAAGTTCATTATCCAAGTGTTATACATGCATTATTTGTATTTATTAAAAAAAAAAGTATTTAACCTTTATTTAACCAGGTAGGCTAGTTGAGAACAAGTTCTCATTTGCAACTGCAACCTGGCCAACAAAAGCATAGCAATTCGACACATACAACAGAGTTACACATGGAATAAACAAAACATAGTCTATAATACAGTAGAACAAAAGAAAACAAAAAGTCTATATACAGTGAGTGCAAATGAGGTAAGTTAAGGGAGTTACAGCAATAAATTGGCCATGGTGGCGAAGTAATTACAATATAGCAATTAAACAGTTGTATATGTGCAGAAGATGAATGTGCAAGTAGAGATACTGGGGTGCAAAGAGCAAGATAAATAAATAAATACTGCATGGGGATGAGGTAGGTAGATAGATGGGCTGTTTACAGATGGGCTATGTACAAGTGCAGTGATCTGTGAGCTGCTCTGACAGCTGGTGCTTAAAGCTAGTGAAGGAGATATGAGTCTCCAGCTTCAGAGATTTTTGCAGTTCATTCCAGTCATTGGCAGCAGAGAACTATTATAATTGTAATATTATAAATACAAGTTCAATCTGTACTTCAGTGCACATCTGGTGAGCATTATGAAAACAGAGGAAGAAAGAGGTGGATAGAGAGAGGTGTAAAACACAGAAAGGGAAAGAGGTAAGAACAGAGGAGCAGGGAAGTCAGCATATGATTAATGAATCACAGTGCTACGTTAATATTCTCTCAGTTCATCACAATTACATAATAGTGTCTCTAGTGTTGTCTCATAACCAGCCCTGGGCTCCCAGTCGGCCGGATGGTTATCTTGATACTACCCATCCCGGATCCGGGAGCGTAATCATCGCCTGACACTAATTAGCATAACGTAACGGACATAAATATCCCTAGAAAATATTCTTATTCATGAAAATCACAAATGAAATATATTGAGACACAGCTTAGCCTTTTGTTAATCACCCTGTCATCTCAGATTTTCAAAATATGCTTTACAGCCAAAGCTAGAAAAGCATTTGTGTAAGTGTTATCGATAGCCTAGCATTATGCCTTGCTAGCAGCAGGCAACCTTGTCACAAATCAGAAGAAATATCAAATTAAATTGTTTACCTTTGATGAACTTCGGATGTTTTCACTCACGAGACTCCCAGGTAGATAGCCAAAGTTAATTTTTTCCCAAAATATTATTTTTGTAGGCGAAATAGCTCCGTTTGTTCTTCACGTTTGGCTGAGAAATCGACTGGAAATTGCAGTCAGGAAAATGGCTCCATAATATCGTCAGAAACATGGCAAACGTTGTTTAGAATCCATCCTCAAGGTGCTTTTCTTATATCTATTCGATAATATAAATATATATATATATATATGTCAATTATATACATATTCTAGCATCTTTTCCTGACAAAATATCCCGTTTAAAACAGGAACGTTTTTTTTCCAAAAATTAAAATGCTGCCCCCTAGTACCAAGAGGTTAAGAGCGGGTGAGGTGGCAAAAACGGGACTGGGGGTTGGCATCCTCTCTTACATCAAAACATACCTACAGACGAGAGAGATGGAGAGCTAGAGAGATAGCATGTTTAAGCCTTGTGTTTTTTTATTCTAACACTGTCAGTTATCGTAATCATCAGGATGTGAAATGCAAAACTGACCTTGGATCATTAACCTCTCTACGCTAGCATCCCACCACGTCAACAGCCAGTGAAACTGCAGGGCGCCAAATTCAAAACAGAAATCCCATAATTAAAATTCCTCAAACATACAAGTTTTTTATACTATTTTAAAGATACACTAGTTGTAAATCCAGCCACAGTGTCCGATTTCAAAAAGGCTTTACAACGAAAGCTCACCAAACGATTATGTTAGGTCAGAGCCAAGTCACAGAAAAACACAGCCATTTTTCCAGCCAAAGAGTCACAAAAAACTGAAATAGAGACAATTCATCACTAACCTTTGATGATCTTCATCAAATGACACTCATAGGACTTCATGTTACACAATGCATGTATGTTTTGTTCGGTAAAGTTCATATTTATATCGAAAAATCTGAGTTTACATTGGCGCGTTATGTTCAGTAGTTCCAAAATATCCGCTGATTTTTGCAGAGAGCCACATCAATTTACAGAAATACTCATAATAAACATTGCTAAAAGATACAACTGTTATGCATGACATTTTAGATCCACTTCTCCTTAATCAACTGCTGTGTCAGATTTCAAAAAAACTTAACTGAAAAAGCACACCATGCAATAATCTGAGTACAACGCTCAGAGACCAAAACAACCCAAACAGTTGTCCACCTTGTGTAGTCAACAGAAGTCAGAAATAGCATTATAAATATTAATTTACCTTTGATGATCTTCATCAGAATGCACTCCCAGGAATCCCAGTTACACAATAAATGTTTGTTTTGTTGGATAATGTTGGATAACGTCCATAATTTATGTCCAAATACCTCCTTTTTGTTCGCGCGTTTAGCCTAGTAATCCAAATTCATAAACTTTTGATATTGACTAAATACTTATTTTTCAACATAATTTGCAAATAAATTCATTTAAAATTCCTACAATGTGATTTTCTGGATTTGTTTTTCTCATTTTGTCTGTCATAGTTGAAGTGTACCTATGATGAAACTTACAGGCCTCTCTCATCTTTTTAAGTGGGAGAACTTGCACAATTGGTGGCTGATATATATGACACACACACACACACACACATCTATATATATATATATGTGTGTGTGTGTGTGTGTGTTTGTGTCATCTTTAACATTCCCTGTCTTGAATACAATCAGCAGAGCATCTCCAAGTTCTTCTTAATGGCTAAAGGTGGCATGCCTGTGACAGGACCCATAGAAGACCCTGTCACTTAGCAATCGGCTTGTGGACACACACACGGACACGCAAACACACAGACCCAGAGAGGTCCCTCCACAGCTGTGAAGGCACCAGGTTGACTGTCTCTGGTTCACTGACACTACCCCTCTGTTCCCTGTCCCAGTGTGTAACCAGGGTGACAAGCAGAGTATAAAGGCAGTATTGGTAGACCATGGGATTGCTGTTACTTCAGAAGGATATAATGAGGGGAGTCAGGAGGGAGTGATCGTGTGAGATCTATGTGAGTGAGTAGGGGTAGTGGTTAGGGGATTATCTGGGACCCAGCTGGAAGGAAGATCTCCATCTCATGAGATTTTAAGTGGAATTTAATGATCTCCATGTATATGGTCATGGAGAGTCTTTGTTATTCACTGGTTGTCATTTTCTTGTGGCAACAGGTCACAAATCTTGCTGCTGTGATGGCAACCTGAGGTATTTTACCCAACATATATGGGAGTTTATTTACATTTTTTGAATTCTTTGTGTATCCGAGGGAAATGTGTGTATCTAATATGGTCATACAATTGGCAAGAGGTTTTTTTTAATATTTTTTTTATTTCACCTTTATTCAACCAGGTAGGCAAGTTGAGAACAAGTTCTCATTTACAATTGCGACCTGGCAAAGATAAAGCAAAGCAGTTCGACACATACAACGACACAGAGTTACACATGGAGTAAAACAAACATACAGTCAATAATAGAGTAGAAACAAGTCTATATACGATGTGAGCAAATGAGGTGAGATAAGGGAGGTAAAGGCAAAAAAAGGCCATGGTGGCAAAGTAAATACAATATACTAAGTAAAACACTGGAATGGTAGATTTGCAGTGGAAGAATGTGCAAAGTAGAAATAAAAAATAATGGGGAGCAAAATAAATAAATGAATAAATAATATAAAATAAATACAGTAGGGAAAGAGGTAGTTGTTTGGGGCTAAATTATAGGTGGGCTATGTACAGGTGCAGTAATCTGTGAGCTGCTCTGACAACTGGTGCTTAAAGCTAGTGAGGGAGATAAGTGTTTCCAGTTTCAGAGATTTTTGTAGTTCGTTCCAGTCATTGGCAGCAGAGAACTGGAAGGAGAGGCGGCCAAAGAAATAATTGGTTTTGGGGGTGACCAGAGAGATATACCTGCTGGAGCGTGTGCTACAGGTGGGTGATTCTATGGTGACCAGCGAGCTGAGATAAAGGGGGACTTTACCTAGCAGGGTCTTGAAGATGACATGGAGCCAGTGGGTTTGGCGACGAGTATGAAGCGAGGGCCAGCCAACGAGAGCGTACAGGTCGCAATAGTGGGTAGTATATGGGGCTTTGGTGACAAAACGGATGGCACTGTGATAGACTGCATCCAATTTGCTGAGTAGGGCACCTTTTCATCCAAGCTACTCAATACTGCCCCTGCCCCTGCAGTCATAAAAAGTTAAGTATAGCCAGTTGTAATTTGTGGTATGTATATTTTGTAATTTAATTGAGGATACCATCAACACCACATTGTATTTTGTCCTGTAGTTCATTCAATGTAGTTGGAGAATCTGACTGCGGATGCTCCGAGGACACGGCTAGGGATGTCGTCTGGGCCGGCAGTCTTGCGAAGGTTAACATGTTTAAATGTTTTACTCACGTCGGCCACTGAGAAGGAGAGCCCACAGTCTTTGGTAGTGGGCCGTGTCAGTGGCGCTGTATTGCCCTCAACGTGCACAAAGAAGCTGTTTAATTTGTCTGGGAGAAAGACGTGGATGTCCACGATGGGGCTGGTTTTGTTTTTTTAATCTGTGATTGTCTGTAGACCCTTCCACATACATCTTGTGTTTGAGCCATCGAATTGTGACTCGCTTTGTCTCTACACTGACGCTTTGCTTGTTTGATTGCCTTGCGGAGGCCATAACTACACTGTTTGTATTCAGTCATGTTTTCAGTCGCAGTGCCATGATTAAATACAGTGGTACATGCTTTCAGTTTTGCACAAATACTGCCATCAATCCACGGTTTCTGGTTAGGGAAGGTTTTAATAGTCACAGTGGGAACAACATCTCCTATACACGTCCTTAAAAACTAGCTCGTCGAGTCAGCTTATACGTCAACATTATTGTCTGAGGCTACCCGGAACATATCTCAGTCCATGTGATCGAAGCAATCTTGAAGCATGGAATCTGAGTGGTCAGACCAGCGCTTACCAGCATAAACACAGGTACTTCCTGTTTTCGTTTCTGCCTATAGGATGGGGAGCAACAAGATGGAGTCATGTTTAGATTTGACAAAAGGAGGGTGGGTAAGGGCCTTGTATGCATCACGGAAGTTAGAGTAGCAGTGGTCGAGTGTGTTACTCGCTCGTGTACTGCAATCGATATGCTGATAGAATTTAGGTAACCTTGTTCTCAGATTAGCTTTGTTAAATCACCAACTACAATAAATGCAGTCTCAGTTTGCATAAAGTCCAGTGATGTTCCTTAATGGCCGTCTTGGTATCCGATTGTGGGGGGATATACATGGCTGTGATGATAACCGAGGAGAGTTATATTGGGAGATAATATGGTCGGCATTTGATTGTGAGGAATTCTAGGTCAGGTGAACCAAAGGACTTGAGTTCTTGTATGTTGTTACAATTACACCACGAGGCATTAATCATGAAACATATACCCCGGCCCTTCTTCCTACAAGAGAGATGTTTGTTCCTGTCTGCCCAATGCAATTAGGTTTTGGATGGTGTGGGCTATTTACTGATAGACTATGTACAGCTGCAGCGATCGGTTAGCTGCTCAGATAGCAGATGTTTGAAGTTGGTGAGGGAGATAAAAGTTGGTGATAAAAGTTGGTGAGGGAGATTTTTGCAATTCGTTCCAGTCACAGGCAGCAGAGAACTGGTAGATACCGTACATTTTTCCTACTGCTACTGTTGTCGGTCTTTGCTCCACGCAACAACCAGCTATTTGAGGGCTTTTGTTGCTGAGAAGGACATGCACATAAGTAATGTAATTGGGGATCGGACCCTTTTTACCAGTATCCAAATCTAACTGCCTGTAGCTCAAGACCTGAAGCAAGGATATGCATATTCTTGATACCATTTAAAGGGAAACACTTTGAAGTGTGTGGAAATGTGAAAATAATGTAGGAGAATATAACACATTAGATCTGGTAAAAATGTATACAAACCAAAAAATATTAGATAACATTAAATCACATAGGAGTTTAGGCATAATTTAGAATTTGGCCACTAGATTTCAGCAGTGCATGTGCAAAGTTTCAGACTGATCCAGTGAAGCATTGCATTACTGCAGACACAGCAGGGGTTAAAACTATAGAAACCAGTTCCTACATTTGAATATGAACATTTATTTTTTGAAACAAAACTATTATACATTTTATCTTTGGGACCCTCTGACAAATCAGAGCAAGATTAATGAATGTAAGTAATTGATCTACCTTCAGAGGTAAATGTATCAAACCCGTTTCATGTAATAAACGTTTTTTGTGCACTCTCCTCAAACAATAGCATGGTATTTTCTCACTGTAATACTTCAATTAGATTAACAAGAATTTAAGTATTCTGCCCATATAATACATGTCTGTGGCATGGAAAGCTGGCTGTTACTTACAATGTCATTCTAGTCACATTAGCGCATGTTAATAACAACTGTTGCGGTATAGGGACACCGATCCTGTAGAGGTTTAAAATGTCAGATTTGATTTGCCCTAATGAAAAATGTATCAACCCCTACGAAAATGTCTATCTATCATAATCCACATAATAAGTCACATTTCCTGTTACTGCAGGATTATTTTCCTGCTGTAGCAAACTAGCTCACATTAAGATCCTAGGGCGCGCGTATGACAAATCATCTAGATAATGATCAAACTTCGGGAATCCATCTGTTTTTTTAATCATTTATTTAGCCTAGGTTAAAATGACCATTATTAAAATATGTTTTATTACTGATGGGGACGATCGACAGGTCCAGAGAGTTTCCACAATGTTCACTGTATTTTGAACCCTGACACAGAGACAGGGACATTCCCTTGCCGTCATTGATAAAAAATTGTGAACCAAAAGCTAACATGAACAGGCAACCTTGTATCACTGTCACCCGTGTGACCAGTTAAAAAGGTGTCACACTGCCCAGTCCAACGGTATCGAACCCTGCCTACCCACCCCCTTTGTGTCTGTCTGTGTGTTTCGCAGTGTGTGTGTGTGAGCATGCGAGGCTCCAGAGTATCAGGGACACAGACCATTTCCCTAGAGCTGATGTATCCTAACTGACGAACAGCCAAATGTCAGCCATCCTTTAAGCCCCACATGCATTATGTATAAGTCTGTCTGTCCAAATAAAGACACCTGTTATATGCTACACACCCACATCCACGTGCACGTGCACACACACACATCCACACACTCACACACACACATGCACCCAGACGCGCGCACACACACACACTCACACTCTAGGACAGCGACAAGCCCTACAAAACTCGTCTGAAGGTATCCCAGTGCAATTTTTTTAAATAAAAAATGAATGGAAGTATATATGGAAGTAGTTTAGTGCCCCTCAAAAAAGTGTTTAACATCATTTTCTCATCTAAGATATAGAACAGACAGTTTAAAACAAACTTCCTTTTGATATTTTTTTTTACAATCTTTATTTCCATGTATGAATCTGTTATTCAATGCGTTTCTATGGTCTAATAGCAGAAAGGCCAAATTCTATTCTAGAGCCTCCTCTCCATTTCAAGCCATTCTATTTGAAATTTTACATCCCTCCATCTCGATTGAATGCTTGCTGGAAGAAAACAAGGTTTTGAAATATCTGGAACACAGCATTTTTAGATGCCAGATGAGATACATAGCTTTCTAGATACTATGAAACTCTTATATTTAGTGTTGTTTTTTTCTATCTTGTTCGACATGTTAAATGTGCTGTATGGAAATGCATTGGAATTTAATGGCAAACACTTTTATTGGCTGGTTACGAACTGATGGACTGGTGGTATTGATACGCTACCGCAGATTGTTTCTGAATGCAGATCCTTTATGGATGTACAGGACTTCCCAACTCAACTGTCTGTCAGTCATGAGCTAGTGAATGTTGCTGACTGGAAGTTATATACAATCTGGTACATGTCCTCCCACACATGTGACGCAAAAGCAGGTGTTTAGAAGCCTACCTTGTTGATCTTGGGAAGATTATTTGTGTGTCAGGATTACGTGTTTCAATGTGTGTGTGTGTGTGTGTGTGTGTGTGTGTGTGTGTGTGTGTGTGTGTGTGTGTGATTGGTGACTGTTGCATAAGAATGACGTGATAAACTCATCGACAGGCAGTCACACAGGGTCAGGCTCTCCACCTATTGAGCCTGCACACGTTTTGCAGGTGTGACATGTGTCAGTGTATTCTCCTTACGACTGTCTGACACACTATTTGGTGGCTTTCTTCATTGTGGCTGCACAGTTCAGATGATGTCTGACATATGCATTGGCTTGAGTTTCTGTTGAGCATGAATATACTGCATGCGGCTTAAACGTAGGTTTTTCAAATAAGACTGGTAAAATCCACACCTATCTTGGTTTTATTGCATATTCAATGTTTTACAGTGCTGCCAGTGAGATACTGTATATTTATCATTTTTCACTTGCCCTTTTTTCATTCCGATTTTTCAATCGCCACAGATCCCATCACACCTGTCTGACAACCCATTGATTGCATAACAACGGAGATCATAACAAGGGGCCCGCCCCGATGAAGCTCTAATTTAAATCCAGATCATAAGTTGACACATTTCCTTTCACTTTGTGTTGCGCAAGGTTCGAATCCATGGAAACACATCCTCGTCAACAGCCACACTCTCCTCCTCCCTCCCCTGCTGTGAGAGAACTTCCTCAAGAAAGGCACGCCCACACTTGACACATGTTTATTGAGTACATGCATGTATACACTCAAACACATCATAAAACATACACCTACTCCCTTTCCTCCCACTCTTTCAACCTGCCAGTATGCCACTGCGCCAGCGCCCAGAATCATTAACGAGGAATTGAGTCATTAAAGGGGCAATCTGCAGTTGCTATATACGTTAAATTAATCATATGAACCCATTCAATATAACTTATAAATGCCTAATGAGCTTAGTTTAACTGTCGTACCCCATCAGAACCCAAAATATAAGCTTGTTATACTCCAATGTTTGTAAACAAAATAAATGTAAACAAATACTATATAGCCTCAAATGATGGTTAAAACTCTAGTTTTGATATCATGGATGGTCGTCCTTGCATACATGGCTCTATCTATGAATTTGACCGTGGTTACATTTCTCCAGCCATATCCCTCAGATTTTTACTGAAACAGCGCGGGGACGGTGGTTTGTTGTTATTTCAACTGCTGATTGCCGCTTTAAAAAAGTGAGATTATACGAGTGAAGTAAGCAGAAAACCACACATCAACCTTTCATCGCTGAGCTAGGTTGAGCTGCCTACGCAATTTATGGGTGGCAACGAATTAGCAAAGGAAGAGGGAAGTGATAGATGAGGGTACGGAGGAGGAGAGGATAAATGGAGAGATGGGGATGAGGGTTGGTAGGTATAGCGCAGAGGGAGTGAGAGTAGGGGTGCAGAGGAGTTATAGATGATGAGAGGATGAGGGCAAGGAGGAATGTGTTTTTTTATGGGGTGTTTAACTACGAGAGACTCATGACATCTATCGAGTGGTCTGACATTCTAAAGTGATGAAAGCCATAGAGAGGGAGAAAGCACTCACAGACTCACAACTATAAATGCACAATCACCATGAGTTGATGATGATGGTTCTGAATGCAGATTAGTGTTCAATAATGTACACAGAGTGTACAGAACATTAGGAACACCTCCCTAATATTGAATTACAGCCCATTTTACCCTCAGAACAGCCTCAATAGTCGGGCATGGACTAGGTGTCAAAAGCATTCCACAGGGATACTGGCCCAT
Source organism: Oncorhynchus mykiss (assembly GCF_013265735.2). NCBI lineage: Eukaryota > Metazoa > Chordata > Actinopteri > Salmoniformes > Salmonidae > Oncorhynchus > Oncorhynchus mykiss. Next base: position 63,253,433 of record NC_048580.1, read on the forward strand.
GATGACTCCAATGCTTCCCACAGTTGTGTCAAGTTGGCTGGATGTCCTTTGGGTGGTGGACCATTCTTGTTACATACACACGGGAAACTGTTGAGCATGAAAAACCCAGCAGTGTTGCAGTTCTTGAACTCCTACCATACTCCATACCCCGATGTACTTAAATCTTTCCTCTTGCCCATTCACCCTCTGAATGGTACACATACAGTCCACAATCCACGTCTCAATAGTTTAAAAATCCTTCTTTAACCTGTCTCCTCCCCCTCACAGATTGAAGTGAATTTAACAAGTGTAATGAAAAAGGGATCATGGGATTCACCTTGATTCACCTGGTCTGTCTATGTCATGGAAACACTCAGTCCATTTTACGTGTTGTGCTGTGGAAGGAGATGACCAGTGGTTGCTGTATTGGACTGAGGAATTCAATCTCAAACTGCAGTAGAGACATGGAGAGGGAGAGATAGTGTAAGTACAAACTGTGGTAGAGACAGAGAGAGGGAGAGATAGTATCAGAACAAACTGTGGTAGACAGAGAGAGGGAGAGATAGTGTCAGAACAAACTGTGGTAGACAGAGAGAGGGAGAGATAGTGTCCGTACAAACTGTGGTAGAGAGCGAGTGGGAGAGATAGTATCAGAACAAACTGTGGTAGACAGAGAGAGGGAGAGGGAGAGGGATAAATAGTGTCAGTACAAACTGTGGTAGAGACAGAGAGAGGGAGAGATAGTATCAGAACAAACTGTGGTAGACAGAGAGAGGGAGAGATAGTGTCAGTACAAACTGTGGTAGAGACAGAGAGAGGGAGAGATAGTATCAGAACAAACTGTGGTAGACAGAGAGAGGGAGAGATAGTGTCCGTACAAACTGTGGTAGAGAGCGAGAGGGAGAGTTAGTATCAGAACAAACTGTGGTAGACAGAGAGAGGGAGAGGGAGAGGGATAAATAGTGTCAGTACAAACTGTGGTAGAGACAGAGAGAGGGAGAGATAGTGTCAGTACAAACTGTGGTAGAGACATGGAGAGGGAGATATAGTGTCAGTACAAACTGTGGTAGAGACAGAGAGAGGGAGATATAGTGTCAGTACAAACTGTGGTAGAGACAGAGAGTGGGAGAGGGAGAGGGAGAGATAGTGTCAGAACAAACTGTGGTAGAGAGACAGAGTGAGAGGGAGAGATAGTATCAGAACAAACTGTGGTAGAGACAGAGAGGGAAAGATAGTGTCAGTACAAACTGTGGTAGAGAAAGAGAGGGAGAGGGAAAGATAGTGTCAGAACAAACTGTGGTAGAGATAGGGAGAGGGAGAGAGTGTCAGAACAAACTGTGGTAGAGATAGGGAGAGGGAGAGAGTGTCAGAACAAACTGTGGTAGAGATAGGGAGAGGGAGAGAGTGTCAGAACAAACTGTGGTAGAGATAGGGAGAGGGAGAGAGTGTCAGAACAAACTGTGGTAGAGACAGAGAGAGGGAGAGGGAGAGAGTGTCAGAACAAACTGTGGTAGAGATAGGGAGAGGGAGAGAGTGTCAGAACAAACTGTGGTAGAGACAGGGAGAGGGAGAGGGAGAGAGTGTCAGAACAAACTGTGGTAGAGATAGGGAGAGGGAGAGAGTGTCAGAACAAACTGTGGTAGAGATAGGGAGAGGGAGAGAGTGTCAGAACAAACTGTGGTAGAGATAGGGAGAGGGAGAGAGTGTCAGAACAAACTGTGGTAGAGATGGGGAGAGGGAGAGATAGTGTCAGAACAAACTGTGGTAGAGATAGGGAGAGGGAGAGATAGTGTCAGAACAAACTGTGGTAGAGACAGGGAGAGGGAGAGATAGTGTCAGAACAAACTGTGGTAGAGACAGGGAGAGGGAGAGGGAGAGATAGCATCAGAACAAACTGTGGTAGAGACAGAGAGAGGGAGAGAGTGTCAGTACAAACTGTGGTAGAGACAAGGCGAGGGAGAGAGTGTCAGTGCAAACTGTGGTAGAGACAGAGAGAGGGAGAGATAGTGTCAGTACAAACTGTGGTAGAGACATGGAGAGGGAGAGGGAGAGAGTGTCAGAATGAACTGTGGTAGAGACAGAGAGAGAGAGAGAGGAAGAGATAGTATCAGAACAAGCTGTGGTAGAGACAAAGAGAGGGAGAGGGAGAGATAGTGTCAGAACAACTGTAGTGGAGACAGAGAGAGGGAGAGATAGTGTCAGAACATACTGTGCTAGAGACAAAGAAAGGGATAGGGAGAGATAGTGTCAGAACACATTGAGATAGAGAGGCATGGCAAAACACAGCCACAAACACTCAGAGAGAGAGAGTGAGAGAGCAAGAAACACAGTCAGATACAGACCAGATGAAGCAATTAAAACAAGAGAGGCATCATCATCATCAAGAAACAATGAGGAAATGGGGAGAAAATGAGGGAGGAGAGAGATGACATGATGGGATGGAGGTACATAACAATATATATGCACCACGTAAGGGCACACTGGAAAATGGAAGATACAAGAAAAACCAGCTTCATTCTGAAGATGTTACAGTATCCATTGAATTGTGCAGAATCCTCCATCAATTTGACCATTCCTTGAATATTGATGAATACTGCTATATTTGACCTCAGAGATTTGTATGCACGTGTGTGTGCCTTTGCTGTGCGTGTGTGTATGTGCGAGCGAGCGTGCCTGTGTGTCCCCAATGCATATCTGAGTTCCTAGAAAAGTGCATATCTGTCTTCAAACAGCTCTTCCTCCCTCTCCTTACATCACCCTGTCACTTTCTGTCCTGGATCCGTTATTATCTTTCTTTCCATATGACACTTGTTACACTTAAACTGTAGGTGTTGATGGGAGAAGGACACGTCATGTGGCTTGAAATGGGACAAACCATATGTTTTATTAAATGTATGTCAGTGTTTGCTTTTAGGTGTTACACCTGATTCCTCTCCTATGAGTAATGGTGTTTTTTTCTTTACAAAGCTAAGTGCCTACTTAAGGTTTATCAAGATCTCTATTTAGTTCATTCAACGTATATTTGAAACATGCGTGCCTGTAGTGAATGGTAGGGGATTTCAGCAGGGTAGTTCAGTGGGAATAGTTTGAGACAGTAACAGGAGCACCAAGCCTCCAACACTTCTTTTTCAGGGCAGACTTTGAGAAAGCTGTGTCTCTGAACTCCATTGATCAAACCGATGTTGAAAACACTTTGAAACTCCATTTTTCACACCACAAATGTCCTTTCAGGAAAGAAACAAGATATGTAATTGCATACATTGTAAAGGCAATATATATTTTAATTCAACATTTGTCTATTTCATTGATTGTACTTGTTGTTTCGTTTTTGTGTACTCTTGTTGTCTCTTTTTCACCTGATTTGTGAATGAATTGTGACCCACTTAGACAGCATGACTAGGTACTGTAACTAATCTAACAATAAAATATCCTATCTTGATGGTCTAACGATTTCTATTGTCTAATCATTCTAAAAGACAGCATAACTTGACTGCCCCATGCAGTGTCCCCACTCTCCAACTCCAAGGTCAATCATTTTCAATTCACATGTTTTGATCTACAAATGAGATGTGGGATTTCTATGCATTGACGTTTGTTAGTTATGAATATTACTTGATGTGAAAGTCAAACAGCTAACTAGTTTTGTGTTTTAGAAAGTGGTGGTTATTTTCCCCCATATGCTATTCTGGACAGATGGTGCTTTCTGTATATTTGGCTCAGTACTTGGCTGGTATTTGAACAGCAATGAGCACCTACTTTAGTCTTAGAATATATTGTCCCAGGTAGGTTGAGTTTTTGAGTACATTGGCTGGGGTAGGGAATGTCTGGAGATGTGGTAGAGCATAAAACCTGGAGTGTGGTGGGATGAGGGAGAATGAGGTTTTACTTTTGACTCTCGTGTTAATTAAAAGATTGTCTCATGGAGGAGCGGACATATATTTTAATTAAGGACATGACTCCTGCTATTATGCTTTTGTTATGACACACACACACACACACATACACACACACACACACACACACACACACACACACACACACACACACACACACACACACACACACAGTCCCAAAACATCTTGTGCTGCTGAGGATGGGGATGTTGTACCCTTCTTGGATGAGTGTGTTAAATATTGATGTGTTTTGGGAGGATAGTGGTTATTAATAAAGGTCCATGCATGTTCAGCCAGGTCACCCGTGAGACAAGTCAGTATTCAACGTCTATCCATATCTGAGGACGTTGGGAGATGACGTGGAAACTGGCCACTAGGGGCAACAGTGTTACCTTCAAGTAGGCTTCAGTTTTGCTAGGGCGTTGTGGATGGAGATAGACGTAAGCATCTGCCTCTGGTGCCAAAGGCTGGAAGTTTGAATCTAGCGATAGAAAGTTGTTTATGCTATTTTTAACCCTAACCCTATTTTTTTAACCTTAACACTAACCTTAAAAATGCAGAGTTAATGCCTAAAATTAACCTTGAACAATTTGAATTTTGATGTTTGAGAAACAATGATGAATTCTGATATGAGACTGTGAGAGCTAGTTGTGCATGTCTGATGATAGAAGATTAAGGACTGCTGTAGACAGGCTCACATATCCCCAGATGGTGAGTGTGTGTGCTCTTCCCTGTGTGTGTTCATGTGTTTCTGGGCAGGATATGATGGTGTTCTGATATTCAAATCAAGCCCTTTGGGAGACAGTCAAGTGCTGAGAGAGAGAGAGAGAGTGAGAGAGAGAGAGAGAGAGACTCCCGTGACAGAACGAAGGATGTTCAAAGCACACAGATGATAGAAAGGGAAGGTGACTGTTCTTCTCTCCCACCTCTTTTTAATCTGTACTGCTTTTAATTAGTTATCTGAGGAGTGCTGTGTGGTTCTTCTCCCCCTTCAGTAACATTATTCCCCCTCTAGTAACAAAGACTATTATTCACGGAACACCAGATGAGTGCCCAGTGCCACACAGTCGCATACTTATTTTACATATGACTATCAACACAGAGATAGGCTATACACTGGGGTAAAAGTGAGCACAGATTCTCTCTCTCTTTCTTGTCTCGTCAATCCCTTTTGCTTTCATCCTCTTTTTCCTTGAGTTGTAGAAGAAAGGACCCAAAAGAGCTAAAACTCTATAGCCTCATCTCATATATCTTCCACTCCGTCCTGGTTAATCTTTTTCACCCTGCTCTCATAACGGATAAAGCAGAGAACAATCCAAGATCCTAACTGCCTGCAATCAGCGTCCAACACTAGACTAAAAGCCTGAAAATCCTGCCTTCATATGTAATTCAGAAATTTGGGGATTTGCTTTTGTCAAGTGATTAACACAATACCAAATAAAACAGGAAGCAGGCTGCGTAAAGGAATAAGTCCTTCACTAAAATAGAAAGCCCAGCTGCAGGAGAAGGCTTGAGCTGTAAATTAGGATGTAAAATAAGGGAAATAGCAGCAAAGCTATTTGTCCTTCAGTTTGTTTGCTTTGGTTGTGAAGGGAATGAGGCTGTAAGAGGGAATACTGACTTCCTGCCAGCACTTTTGAAGATGAACTAATTCTCTTTTATCACCCGCACTCTTTCATACATCAATCAATCATCTAGCCAATCAATCACCATGACGATAATTGACTAGGTAGCCTCCCGTGAGACAGGAAGTACACAAAGGCAAGAACGGAGGGATGGAGGAATGGTGGGACAGAGGGATGGACCACTTCCCTTCGTGTCCATCCCATCACAGACAGATCTCATGAAGCAACAAGCTCTCACAGCCTCACATCAGAATTAGACGTTTTCCATGTTTCTCAAACTTCAAATTTCAAAGTGTTCAAGGTCGCCAAATTCAAAAACAGAAATACCCATAGTAATAATTAATAAATCATACAAGTGTTAAACACTGGTTTGAAGATGAACTTCTTGTTAATCCAGCCACAGTGTCAGATTTCAAAAAGGCTTTACAGCGAAAGCAAACCATGCTATTATCTGAGGACAGCACCCCATCAAACAGTACCCCATTCAACCCACCAGTCACAACACAAAAGTCAGAAATAACATATAATTCATGCCTTACCTTTGAAGATATTCTTCTGTTGGCACTCCAATATGTCCATTAAACATCACAAATGGTCCTTTTGTTCGATTAATTCTGTCGTTATATCCCCAAAATGTCAATTTATTTGGCGCGTTTGATTCTGAATATACACCGGCTCTAACTCGTGCAACATGACTACAAAGTATCTAATAAGTTACCTGTAAACTTGATCCAGACATTTGAAACAACTTTCCTAATACAACTTAGGTCAATTTTTACATAAATAATCGATACAATTTAAGATGGGATAAACTGCGTTCAATAGCGGATAAAAACAAAGTGGAGCGAGCTTTCAGGTCACACGGCTCTAACAAACAGTACACTTCACTCGACCCTCCTTCTGAACTGCCCTACTTCTTCATTTCTCAAAGGAAAAAAATCTACCATTTTCTAAAGACTGTTGACATCCAGTGGAAGCGATAGGAACGGCAAGCAAGTGCCTTAGAAATCTATATCCCCATAGAAATATCATTGAAAAGAGAGTGACCTCATCTGAGTGACCTCATCTGACGACTGAGCCATTCACTCCACACCCACTAAGAAAGATACACATACACACATACACCCGCACCTACGCACACACGCACGCACGCAAGCACTCACACACACACACACGCACGCACACACACACGCACGCACACACGCACGCACGCACACGCGCGCACACACACACACACGCAAGCACTCTCACACACATGTACTGTATGCACTCTCACACACACATGCACGCAAGCACTCGAACACAGAGACGGGCACAGGCAGGCAAGCGGACACTCATTAAAACGCCTGGTCAAAATCAGAGGAAAATGCCACACAGTGTATTGACAATATGAACTGCATTATCATGCCATTGATGCATAACACTGAACACAAGCACTTGCTTTCCCTTTGACGAGCAGACAAGCATCATCAGATGTTTTTGTTGTTGTTTTCCTCTAGTTGTGAGAGGAAACAGCGTCCTGAGTGCCTATTATTTCCTTCCCTCGTATTTTCTGTTCTGTCCTGTTCTCTGTGAAATGCTCTGTCTTTTTGTACCCCCTGCCACACACAACAAGCTCTGAATCTGTCAAATCAAAAACAGAGGAGATGGGAAGAGAGGACAAGAGGGAGAGAAAGGAGAAGATGAAGAGAGAGAGAGAGAGAGAACAACATATTTATTGGCCAGGATGTATAAATCACAATGTGTGTGTTCATGTGGTGTACTGTGTGTGCGTGCGTACGTACAAAGTGGCAAAGTGCCTTTTAAAGGGCAGCAAGAAGGCTATTCATCATGCCATGATAGAGACAGTGTAAACAGGCAAAACTCAAAGGAAAAGTGTGAGGCGAGAAAAAATCCTGAATGTTTGTGCACTTGAATCAAAATGACATGTTCTTACAGTGTATAACAAAAGGAGAATCTAGGTGAGAGTGGGGCTGTTATGGTAAACGTATTACCGCCACACCGGCGGTCACGAGTCATGATGACCATTTAGTCACGGTAATTAGGCTTCTCCAAGCTATGATGCTGCTGATGGTCATTAGTAGCCTACTAAACTTGCTAACTGCCTGGTATTCAGCACTCTATAATCACTCTGACATCAATGCAAATGCAATTGAAAATGTAATCAAACACTTAATGAAAGCCCATGAGCTCAGGTTGCACAACATTTCTGTAGGATATGGAATTGCATGAGAAAACAGAAGCCTCTTATTAAAAAGAGGAGAATCCCATCAGCTTACTATAGGGTAGACCTACTATATTTGTTTCTCAACTTTCCTAATATTTAGCACGTTGCTTTTCTTCACAACAGGAGTATTCACTATTTAAGTGCATAGATGTATTTTTTCCACTGCGCCTGTTTCGAGAATGGTGCATCATAATGCTCCATTCTAAATCTAAACACATTTCACAAATACATTATTTAGTACATGTAAAGACAAGATGAACCTCTTAAATCAAGAATAGTGTGATGGGTGAGGATATTAGTCTGTCAACTGTGAATTATATATATGATCACCTGTGAATGATGCCCAGCTTAAGGCGCATGCTTTTTTTGCTACTTTTTCAAATCCTAGTCGCACGCTGCATGTAGCCTGGCCCATACGCCTTTACGTTTTGATAATGTTTGTATCACAACTAAAGTGGCCAAATAACTTCTAACGGGTGTAGAGCCTAACTGTGAGTTTAAAGTTTGGTGAAGATAATTTTCACCATAAAAATGCACCTTAATAATAAAAGCATTACATGCATAATCACATTTGTGGCCACTTGTGAGAATGGTGTTTTCCTGCTAATGGTACATTTGCGCTTATAGTCTACTGCCATGTGCGTATCAGTGTGCTTATAATGTAAAACAATAGCCTCATAGTTTATCAACATTTGAAGCTAAACTTTCTCATATGTTGCTTCAGGTTCATTGCTTAAAATTGTTTTATTGATGCTAGTGGTTGTATTAATTTGGGATCTATCGCATCCCACAACTGTCCCAGACGATGTTTGGAATATTTATTTCTCACACAGAATCCAATAGGTAAACGATTAGACTACAAGGGATAGTAGATTGACATAGGCTAGTACTTTTTCTGTTAGTTGGACCTACTCATCTCGTTCGCTGACGAAAATACAATTATGGACAGTTCTTCCAATATTTTCAATATGAGGCTTCGATTTGGACAAGGATGAGCGCAGTTTCGTCCCAGATGTGTATGTCTTCACTTGTAGCCTGTGAGAAAGACCCGATCACGTGACGGAGAGCCATGTGAGGGCTATCCATCAGGTGAGTGAGAGGTGCTTCGGCACGCAGCCGGGAGAAGGGAATTGTAATTATTGTATTCAGCCTAAGGGCACAGCGGCCACTGGCAGCAAAAGGCTTGTTTTTTGGGGGGGTATTACGGCCACACAAAGGGGATACAGCCGGGAAATCCGAGGATCTATCAAGTGCTTGTGAAAATGTGAATAAGAAACTGATGAAGCAAAAAAAACTAAACAGAGCTCATGCCTTCCATGCATCTTTTTTTCAAATCAGCATTAGAGTCGCATCATGCAACCTTAGAATGTATTAAAAATTAGAACAATTAGCCTAACATTTGTATCACAACAAAAGTTGCAGAAATAACTCTAATAGGAGTAATGTTTCTTTGTTAACCACCCAACACAGAACAGCCGCATGTGCCCACTCCCTCAAATAACAGTTAACAGTTTGGACACACCTACTCATTCAACGGTTTTTCTTTATTTTTACTATTTTCTACATTGTAGAATAATATGAAGACATCAAAACTATGAAATAACACATACGGAATCATGTATTAAATAAAAAAGCGTTGAACAAATCAAAACATATTTTCTATTATAGATTCTTCAAAGTAGCCACCCTTTGCCTTGATGACAGCTTTGCTCCCTCTTGGCCTGTCATCCAGCTTCATGAGTAGTAGTTGCCTGGAATTATTTTCCAACAGTCTGGAAGGAGTTCCAACATATGCTGAGCACTTGTTGCCGGCTTTTCCTTACTCAACTTATCCCAAACCATTTCAATTAGTTTGAGTTTGGGTGATTTTGGAGGCCAGTTCATCTGATGCAGCACTCCATCACTCTCCTTCTTCGTCAAATAGCCCTTATACGGCCTGGAGGTGTGTTTTGGGACATTGTCCTGTTGAAAAACAAATGATAGTCCCACTAAGCTCAAACCAGAAGGGATGGCGTATCGCTGCAAAATGCTGTGGCCATGCTGGTTAAGCGTCACTAGAAAACCAGTCCCACACCATCATACCTCCTCCTCCATACTTCACGGTGGGAACCACATGTGCAGAGATCATCTGTTCACCTACTCTATGTCTCACAAAGACATGGCGGTTGGAACTAAAAATCTCAAGTTTTCACTCATCAGACCAAAGGACAGATTTCCACCGGTCAAATGTCCATTGCTCGTGTTTCTTGGCCCAAGTAAGTCTCTTATTATTATTATTAGTGTCCTTTAGTAGTGGTTTCTTTGCAGAAATTCGATCATGAAGGCCTGATTCACACAGTCTCCTCTGAACAGTTGATGTTGTGTCTGTTACTTGAACTCCATGAAGCATTTATTTGGACTGCAATTTCAAATCAAATCAAATCAAATGTATTTGTCACATACACATGGTTAGCAGATGTTAATGCGAGTGTAGCGAAATGCTTGTGCTTCTAGTTCCGACAATGCAGTAATAACCAACAAGTAATCTAACTAACAATTCCAAAACTACTGTCTTATACACACAAGTGTAAGGGGATAAAGAATATGTACATAAAGATATATGAATGAGTGATGGTACAAAGCGGCATAGGCAAGATACAGTAGATGGTATCGAGTACAGTATATACATATGAAATGAGTATGTAAACAAAGTGGCAAAGTTAAAGTGGCTAGTGATACATGTATTACATAAAGATGCAGTAGATGATATAGAGTACAGTATATACGTATACATATGAGATGAATAATGTAGGGTATGTAAACATTATATTAGGTAGCATTGTTTAAAGTGGCTAGTGATATATTTTACATCATTTCCCATCAATTCCCATTATTAAAGTGGCTGGAGTTGAGTCAGTGTGTTGGCAGCAGCCACTCAATGTTAGTGGTGGCTGTTTAACAGTCTGATGGCCTTGAGATAGAAGCTGTTTTTCAGTCTCTCGGTCCCAGCTTTGATGCACCTGTACTGACCTCGCCTTCTGGATGATAGCGGGGTGAATAGGCAGTGGCTCGGGTGGTTGTTGTCCTTGATGATCTTTATGGCCTTCCTGTAACATCGGGTGGTGTAGGTGTCCTGGAGGGCAGGTAGTTTGCCCCCGGTGATGCGTTGTGCAGAAAGATATATGAATGAGTGATGGTACAGAGCGGCATAGGCAAGATACAGTAGATGGTATCGAGTACAGTATATACATATGAAATGAGTATGTAAACAAAGTGGCAAAGTTAAAGTGGCTAGTGATACATGTATTACATAAAGATGCAGTAGATGATATAGAGTACAGTATATACGTATACATATGAGATGAATAATGTAGGGTATGTAAACATTATATTAGGTAGCATTGTTTAAAGTGGCTAGTGATATATTTTACATCATTTCCCATCAATTCCCATTATTAAAGTGGCTGGAGTTGAGTCAGTGTGTTGGCAGCAGCCACTCAATGTTAGTGGTGGCTGTTTAACAGTCTGATGGCCTTGAGATAGAAGCTGTTTTTCAGTCTCTCGGTCCCAGCTTTGATGCACCTGTACTGACCTCGCCTTCTGGATGATAGCGGGGTGAATAGGCAGTGGCTCGGGTGGTTGTTGTCCTTGATGATCTTTATGGCCTTCCTGTAACATCGGGTGGTGTAGGTGTCCTGGAGGGCAGGTAGTTTGCCCCCGGTGATGCGTTGTGCAGAAAGATATATGAATGAGTGATGGTACAGAGCGGCATAGGCAAGATACAGTAGATGGTATCGAGTACAGTATATACATATGAAATGAGTATGTAAACAAAGTGGCAAAGTTAAAGTGGCTAGTGATACATGTATTACATAAAGATGCAGTAGATGATATAGAGTACAGTATATACGTATACATATGAGATGAATAATGTAGGGTATGTAAACATTATATTAGGTAGCATTGTTTAAAGTGGCTAGTGATATATTTTACATCATTTCCCATCAATTCCCATTATTAAAGTGGCTGGAGTTGAGTCAGTGTGTTGGCAGCAGCCACTCAATGTTAGTGGTGGCTGTTTAACAGTCTGATGGCCTTGAGATAGAAGCTGTTTTTCAGTCTCTCGGTCCCAGCTTTGATGCACCTGTACTGACCTCGCCTTCTGGATGATAGCGGGGTGAATAGGCAGTGGCTCGGGTGGTTGTTGTCCTTGATGATCTTTATGGCCTTCCTGTAACATCGGGTGGTGTAGGTGTCCTGGAGGGCAGGTAGTTTGCCCCCGGTGATGCGTTGTGCAGACCTCACTACCCTCTGGAGAGCCTTACGGTTGTGGGCGGAGCAGTTGCCGTACCAGGCGGTGATACAGCCCGCCAGGATGCTCTCGATTGTGCATCTGTAGAAGTTTGTGAGTGCTTTTGGTGACAAGCCAAATTTCTTCAGCCTCCTGAGGTTGAAGAGGCGCTGCTGCGCCTTCTTCACGATGCTGTCTGTGTGGGTGGACCAATTCAGTTTGTCTGTGATGTGTATGCCGAGGAACTTAAAACTTGCTACCCTCTCCACTACTGTTCCATCGATGTGGATAGGGGGGTGTTCCCTCTGCTGTTTCCTGAAGTCCTCAATCATCTCCTTAGTTTTGTTGACGTTCAGTGTGAGGTTATTTTCCTGACACTACACTCCGAGGGCCCTCACATCCTCCCTGTAGGCCGTCTCGTCGTTGTTGGTAATCAAGCCTACCACTGTTGTGTCGTCCGCAAACTCGATGATTGAGTTGGAGACGTGCGTGGCCACGCAGTCGTGGGTGAACAGGGAGTACAGGAGAGGGCTCAGTACGCACCCTTGTGGGGCCCCAGTGTTGAGGATCAGCGGGGTGGAGATGTTGTTGCCTACCCTCACCACCTGGGGGCGGCCCGTCAGGAAGTCCAGTACCCAGTTGCACAGGGCGGGGTCGAGACCCAGGGTCTCGAGCTTGATGACGAGCTTGGAGGGTACTATGGTGTTAAATGCCGAGCTGTAGTCGATGAACAGCATTCTCACATAGGTATTCCTCTTGTCCAGATGGGTTAGGGCAGTGTGCAGTGTGGTTGAGATTGCATCGTCTGTGGACCTATTTGGGCTGTAAGCAAATTGGAGTGGGTCTAGGGTGTCAGGTAGGGTGGAGGTGATATGGTCCTTGACTAGTCTCTCAAAGCACTTCATGATGACGGAAGTGAGTGCTATGGGGCGGTAGTCGTTTAGCTCAGTTATCTTAGCTTTCTTGGGAACAGGAACAATGGTGGCCCTCTTGAAGCATGTGGGAACAGCAGACTGGGATAGGGATTGATTGAATATGTCCATAAACACACCAGCCAGCTGGTCTGCGCATGCTCTGAGGGAGCGGCTGGGGATGCCGTCTGGCCCTGCAGCCTTGCGAGGGTTAACACGTTTAAATGTTTTACTCACTTCGGCTGCAGTGAAGGAGAGGCCGCATGTTTTGGTTGCATGTTTTGGTTGCAGGTCGTGTCAGTGGCACTGTATTGTCCTCAAAGCGGGCAAAAAGCGGGCAAAAAAAAATAAAAAAGCGGGCAAAAAAGTTATTTAGTCTGCCTGGGAGCAAGACATCCTGGTCCGTGACGGGCTGGATTTCTTTTTGTAATCCGTGATTGACTGTAGACCCTGCCACATACCTCTTGTGTCTGAGCCGTTGAATTGAGATTCTACTTTGTCTCTATACTGACGCTTAGCTTGTTTGATTGCCTTGCAGAGGGAATAGCTACACTGTTTGTATTCGGTCATGTTTCCGGTCACCTTGCCCTGATTAAAAGCAGTGGTTCGGGCTTTCAGTTTCACCGAATGCTGCCATCAATCCACGGTTTCTGGTTCTGGAATGTTTTAATCGTTGCTATGGGAACGACATCTTCAACGCACGTTCTAATGAACTCGCACACCGAATCAGCGTATTCGTCAATGTTTCGTCTGACGCAATACGAAACATATCCCAGTCCACGTGATGGAAGCAGTCTTGGAGTGTGGAATTTCTGAGGCTGGTAATGCTAATGAACTTATCCTCTGCAGCAGAGGTAACTCTGGGTCCTCCTTTTTTCCTGTGGCGGTCCCCATGAGAGCCGGTTTCATCATAGCGCGTAATGGCTTTGCGACTGCACTTGAAGATACTTTCAAAGTTCTTGTAATGATCCGCATTGATTGACCTTCATGTCCTAAAGTAATGATGGACTGTCGTTCCTCTTTGCTTATTTGAGCTGTTCTTGCCATAATATGGACTTGGTCTTTTACCAAATAGGGCTATTTTCTGTATACCACCCCTACCTTGACACAAGACAACTGTTGGGCTCAAATGCATTAAGAATGAAAGAAATTCCACAAATTAACTTTCAACAACGCACACCTGTTAATTGGAATGCATTCCAGGTGACTACCTCATGAAGCTGGTTGAGAGACTGCCAAAAGTGTGCAAAGCTGTCATTAAGGCAAAGTCAAATCAAATCCAATTTTATTTGTCACATACACATGGTTAGCAGATGTTAATGCGAGTGTAGCGAAATGCTTGTGCTTCTAGTTCCGACAATGCAGTAACCAACGAGTAATCTAGCTAACAATTCCAAAACTACTACCTTATACACACAAGTGTAAAGGGATAAATAATATATACATAAAGGTATATGAATGAGTGATGGTACAGAGCGGCATAGGCAAGATGCAGTAGATGGTATCGAGTACAGTATATACATAGGAGATGAGTATGTAAACAAAGTGGCATAGTTTAAAGTGGCTAGTGATACATGTATTACATAAAGATTCAGTAGATGATATAGAGTTAAGTATATACATATGAGATAAATAATGTAGGGTATGTAAACATTATATTAAGTAGCATTGTTTAAAGTGGCTAGTGATATATTTTACATCAATTCCCATCAATTCCCATTATTAAAGTGGCTGGAGTTGAGTCAGTGTGTTGGCAGCAATGTTAGTGGTGGCTGTTTAACAGTCTGATGGCCTTGAGATAGAAGCTGTTTTTCAGTCTCTCGGTCCCAGCTTTGATGCATCTGTACTGACCTCGTCTTCTGGATGATAGCGGGGTGAACAGGCAGTGGCTCGGGTGGTTGTTGTCCTTGATGATCTTTATGGCCTTCCTGTGACATCGGGTGGTTACTTTGAAGAATCTCAAATATATTTTGATTTGTTTAACACTTTTTTGGTTACTACATGATTCCATGATTCCATGTGTGTTATTTCAGAGTTTTGATGTCTTCACTACAATGTAGAAAATAGTAAAAATAAAGAAAAAACATTGAATGAGTAGGTGGGTCCAAACTTTTGACTGGTACTGTAATACCTCTTCCTCTCCCATGTCTTAAACAGTTCAATTGTTTGTTAAGTTAGATCTAATAGTTTAAACAGAGGTGAAAAACTTCAGATGAAACTGTTATTCACACCCTAGAAAGTAGTTATATCGAACAATGTGAGGATGATACCTATAGCCACTACTCCTTATAGTGAAGTAGCTTGGCAAATGAAAATGTCTGCTGTCTTCCATTTGCAACAGTAAAGCAAAGCTGAGAGCATTTGCCGTTCTTTCGTATGTGCAACGGAGTGGAGGCTGTTGAACGGAGGATGACTCATAGTTGTGGCTAGAATGGAGTGGATGGAAGGGAATGAAACACATGGAAACAAGACCCCAGTGGTGTAACCACTCATTCATTCAGATAGAGCATCAGCTGCGGGATAAGATCAGTATCACTGCACTCAGCGGCAGGCTTTGATGTTATTCACTGTGTCATGACTGTCTTGATCAGGTCAGGTTACAGGCGACCACAACCCTACAGATTATCTCCCAACCCCAACAGAGGAGGAGAGATCTTGGGGTCTGAAGACATGGGGGGTTTTATGGCCCCTCACGCCCCTGGTAAATCTCAGGCCACAGACAAATTCCTTTGTCCTGTCACTATGGAGAACCAGCCTCAGAACATTAAACATGAAATAAAGGGACTTTGGAACAATTGTTTTCGTCAGCCACAATGGTGGTCATGACGATAGATGGAATATGAAAATGTATGTCATTTTTGTTTTGTTATTAAAGGTTAATAGATGACGTTATTACGAAAACCTTGTAACATGAATAGTTTTCCTAGTATATGTTTGATGTTTATACATTGTATGTTGTGTGGAAAATGTCCAAATCAAAGGGAATGTTTTGGGGAAGATGAAAAATTAAGTTAGTTGTCTAAAATGGGATTTGAGAAAAACCTAGCCCTTGCCTCATTAACTTGGTACGCCCAGAGAATTGCCCTAAAGACGGCTACGCCCTCTTCTGACCCAAGGGTATAAAACTTGTGAGTATAGAATTTACAACAGGACTATGTGACCCCAGCTGCAGCAGGGTCTTAAAAAGTCAACAAACCCAGAACGCAACGCAAGTTTGAGGACAAAGAAATCCTTTTCTACCCAAGCTACGGATGAGTAGCTGTGTCTAAGCGGGTGAATTCAACTCGAACCACCTAGCCTCCATCTCCCATCGAATTGTGGTATCTAAATAGTTTCATTCCTATGCTGTGAGCTCTGAGCTACAGAGCTGTCTGGCCTCAGAAGACCCCTTCCAGAGAAATGGGTGAGGGAACAGACTCCTAAGTCAAAAAGGACACTGACACCGGGAAGACGGTCAGAGAGGTGCGCCGGAATAGTGCATCATTGAACAGCTGAAGGCCTACTCAGAGAATCCCTGGAGATCATTCCCACGTAATTACATCATTATAGACGGACCCATAAGAGCAGCCGTTTGAGGCAAGGCTAGGGTTAGAATAGCATAGCTGACAAATTTACTCAATTGTATATTTCTCTTGTGTACTTCTTTCTGTTCTCTCTCTTATGAAACTCCCATTGTGGGTAACATGCCATAGTGTGTTGGCCCGTTATACTAAGTTCTAGCCTATAATGTGTTTTGTCTATGTGTATCTTTTATCATCCTTTTAGCTTTTTAGTAAATAAATATTCAATTAAGATTGGTGTGGTACGAACTCATTGGTGAGACCCGGGTACGTGCAGATTCAAGGGCTATATACGACGTTCAGAACGAGATTGTTAGAGGTAACTGGTTAATTAGCGGCTGTTGTAAAATCGATATTCTGATATTCTTTTAGTTAATTTGGGAAATAGAAACTCAATAAAAACTAGTTTTCCCATGGTGCCCCAGGTTAATGAGTTAATAATTGGTTAACAGGTTAATGAGTTAATAATTGGTTAACAGGTTAATGAGTTAATAATTGCTTGATTCAGTTAATCATGTAATTAGAAACTTGTAATCATTCGATGAGCAACAGTCATCACATTAACTAATACAACGTCATGACAACTGTCACCCGCTGCTACTGTATAGCTGAGCGACACTATCACTCCTCACCTCTCCACTGCCACGACCCTAACCACTGATCTAGGAACAGATTACCCATTACTGTGTGGCGAACGTCTACCTACTCCTAGCCAAAATGTATGATGGGTGTTCTGACCCCTGTGGATTACCCAGGTGGGAGGTATACAGTGGTGATGGATTAGATGACTGGCAGTAGTACTGTACTGGGGCTGCTTAATTCTTGTAACTTTCCCAAAAGTTTTGTGTGTTGAAGTCAGGTGGTGTCTGTATCCCAAGAGGACTGGTCTACGTGGCAATAACACCACTAAGAGCACTGACAGCCTGTATAATCTGTAGAATGAAAGTACTTAACCTCAAACTGGATGATGTTGTGTAAGGAATGACACTGTACATTTCTAAATGTGACTGATGCTGCTGTAGGATACAGTTTTACATACAACACCCTTGGACGGGAATGGACTTGGGCTGCCGGTAAGAGTCTCCTATGCTTTGACAAATGTCAAATAGACCTAAACGTTGCCAATTTGAATGGGTCAGTGAAACTCTGCAAATGAGCACCGTACGGAAATATCTTCTCTCTAATCACGTTACCCATCCCTAAATCCTTATTTACATTTTGGCTAAACAGGAGACTGTCATAACTAAAAGAACAATGAGCTCACTGTGTATGACTGTGTATGACTGTGTATGACTGTGTATGACGTAGTATGACTGTGTATGACGTAGTATGACGTAGTATGACTGTGTATGACGTAGTATGACGTAGTATGACTGTGTATGACGTAGTATGACTGTGTATGACGTAGTATGACTGTGTATGACTGTGTATGACTGTGTATGACGTAGTATGACGTAGTATGACGTAGTATGACTGTGTATGATTGTGTATGACGTAGTATGACTCTGTATGACTGTGTATGACTGTGTATGACTGTGTATGACTGTGTATGACGTAGTATGACTGTGTATGATTGTGTATGACGTAGTATGACTGTGTATGACTGTGTATGACTGTGTATGACTGTGTATGACTGTGTATGACGTAGTATGACTGTGTATGATTGTGTATGACTGTGTATGACTGTGTATGACGTAGTATGACTGTGTATGATTATGTATGACGTAGTATGACTGTGTATGACGTAGTATGACGTAGTATGACTGTGTATGACGTAGTATGACTGTGTATGACTGTGTATGACGTAGTATGACTGTGTATGATAGTGTATGACTGTGTATGACTGTGTATGACTGTGTATGACTGTGTATAACTGTGTATGACGTAGTATGACTGTGTATGACTGTGTATGACTGTTTATGACTGTGTATGACTGTGTATGACGTAGTATGCTCCCTATTTGATTACCAGCCAGTTCTCTCTCAATATATCTTTAGACCTTTTTCCAAGTAGATTATAGTACAGTAGAAGCCATAAAGAAACCATAAAGCACATAACATGGCTTAGCAATGTTCTTTAATAGTTTATTTAGATTTTCAGTGGTATCCCTAACCTCCAAGCTAGAAGAGTTTTTACTGGCATTAACTACAGTGTTCACTCCCTGACCCAGATATAGAGCCTGTAAGGGAGCACTTCATCTCTCATGGACAGATTCACCTGTAAACATCAAATGGGAAGTGGCAACTTTAATGAGGATTTTACTTCTGGGTAACGGAGATTGGTGAGCACTATGTTCAACTACATCATGTGTAGCTAGCAACTTTAGATCATAGCTGTAGGGCAAGTGAATGGATTGGTGCAAGCCGCGCTCTGACTAGGGATGCAATTTGTTCAAGATAACTGTGTTTAGTTATATAAGCAGTATATTTCACATTTATACAAGGATATGGTAATTGATATGACTGCCGCTGCCTTGAAAGAGATTATTTGACTGTGGTGTATGTCTGGACATGAGTGAGTTCGGGTCTGGATGACATAACCATAGATACAGCGAGGCAATTTCATGACTTTGTCATGGACTTTACTGGACTTTAATGGCTGGTCTTATCTGAGGATGAAACATATGCGTCCAAATGTCAGCATAATTAGACTTGTCTTTTTGCATTATGCATTATATGTAGGACAAGCAAGTGTTCAGGGTCATCCCTATCACACTATACTACTGGTCTGATGGTGCGTTCAGAAAGTATTCACACCCCTGGACTTTTTTCACATGTTGTTGTGTTACAGTCTGAGTTTAAAGTTTATTAAATGTTGTTTTTTTGTCACTGGCCTACACACAATTCTCCATAATGTCAAACTCAAGTTATTTTTTCCAAAATGTTCACAAAAAATAAAAAAAATTAAAAAAATGAAATGTATTCAGTCAATAAGTCAATAAGTATTCCACCCATTTGTTATAGTAAATGAAAATAAGTTCAGGAGTAAAAACAAGTCACATAATATGTTACAGATTATTTTTGAATGACTACCTTATGAATGTACCCCACACATACAATTATCTGTAAGGTCCCTAAATCGAGCAGTGAATTTCAAACAAAGACTTAACCACAAGAGTGTGCTAATCTGTCATCAGGAAAAGGGTGGCTACTTTGAAGAATCTCAAATATAAAATATATTTTGATTTGTTTAATACTTTTTTGGTTACTACATAATTCCATATGTGTTATTTAATATTTTTGTTGTCTTCACTATTATCCGACAATGTAGAAAATAGTAAAAAATTAAGAAAAAACATGGAATGAGTAGATGTGTCCAAACATTTGCTGGTAATGTAAATCTGCTGGAAAATCTATGGCAAGACTTGAAAATAGTTGTCTAGCAATAATCAACAGCCAATTTAACAGAGCTTGAAGAATTTTGAAAATAATAATGGGGAAATATTATACAATCCAGGTGCGCAAAGCTCTTAGAGACTCAATGCTGTAATCGCTGCCAAATGTGATTTTAACATGAATTGACTCAGGGGTGTCAATAATTATGTAAATAAGATATGTCTGTATTTCCTTTTCAATAGATTTGCAAACATTTCTAAACACATGTTTTCACTTTGTCATTATGGGGTATTGTGTGTAGATGGGTGAGAAAAAAAACTCTTTTTTTTATAGATTGTTCATTCAGGCTGTACCACAACAACATGTGGAATAAGTCAAGAGGTGTGAATACTTTCTGAAGGAACTTTCTGTTTATTAGGATCATGGCAATCCCTTTATATGGCAGCAGGTTTTTTTCAGAAATATATAATAGAGAGAGATGGAATGATGGAATGACAGGTTTGTTGTGATGTCTCTGTTCATTGACATGTGACTGAATAGCAGGAGGTGACTTTTAACAGGCTTTTCCATGAAAATGACACCTGGGTTGAAAAGTTCAACACTCATCTGCCAGTTAAAACCTTTTACTGCAGTGGCTTAAATCAGGGTCACACAGAGTGTTTCCCAGTAGTCTTAAAACCAATCTACTTTGAAACAAAAGGATACACCTCACACACATGGTTATTGGCTTAAAAAAGAAGACACCTGTAGCATGTCAGATATAGAGATGTATTACATTCAGAGAAGACTGAAATATAACAAAACTGTTTGACATATGTCGTGTCTTTACTATCATTAACTGAAGACTGAAGACTGATAGTTTTTATCAAAGATTCTCTGTAATTAGTTATTACGCGATCAACTGATTAATCATGTAACTAATTAGTCGGGGCACCAAGGAAAAATATTCAGATTTCAAAATGATCATTTCCTAAAATAACTTTTCAGATATTTTATCTGATCAATTAGTCTTCGAATTAATTAATTATTTACTTTACCTCACGTTAGTCTCATTCCAAATGTCGTAAATAGTTGGTTATCTGCACGAACCCAGTCTTCACTATGAGTCATCCATACATCAATTGTCTTAAATTATTTATTTATTACTAACTAAGTAATTCAATGGAAATGCATAAACAAACAATCAAACAAACACATGTAAATGTGGTTACAAGAAATGATAGGAGAATTTGCCCCTAGTGGGCTAAACCGGCATGGCGGCTTGTTAGACAAAAGGGGAAGTGGGGATCGACTAAGAAGTCACTACAAAGTGATAATTATAACATTTGAAATGCTAATCCTTTGCACATGAACGCTCAGTCATTCGGGAACAATTGCAATCAATATATATATTTACACTCAGTGTGTCATCTTGATCGCTGGTGAAAAGTTTGTTTCTTTTGTAGAATTGTCCGTCTCTCTCCCTCTCTCTCTGCCGTGGTTATAGTGGGTAGTTCAGAGTGACATTAATTCATTTCATTATAGAATGGATGTTTCGGCGGTTGTCGTTCTTCGCGTTCAATGATACCGAATTCATATCTGCAGACAAGTAATTAATATCAAAGAGTTGTTCTTATTCTGTCGGTATCGATAGTCTAAGAGTTTAACAGGGGCGGTCCTCTGATGTAGTTAACTTCAATCCCCTTTTTGAGTTTTCCTTCATTAAACAGTCCAAAAGTCCAAAATCACATCGTAAAATTGTGTAAACAGTATCATACTCACTCATTCATCTTATACAACAATTAGATGTAAACCTCATATCTGAGGCTATTATATAAACAGCGTTATGGTAATGTGGCTACACCGTCTCCCATGAGCTTCCCCAAGTTGTGACAAACGGACCAGTTCGCAGCTGGATTCTTCACCGATCTTTTATACTTTCTCCGGAACATGAAATTTGTTCGTACCTCAAGTTCTGTGAGGTGGAAGAAATTCCTTTGTGCTCCATGAAAATCTGCTCTCTCTATACTGTGTGTCCATGAGGAGATCCTCAGGAATTTATGACGTCTCTCTGACCACAGCAGCCTAGTTGAAGGAGGCAAGGGGGAGGCAGGGACAGGGGGATGGTGCTTGCTATACCCAAAGAGGACAACGTCATGACACATGGAAACACCAGATTTTCAGTGGTCTAGAAAAATGATTCGCTGTCTTGTATAGAGCCTGTGATAATAGAGCCTGGGATAATAGTGCCTGAGATAATAGAATCTGGGAAAATAGAACACGGATAATAGAGCCTGGGATAATAGAGCCTGGGATAATAGACCCTGGGATAATAGAGCCTGGGATAATGCAGCCTGGGATAATAGAGCCTGGGATAATAGAGCCTGGGATAATAGAGCCTGGGATAATAGAGCCTGGGATAATAGTGCCTGAGATAATAGAATCTGGGAAAATAGAACACGGATAATAGAGCCTGGGATAATAGAGCCTGGGATAATAGAGCCTGGGATAATGCAGCCTGTGATAATGCAGCCTGTGATAATAGAGCCTGGGATAATGCAGCCTGTGATAATAGAACCTGGGGTAATAGAGCCTGGGATAATGCAGCCTGGGATAATAGAACCTGGGATAATAGAGCCTGGCATAATAGAGCCTGGGATAATAGAGCCTGGGATAATGCAGCCTGGGATAATAGAACCTGGGATAATAGAGCCTGGCATAATACAGCCTGTGATAATAGAACCTGGGATAATAGAGCCTGGGATAATGCAGCCTGGGATAATAGAACCTGGTGTAATATAATCTGGGATAATACAGCCTGTGATAATAGAGCCTGTGATAATAGAGCCTGGGATAATAGAGCCTGGGATAATGCAGCCTGGGATAATAGAGCCTGGGATAATAGAGCCTGGGATAATAGAGCCTGGGATAATAGAGCCTGGGATAATAGAGCCTGGGATAATGCAGCCTAGGATAATAGAACCTGGGATAATATAATCTGGGATAATACAGCCTGTGATAATAGAGCCTGGGATAATATAATCTGGGATAACACAGCCTGTGATAATACAGCCTGTGATAATAGAACCTGGGATAATAGAACCTGGGATAATATAGCCTGGGATAATGCAACCTGGGATAATGCAACCTGGGATAATAGAGCCTGGGATAATAGAGCAGATTGGGTCATGGTGCATTGTTGTAAGAGGCGTTGTTTAATGCTATAGTGAAGGCATGTATAAGTTTAGCAGATGTTCTATGTGTAGAGTATACATAATTAACATCTGCAATGAAAAAACACAAACAATAGAGATACCTAAAATAAGGTGCAATGATAACAACACAATGCGGACCACACAATGATGACAACATAATGATGACAACATAATGAGGACAATACAACGAGGACAACATAATGAGGAGAATACAATGATGACAACACAATGATGACAACACAATGATGACCACACAATGAGGACAACACAATGTTGACAACACAACGAGGACAATACAATGAGGACAACAAACTGAGCACAACACAATGATGACCAAACAATGAGGACAACACAATGTTGACAACACAACGAGGACAATACAACGAGGACAACAAACTGAGGACAATACAATGAGGACAACATAATGAGGACAACACAATGAGGAGAACACACTGATTACAACAAACTGAGGACAACACAATGAGGACAACACAATGATGATAATATAATGATGACAACATAATGATGAAAACTCAATGATGACAACACAATGATGACAACACAATGATGACGACATAATGATGACAACTCAATGATGACAACACAATGATGACCACACAATGAGGACAACACAATGTTGACAACACAACGAGGACAATACAATGAGGACAACAAACTGAGCACAACACAATGATGACCAAACAATGAGGACAACACAATGTTGACAACACAACAAGGACAATACAACGAGGACAACAAACTGAGGACAATACAATGAGGACAACATAATGAGGACAACACAATGAGGAGAACACACTGATTACAACAAACTGAGGACAACACAATGAGGACAACACAATGATGATAATATAATGATGACAACATAATGATGACAACTCAATGATGACAACACAATGATGACAACACAATGATGACGACATAATGATGACAACTCAATGATGACAACACAATGATGACAACACAATGATGACGACATAATGATGACAACACAATGATGATAACATAATGATGACAACACAATGATGATAATATAATGATGACAACACAATGATGATAACATAATGATGACAACATAATGATGACAACTCAATGATGACAACACAATGATGACGACATAATGATGACAACACAATGATGATAACATAATGATGACAACACAATGATGACAACATAATGATGACAACATAATGATGACAACATAATGATGACACCACAATGATGATAACATAATGATGACAACACAATGATGATAACATAATGATGACAACACAATGATGATAACATAATGATGACAACACAATGATGACAACATAATGATGACAACACAATGATGATAACATAATGATGACAACACAATGATGATAACACAATGATGACAACATAATGATGACAACACAATGATGATGAGGAATAGGAAGAGCATTGCTGTAGAGAAACTTGAGTTGTCCATTTAATGTTGTGTGTATATCTTCATGAATGTCCTTGGTTAAGGGATGATTCCCTTAATTTTGCCCAACCTTGGCTTTGTGATGAGTAATATCTTTCCTTTTATCCTTGGTTTTATGATGACTCATTATGTATGTTTTCTGGTAAGATAGTTTAAAACAGAGGACAATGGTTAGATTTGTAGGAGAAGGATTCAGATAATAATAAGTTTCCAAATTGAAATCTGATATCCTTATCTCTGGTCATACACAAAGCAGATTCTACCCACTGCCTTTAGTACGTAAACCAGTTACGGAGGAAAGACATGTACAAACCTTCTCAGAGTTTTAGCTCAGGTTTTTTACTTAAACATTGTTAATAGGAGGATGTTAAAAAGCTACCCAGAGCAACTTCCCATCAAGAATAAGACAGATTATTTTTTAGATTATTAATTATTAACAACACATTAGGTGTCACTGATTAAATGTGTTAATGTTTCTATCAAACCCCTGATGCCGCATTAGACAAATGTCTTGTTAATAGCTTGATGAGGGCTACACTTAACTGTGTCTCTTCTATGTTTTATATTATACAGTTCAACGCAATTCTCTGCTTGACTAATAACTGTTATTGTGACTAATGTGATATTTGTGAATGAGCTTCTTGCTTGTTTAGAACTGAATACAAGTAGAACCAAAGGATGAGGACTGATTCATAGCCTAATTATCAACACATTCAAAATATTCATGCCACTAGCATTGCATTGCCAATATGAATGTAGGTTAGGAAGAAGGCACTTGAACATTAGTGATGTCATCAACTTCTATCCTCTCTACACATTTTCTAAAGCATGCCAGGCCAGACAATAGAGATAGCAAAAATATTCTGCAATGAGGACGACACAATGAGGACGACACAATGAGGACGACACAATGAGGACGACACAATGAGGACGACACAATGAGGACACCACAATGAGGATAACACAAAGATGACAACATAATTATGACAACATAATGGTGACAACATAATGAGGACAACACAATGATGACAACATAATGAGGACAACATAATGATGACAACACACTTATTACAACACACTTATTACAACACAATGAGGACAACATAATGATGACAACACAATGAGGACAGCATAATGATGACAACATAATGATGACAGCACAATGAGGACAACACAATGAGGACAACACAATGAGGACAACACAATGATGACAACATAATGAGGACAACACAATGAGGACATCAAACTGAGGACAACATAATGAAGACAACAAAACGAGGACAACACATAGAGGACAACATAATGAGGACAACATAATGAGGACAACACAATGATGACAACACAATGAGGAGAACACAATGAGGACAACACAATGAGGACAACACAATGAGGACAACACAATGAGGACAACACAATGATGACATCAAACTGAGGACAACATAATGAAGACAACAAAATGAGGACAACACATAGAGAACAACACAATGAGGACAACATAATGAGGACAACATAATGAGGACAACACAATGATGGTAACATAATGATGACAACACATTGATGACAACATAATGATGACAACACAATGATGATAACATAATGATGACAACACATTGATGACAACATAATGATGACAACACAATGATGATAACACACTGAGGAGGGACTGGCATGCAAGGCCAGGTTTAATTCCCTGATATATACTGCCAACATCTGTCAATTCAGATGACATGAGCTGTGAATACATAACCACAACATTGGCCCAGTGCCCCCATTATCAGGTTGTGTCCCCAATCTGTGAAACACAATCTGCCTGCACAATCTGCTTACACACACACAAACACACACACACACACACACACACACACACACACACACACACACACACACACACACACACACACACACACACACACACACACACACACACACACATGCATGTTCAAACATACTGTCCCTTTGAAAAGAACAGTCCCTCCCCTTCCCCTCTCTTCATCCACCATCTCATGTTCTTCTGCTTTTCTACTGTTCCCTTCGTCAGCTCTGAATGAAACATCACTTGAGAGTTGCCTTCCTCTTGGCTCCAAATGCCACCACCTGTTTTCCTTCAAAGCTACAACAACAATTCCTAAACACACCCCACACACACACCATACTGGTTGTATCTCTGAACACCAGCAGTACCCTGTCAGTACTGGGCCCATGTCCCAGCAAGGCCAATGTTGCGCTTCATTAGTCAAATCTCTGAGATGCTGAGACAAACACAGCAGTGTACTCTCTGTCACGGCCAGAGACCTGGCAATGACAGAGAGGAGGGGAACTCACATCACATACAGACAGAGAGGAGGGGAACTCACATACAGACAGAGAGGAGGGGAACTCACATCACATACAGACAGAGAGGAGGGGAACTAACATATAGACAGAGAGGAGGGGAACTCACATACAGACAGAGAGGAGGGGAACTCACATACAGACAGAGAGGAGGGGAACTCACATACAGACAGAGAGGAGGGGAACTCACATACAGACAGAGAGGAGGGGAACTCACATACAGACAGAGAGGAGGGGAACTAACAGACAGAGAGGGAGGAGGGGAACTAACAGACAGACAGAGAGGAGGGGAACTCACATACGGACAGAGAGGAGGGGAACTCACATACAGACAGAGAGGAGGGGAACTCACATACAGACAGAGAGGAGGGGAACTCACATACAGACAGAGAGGAGGGGAACTAACAGACAGACAGAGAAGAGGGGAACTAACAGACAGACAGAGAAGAGGGGAACACATCACATACAGACAGAGAGGAGGGGAACTCACATACAGACAGAGAGGAGGGGAACTCACATCACATACAGACAGAGAGGAGGGGAACTCACATACAGACAGAGAGGAGGGGAACTCACATACAGACAGAGAGGAGGGGAACTCACATACAGACAGAGAGGAGGGGAACTAACAGACAGAGAGGGAGGAGGGGAACTAACAGACAGACAGAGAGGAGGGGAACTCACATACAGACAGAGAGGAGGGGAACTCACATACAGACAGAGAGGAGGGGAACTCACATACAGACAGAGAGGAGGGGAACTCACATACAGACAGAGAGGAGGGGAACTCACATACAGACAGAGAGGAGGGGAACTAACAGACAGACAGAGAAGAGGGGAACACATCACATACAGACAGATAGGAGGGGAACTCACATACAGACAGAGAGGAGGGGAACTCACATCACATACAGACAGAGAGGATGGGAACTCACATACAGACAGAGAGGAGGGGAACTCATATACAGACAGAGAGGAGGGGAACTAACAGACAGACAGAGAAGAGGGGAACACATCACATACAGACAGAGAGGAGGGGAACTCACATACAGACAGAGAGGAGGGGAACTCACATCACATACAGACAGAGAGGAGGGGAACTCACATACAGACAGAGAGGAGGGGAACTCACATACAGACAGAGAGGAGGGGAACTCACTTACAGACAGAGAGGAGGGGAACTCACATACAGACAGAGAGGAGGGGAATTCACATACAGACAGAGAGGAGGGGAACTCATAGACAAATGGAGAGGAGGGAACTCACATACAGACAGAGAGGAGGGGAACTAACATACAGACAGGGAGGAGGGGAACTCACATACAGACAGAGAGGAGGGGAACTCACATACAGACAGAGAGGAGGGGAACTCACAGACAGACAGAGAGGAGGGGAACTAACATACAGACAGGGAGGAGGGGAACTCAGAGACAGACAGAGAGGAGGGGAACTCACATACAGAGAGGAGGGGAACTAACAGACAGAGAGGGAGGAGGGGAACTAACAGACAGACAGAGAGGAGGGGAACTCACATACAGACAGAGAGGAGGGGAACTCACATACAGACAGAGAGGAGGGGAACTCACAAACAGACAGAGAGGATGGGAACTCACATACAGAAAGAGAGGAGGGGAACTCACATACAGACAGAGAGGAGGGGAACTCACATACAGACAGAGAGGAGGGGAACTCACATACAGACAGAGAGGAGGGGAACTCACATACAGACAGAGAGGAGGGGAACTCACATACAGACAGAGAGGAGGGGAACTAACAGACAGAGAGGGAGGAGGGGAACTAACAGACAGACAGAGAGGAGGGGAACTCACATACAGACAGAGAGGAGGGGAACTCACATACAGACAGAGAGGAGGGGAACTAACAGACAGAGAGGGAGGAGGGGAACTAACAGACAGACAGAGAGGAGGGGAACTCACATACAGACAGAGAGGAGGGGAACTCACATACAGACAGAGAGGAGGGGAACTAACAGACAGAGAGGGAGGAGGGGAACTAACAGACAGACAGACAGAGAGGAGGGGAACTCACATACAGACAGAGAGGAGGGGAACTCACATACAGACAGAGAGGAGGGGAACTAACAGACAGACAGAGAGGAGGGGAACTCACAGACAGACAGAGAGGAGGGGAACTAACATACAGACAGAGAGGAGGGGAACTAACATACAGACAGAGAGGAAGGGAACTAACAGACAGACAGAGAGGAGGGGAACTCACAGACAGACAGAGAGGAGGGGAACTCACAGATGGAGAAAGATGGGGAAAGACAAATGACAAAAGACATAACAGGGAGAAGAGCAAGTACAGGTGGAGGCAGGAAAAGAGAGAATGAGATAAAAACAGAGGGAATAAGAAAGTGAGAGAAAGACATGAAGGCAGTGTGACAGAGGGGATAGAGAGAACATGAAGCTCATAGTGACAGATGGGAGAGAGAGAACATGAAGTTCATAGTGACAGAGGGGGATAGAGAGGACATGAAGCTCATATTGACAGAGGGGATAGAGAGAACATGAAGCTCACATTGACAGAGGGGGTAGAGAGAACATGAAGCTCATAGTGACAGAGGGGGATAGAGAGAACATGAAGCTCATAGTGACAGAGGGGGATAGAGAGAACATGAAGCTCATAGTGACAGAGGGGGATAGAGAGAACATGAAGCTCATAGTGACATAGGGGATAGAGAGAACATGAAGCTCATAGTGACAGAGGGGATAGAGAGAACATGAAGCTCATAGTGACAGAGAGGGGTAGAGAGAACATGAAGCTCATATTGACAGAGGGGATAGAGAGAAAATGAAGCTCATAGTGACAGAGGGGGATAGAGAGAACATGAAGCTCATAGTGACAGAGGGGGACGGAGAGAACATGAAGCTCATATTGACAGAGGGGGTAGAGAGAACATGAAGCTCATAGTGACAGAGGGGATAGAGAGAACATGAAGCTCATAGTGACAGAGGGGGACAGAGAGAACATGAAGCTCATAGTGATACAGGGGACAGAGAGAACATGCTGGTCATAGTGACAGAGGGGGATAGAGAGAACATGAAGCTCATAGTGACAGAGGGGATAGAGAGAACATGAAGCTCATAGTGACAGAGGGGGACAGAGAGAACATGAAGCTCATAGTGACACAGGGGACAGAGAGAACATGAAGGTCATAGTGACAGAGGGGGATAGAGAGAACATGAAGCTCATATTGACAGAGGGGGATAGAGAGAACATGAAGCTCATAGTGACAGAGGGTGATAGAGAGAACATGAAGCTCATAGTGACAGAGGGGATAGAGAGAACAAGAAAGTCATAGTGACAGAGGGGGATAGAGAGAACATGAAGCTCATATTGACAGAGGGGGATAGAGAGAACATGAAGCTCATAGTGACAGAGAGGGATAGAGAGAACATGAAGCTCATAGTGACAGAGGGGATAGAGAGAACATGAAGCTCATAGTGACAGAGGGGATAGAGAGAACATGAAGCTCATATTGACAGAGGGGATAGAGAGAACATGAAGCTCATAGTGACAGAGGGGATAGAGAGAACATGAAGCTCATAGTGACAGAGGGTGATAGAGAGAACATGAAGCTCATAGTGACAGAGGGGGTAGAGAGAACATGAAGCTCATATTGACAGAGGGGATAGAGAGAAAATGAAGCTCATAGTGACAGAGGGGGATAGAGAGAACATGAAGCTCATAGTGACAGAGGGGGATAGAGAGAACATGAAGCTCATAGTGACAGAGGGGATAGAGAGAACATGAAGCTCATAGTGGCAGAGGGGATAGAGAGAACATGAAGCTCATAGTGACAGAGGGGATAGAGAGAACATGAAGCTCATATTGACAGAGGGGATAGAGAGAACATGAAGCTCATAGTGACAGAGGGGGACGGAGAGAACATGAAGCTCATATTGACAGAGGGGGTAGAGAGAACATGAAGCTCATAGTGACAGAGGGGATAGATAGAACATGAAGCTCATAGTGACAGAGGGGGACAGAGAGAACATGAAGCTCATAGTGACACAGGGGACAGAGAGAACATGAAGGTCATAGTGACAGAGGGGGACGGAGAGAACATGAAGCTCATAGTGACAGAGGGGATAGAGAGAACATGAAGCTCATATTGACAGAGGGGGATAGAGAGAACATGAAGCTCATATTGACAGAGGGGATAGAGAGAACAAGAAAGTCATAGTGACAGAGGGGGATAGAGAGAACATGAAGCTCATATTGACAGCGGGGGATAGAGAGAACATGAAGCTCATAGTGACAGAGGGGATAGAGAGAACATGAAGCTCATATTGACAGAGGGGATAGAGAGAACAAGAAAGTCATAGTGACAGAGGGGATAGAGAGAACATGAAGCTCATAGTGACAGAGGGGATAGAGAGAACATGAAGCTCATAGTGACAGAGGGGGTAGAGAGAACATGAAGCTCATAGTCACAGAGGGGATAGAGAGAACATGAAGCTCATATTGACAGAGGGGGATAGAGAGAACATGAAGCTCATATTGACAGAGGGGGATAGAGAGAACATGAAGCTCATAGTGACAGAGAGGGATAGAGAGAACATGAAGCTCATAGTGACAGAGGGGATAGAGAGAACATGAAGCTCATAGTGACAGAGGGGATAGAGAGAACATGAAGCTCATAGTGACAGAGGGGGTAGAGAGAACATGAAGCTCATAGTGACAGAGGGGATAGAGAGAACATGAAGCTCATATTGACAGAGGGGATAGAGAGAACATGAAGCTCATAGTGACAGAGGGGATAGAGAGAACATGAAGCTCATGGTGACAGAGGGTGATAGAGAGAACATGAAGCTCATAGTGACAGAGGGGGTAGAGAGAACATGAAGCTCATATTGACAGAGGGGATAGAGAGAAAATGAAGCTCATAGTGACAGAGGGGGATAGAGAGAACATGAAGCTCATAGTGACAGAGGGGGATAGAGAGAACATGAAGCTCATAGTGACAGAGGGGATAGAGAGAACATGAAGCTCATAGTGACAGAGGGGGACGGAGAGAACATGAAGCTCATATTGACAGAGGGGGTAGAGAGAACATGAAGCTCATAGTGACAGAGGGGATAGAGAGAACATGAAGCTCATAGTGACAGAGGGGGACGGAGAGAACATGAAGCTCATATTGACAGAGGGGGTAGAGAGAACATGAAGCTCATAGTGACAGAGGGGATAGAGAGAACATGAAGCTCATAGTGACAGAGGGGGACAGAGAGAACATGAAGCTCATAGTGACACAGGGGACAGAGAGAACATGAAGCTCATAGTGACAGAGGGGGATAGAGAGAACATGAAGCTCATAGTGACAGAGGGGATAGAGAGAACATGAAGCTCATAGTGACAGAGGGGATAGAGAGAACATGAAGCTCATAGTGACAGAGGGGATAGAGAGAACAAGAAAGTCATAGTGACAGAGGGGGATAGAGAGAACATGAAGCTCATATTGACAGAGGGGGATAGAGAGAACATGAAGTTCATAGTGACAGAGAGGGATAGAGAGAACATGAAGCTCATAGTGACAGAGGGGGACAGAGAGAACATGAAGCTCATAGTGACAGAGGGGATAGAGAGAACATGAAGCTCATAGTGACAGAGGGGGACAGAGAGAACATGAAGCTCATAGTGACAGAGGGGATAGAGAGAACATGAAGCTCATATTGACAGAGGGGGATAGAGAGAACATGAAGGTCATAGTGACAGAGGGGGATAGAGAGAACATGAAGCTCATATTGACAGAGGGGGATAGAGAGAACATGAAGCTCATAGTGACAGAGGGCGATAGAGAGAACATGAAGCTCATAGTGACAGAGGGGATAGAGAGAACATGAAGCTCATATTGACAGAGGGGGATAGAGAGAACATGAAGGTCATAGTGACAGAGGGGGATAGAGAGAACATGAAGCTCATATTGACAGAGGGAGATAGAGAGAACATGAAGCTCATATTGACAGAGGGGATAGAGAGAACATGAAGCTCAAATTAATTAAGGCTGACAAGTATCTTGCAGTGCAGAAACACAGGGCTGTCTCCTCATGGCACAGCATCATCTCAGTAACCCAGCACACAGGGACCAGTGCTGGGAGACAAATCTTCCCCGGAGAGCTCCAATCTGGGCTTGGCAAGCAGAGGGCACAGCCTGCTCTTGAGGCCCTGGGCCTAGAGAGAGTTTCAGCTCAGATTTTAAACAAGTTGTTTTTGTTCAATTCAGTTGATATACATTTTAACATTTTAGTCATTTAGCAGATGCTCTTATCCAGAGTGACTTATAGTTAGTGCATTCATTCATCTTAAGATAGCTAGGTGAGACAGCATCCAAGGGCAGCACACCATTGCCCATTATTGTCCAAGTTAGATGAGGGTTTGGCCAGGGTAGGCCGTCATTGTAAAATAAGAATTTGTTCTTATCTGACTTAGTTACATAGAGACCCGGAAAATATGAGTCTAGACCTTCACTATGGTGAATCACTAAAACAATACAGAAATACACTACGGAAAAAGAAGGAACAGCATGTCAGAAATGTAATTGAAGAATCCATAGACTCTAACCACTTCTGGGAAAATTGGAAAACACTAAACAAACAACAACACAAAGAATTATCTAGTCAAAATGGAGATGTATGGCTATAACAAAGAACAAAGAGCAAAAACATATACATGATCAAATACAAATCTTAGAATCAACTATTAAAGACTAACAGAAACCACTGGATTCTCCAATTACCTTGAATGAGCTACAGGACAAAATAAAAACCCTCCAACACAAAAAGGCATGTGGTGTTGATGGTATTCTCAATTAAATTATCAAAAATACAGACAAAAAAATCAAATTGGCTATACCAAAACTATTTAACATCATCCTTAGCTCTGGCATCTTCCCCAATATCTGGAACCAAGGACTGATCACCCCAATCCACAAAAGTGGAGACATATTTGACCGCAATAACTACCGTGGGATATGCATCAACAGCAACCTTGGGAAAATCCTCTGCATTATCATTAAAAGTGGACTCATACATTTCCTCAGTGAAAACAATGTACTGAACAAATGTCAAATTATAATTTTACCAAATTACCGTACAACAGACCATGTATTCACTCTGCACACCCTAATAGACAAAACACATAAACCAAAACAAAGGCAAAGTCTTCTCATACTTTGTTGATTTCAAAAAAGCCTTGGACTCAATTTGGCGTGGGGGTCTGCTGTACAAACTGATGGAAAGGGGTGTTGGGGGTAAAATATATGACAGTATACAATCCATGTACACAAACAACAAGTGTGCAGGTAAAATAGGCAAAAAACACACACATTTCTTCCCACAGGGCCGTGGGGTGAGACAGGGATGCAGCTTAAGCCCCACCCTCTTCAACATACATATCAACAAATTGGCGAGGGCACTAGAACAGTCTGCAGTACTCACCCTACTAGAATCTGAAGTCAAATGTCTACTGTTTGCTGATGATCTGGTGCCTCTGTCCAATCTCCAGGACTACAAATGCAAATTCCATCTAGACACCGTTGCCCTAGAGCACAAAAAAAACGATACATTCCTTGGCCTAAACATCAGCGCCACAGGTAACTTCCACATCTTCTGAGAGACAAGGCAAAAAGGGCATTCTATGCCATCAAAAGGAACATAAAATTAAACATACCAATTAAGATCTGGCTAAAAATACTTGAATCCGTTATAGAACCCTTTGCCCTTTATGGTTGTGAGGTCTGGGGTCCGCTCACCAACCAATAATTCACAAAATGGGACAAACACCAAATTGAGACTCTGCATGCAGAATCCTGCAAAATTATCCTCAGTGTACAACGTAGACAACCAAATAATGCATGCAGAGCAGAATTAGGCCGATACCCGCTAATTGTCAAAATCCAGAAAAGAGCCGTTAAATTCTGCAACCCCCTAAAAGGAAACGATTCCCAAACCTTCCATAACAAAGCCATCACCTACAGAGAGATTAACCTGGAGAAGAGTCCCCTAAGCATGCTGGTCCTGGGGCTCTGTTCACAAACACAAACACACCCCACAGAGCCCCAGGACAGCAACACAATTAGATCCAACCAAACTGTGAGAAAACAAAAAGATAATTAATTGACACATTGGAAAGAATTAACAAAAAAACTGAGCAAACTAGAATCCCTCACCCCTACTGCAGGTTGCGTTCCCTGTCTGTTGTGAAGGTGTGGGACGAACTGGAGGAGAACTGCTCTCCCTGTCTGTTGTGAAGGGGTGGCAAATACTGGAGGAGAACTGCTCTCCCTGTCTGTTGTGAAGGGGTGGCAAATACTGGAGGAGAACTGCTCTCCCTGTCTGTTGTGAAGGGGTGGCAAATACTGGAGGAGAACTGCTCTCCCTGTCTGTTGTGAAGGGGTGGCAAATACTGGAGGAGAACTGCTCTCCCTGTCTGTTGTGAAGGGGTGGCAAATACTGGAGGAGAACTGCTCTCCCTGTCTGTTGTGAAGGGGTGGCAAATACTGGAGGAGAACTGCTATCCCTGTCTGTTGTGAAGGGGTGGCAAATACTGGAGGAGAACTGCTCTCCCTGTCTGTTGTGAAGGGGTGGGAAATACTGGAGGAGAGACTGCTTTGCTTGCAGCATTGACACAATCATGCTGATGTTTGTGTGTATGGTTCTGGGTATATGTGTGTGTGTGTGTGCGTGTGTGCGTGCATTTGCACAGAGGTATGTGTGTGTGTTTGTGTGTATGGTTCTGGGTATGTGTGTGTGTTTCTGTGTATATGTGTTTGTGTGTGTGCGTGCGTGCATTTGCACAGAGGTATGTGTGCTGTTTGAATTGGTTATAATATAAATTTTTTCACAGGACTCTTACATGGTACATAGTCATCTGAAAGAGTCTTCAACAGATGCTCAGTATGTAATAATAACGCATGCGAATTAGCAGACACTTTAATCCAAATCAACTCACGGTCATGCCCACATACATGTGAATCAATCCAACTATCCTGGCATTGCAAGAGCTAATCTCTACCAACTGAGCTACAGAGGCCCAGGGAGATGGTTGTGGAATTCCCACTTGACTTCAATCAGTGTATCCTCGTAACATATAGTTGGCTTTGAAGTGTATGATTTTCAAGTCATGTTTGAAAAATGATGTAATATGTTTCCACATTTTTGTGTTCCATTAAGTCTTAATCACATTACCATACATTACCGTACCTCAGAGACAGCTTCTGTTGATGCACAGATTTGCACACACACACACACACACACACACACACACACACACACACACACACACACACACACACACACACACACACACACACGCACACACACTCTTCCAGCTCAGACAGTAAAATTTGAACCTGAGGAACTTCCCAAAGTAAAGGCAATAAGCCTTTTCTTGTATGTTGACAACGGGATCTGAACAATACCCTTCAATTGGCTGAATCCAGACGAATCTGTTTGTAATCGAATGGGTTTTACATCAATGTCTCTGATAAAACAAAAATCAAACTTAATGGAAAACTGTACTCTGTTATTGTAAGTCTCTCTAAGCATCCCTGTAACGCCAAAAACATGAATCCACTGTCCCATACCCACCTCTGGACTCAACAGGACACTCATCGTGTTACGGACAAATCCATGGCTGAGTCCACTGTCGCATACCCACCTCTGGACTCAACAGGACACTCATCGTGTTACGGACAAATCCATGGCTGAGTCCACTGTCCCATACCCACCTCTGGACTCAACAGGACACTCATCGTGTTACGGACAAATCCATGGCTGAGTCCACTGTCCCATACCCACCTCTGGACTCAACAGGACACTCATCGTGTTATGGACAAATCCATGGCTGAATCCACTGTCCCATACCCACCTCTGGACTCAACAGGACACTCATCTTGTTACGGACAAATCCATGGCTGAGTCCATGTTAAGGGCCTGATTCCACTGTCCAGCCTCATTCTCCCTTTCATCCCGTTCTCTATCTACACCTCCACTCACTTCCTCAAGCCCTCTGTTCTTCTGGGCTTATTGACCACTTACTCGTTTTAAGAAGAGGGCTCAACCAGACCTGGGTTCGATCTCGGGCTGTATCACAACCAGTCGTCATCGGGAGTCCCATAGGGCGGCTCACAATTGGCCGGCCGGGATTTTCCATGTCCCATCGCACTCTAGAGACTTCTTGTGGCGGGCCGGGTGCCTGCAGGTTGACCTCGGTCGTCAGTTGAACTGTGTTTCCTCTGACACATTAGTGCGGCTGGCTTCCAAAATTCTTAGGGCTTCCAAAATTCGTATTAAACTGGAGGGGCGTGTAATTCAAATAAATAGTCATAATAATTATGGATATTAAACATGTAGGTACATAGAAGTGTCTTATAACGTTTGAAATCTTACATTCTTGTTAATCTAACTGCACTGTCCAATTTACAGTAACCATTACAGCGAAAGCTTGCCATGTGATTGTTTGAGGATGGCGCCCCATGTCAAAATATTTTTCCACCGGCATAGGTTTCATAAATTCACAAATAGCAATGAAATATTCACTTACAGTGCCTTGCGAAAGTATTCGGCCCCCTTGAACTTTGCGACCTTTTGCCACATTTCAGGCTTCAAACATAAAGATATAAAACTGTATTTTTTTTGTGAAGAATCAACAACAACTGGGACACAATCATGAAGTGGAACGACATTTATTGGATATTTCAAACTTTTTTAACAAATCAAAAACTGAAAAATTGGGCGTGCAAAATGATTCAGCCCCCTTAAGTTAATACTTTGTAGCGCCACCTTTTGCTGCGATTACAGCTGTAAGTCGCTTGGGGTATGTCTCTATCAGTTTTGCACATCGAGAGACTGACATTTTTTCCCATTCCTCCTTGCAAAACAGCTCGAGCTCAGTGAGGTTGGATGGAGAGCATTTGTGAACAGCAGTTTTCAGTTCTTTCCACAGATTCTCGATTGGATTCAAGTCTGGACTTTGACTTGGCCATTCTAACACCTGGATATGTTTATTTTTTAACCATTCCATTGTAGATTTTGCTTTATGTTTTGGATCATTGTCTTGTTGGAAGACAAATCTCCGTCCCAGTCTCAGGTCTTTTGCAGACTCCATCAGGTTTTCTTCCAGAATGGTCCTGTATTTGGCTCCATCCATCTTCCCATCAATTTTAACCATCTTCCCTGTCCCTGCTGAAGAAAAGCAGGCCCAAACCATGATGCTGCCACCACCATGTTTGACAGTGGGGATGGTGTGTTCAGCTGTGTTGCTTTTACGCCAAACGTAACGTTTTGCATTGTTGCCAAAAAGTTCAATTTTGGTTTCATCTGACCAGAGCACCTTCTTCCACATGTTTGGTGTGTCTCCCAGGTGGCTTGTGGCAAACTTTAAACAACACTTTTCATGGATATCTTTAAGAAATGGCTTTCTTCTTGCCACTCTTCCATAAAGGCCAGATTTGTGCAATATACGACTGATTGTTGTCCTATGGACAGAGTCTCCCACCTCAGCTGTAGATCTCTGCAGTTCATCCAGAGTGATCATTGGCCTCTTGGCTGCATCTCTGATCAGTCTTCTCCTTGTATGAGCTGAAAGTTTAGAGGGATGGCCAGGTCTTGGTAGATTTGCAGTGGTCTGATACTCCTTCCATTTCAATATTATCGCTTGCACAGTGCTCCTTGGGATGTTTAAAGCTTGGGAAATCTTTTTGTATCCAAATCCGGCTTTAAACTTCTTCACAACAGTGTCTCGGACCTGCCTGGTGTGTTCCTTGTTCTTCATGATGCTCTCTGCGCTTTTAACGGACCTCTGAGACTATCACAGTGCAGGTGCATTTATACGGAGACTTGATTACACACAGGTGGATTGTATTTATCATCATTAGTCATTTAGGTCAACATTGGATCATTCAGAGATCCTCACTGAACTTCTGGAGAGAGTTTGCTGCACTGAAAGTAAAGGGGCTGAATAATTTTGCAGGCCCAATTTTTCAGTTTTTGATTTGTTAAAAAAGTTTGAAATATCCAATAAATGTTGTTCCACTTCATGATTGTGTCCCACTTGTTGTTGATTCTTCACAAAAAAATACAGTTTTATATCTTTATGTTTGAAGCCTGAAATGTGGCAAAAGGTTGCAAAGTTCAAGGGGGCCGAATACTTTCGCAAGGCACTGTACGTTTTGAGAATCCTCTTCTGATTTGTCATCCAAAGGGTCCCAGCTATAACATGTAGAGTTGTTTTGTTAGATAAAATCCTTCTTTATATCCAAAAAGTCAGTTTAGTTGGCGCCATTGATTTGAGTAATCCACTTGTTCATGCAGAGAAAGGAATCTGAAAATCTAAACTTTGTTAAACAAGTCAAAATACATTTCTATTGACTCTTCAGATACCCTAAAATGTAATAAAACTATAATATTTCAAATGGAAAGTAGTATGTTCAACAGGAAACATGTATTTGCAGGTGCATCTTGTCTTCGAATGCGCGCCCAAACACGAATTCCCAAGAGTGTGTCCCTATACTAAAACTCATATTTCTTACTCATTTTGGAAGTAGCAAGCCTGAAACATTGAACATAGACTGCTGACACCCTGTGGCAGCCAAAGGAATTGCATCACGGGAGCTAGAACGCATTATTTCCCTATACGTTCCATTGCAAGAGCATAGGCTCTCAAAAAAAAACATTCTGGTTGGTTTTTCTTTGGATTTTCTCCTACCATATCTAATCTTAGAGTCTCCTACATTATTATAACATTTCTACAAACTTCAAAGTGTTTTCTTTCCAATGGTACCGATTATATGCATATCCTGGCTTCAGAGCCTGAGCAACAGTTTACTTTGGGCACGTCAGTCAGGCGGAAATTGAGAAAAAAAAGGACCCTGGCCTTAACAGGTTTTTAATGCGTGCGGGTGTTAAGAAGCGCAATTTGGCGGGTCGTATTTTGGAAGATGCATTACTTGACCTTCACCTCTCGAGCCCGTTAGGGATCGCAGGAATGAGAAAAGCTCGAAATTGGGGAGAAAAAGGGGGTAACACAAAAAAAGAGGGATTAACCCCTCCACACACATTGACACTTCCCACTTTATCTGAGGGCTATGAGTCCCAGGCGTGTTTAAAACAACAGAGGATTCATTGCAGTTTGGATCCTGTCCCCCTGTTTGGTTTTACATAACGGATCCTTTCAATAAAACAGCCTGTGTGTGTTTGTGTGTGTAAAGTATGCACCCAAGCATCTTTGGGTAAGGCGCTACAAAAACGATGGATTATCCATGTGAGTGAGCATTTGGGTCTGTAAGCATTTGTGTATGGCTATTGGTGTGTGTCTATTGGTGTGTGTGTGTGTGTGTGTGTGTGTGTGTGTGTGTGTGTGTATTGGTGTGTGTGTGTGTGTGTGTGTGTGTGTGTGTGTGTGTGCGTGCGGGCCCACTTGTGTCGTGTCTTTACCTCCTGATGACTGTCCCCTGAGTGTAACATTCGGTTTGCTCACCAGGCTAATCTGTCCCTTGCACATGACTAACGCAGCCTTGTTTACACTCTGTTTCTATACAGATCTCTGCATGTCGGCTAACTGGCCAGGCTAGCCTGTGCCGGATGCCAGGCGACCTGGGGAGCCCTGTAATGCTGTGTGTGTGTGTTTGTAAGTGTTTGTGTGTATATATGTGTGTGTGTGTGTGTGTGTGTGCATGTTGTTATGGTACGCCAAGAGACCTGGGCAGCCCAGTAATGCTGCTCTGGCCATCGACCGGACAAAATGGATCAGCTTTTCTCTGTGGCCTTGCCCTTCCTCTTTCTCTGTTGATTATCACTGCTCACACAGACCTTCGCGCTTGCTCCCTGTGTGAGTGTGTCTAAGTGTATGTGTGTGTGTGTGTGTGTGTGTGTGTGAGTGTGTCTAAGTGTATGTGTGTGTGTGTGTGTGTGTGAGTGTGTCTAAGTGTATGTGTGTGTGTGTGTGTGTGTGTGTGTGTGTGTGTGTGTGTGTGTGTGTGTGTGTGTGTGTGTGTGTGTGTGTGTGTGTGTTTCTTTTAGAAGTAACCCTGTTACAAAAAGTAGGGGATTAAACAATCTAAAATAAAGCAAAAAAGTTAACATTTTCTGGTATGCCACCCGTTGCCATATCAGTGGAGAGTGTGTTTGAATGTGTATGTGTGTATCTAAGTGTGTGTGTGTGCTTGCGAGTGTGCTTCTGTGCGTGTGTGCATGTGCCTAGGAATGTCAATAGGAATGATAGGAAGGGAATCTATCCTGAGAGAGGGAGGCCCGAGATATGCAGAACTCACAGGGCCAGGGTTTACTTTCCAGTTTTCACTTTTGTTCTGAACATGTTTTCTGAACATGCTGACACATCCAGTTGTCATATTGTCTTGTGTATGTTTTACAAATAACCTGCATGTGTGTAGGGGGGGGGGGGGGGGGGGGGTCTGTGGTGTTGACAGTCCCAGGGCTCCTGTGGTGATGTGTGGGCAACAAAACAGCCTTCATCAGCAGATAACTTGGCCTCGGATGACGTTGTAGGAACAGAGGACAGAGGATTGTGACACTCACACACACAGTTACATGTTGCCAACTTCACTGGCTGATGGTTTGGCTATGCAGATTTATCTCCGGGTCACTGCAGAGTAGAGGGTCACACCCACACGCACACAGAGACACACAAACACACGCACATACACACTCACGCACGCACACACACACACACACACACACGCACACACACACACACACACACACACACACACACACACACAGACTTGGACACACACACTCTCCCCAACTGGCATTCTTACTAACTGGCACACTCAGTCACACACAGAAATACACACATAATACAGTACACACATAATACAGTACACACATAGTACTGTACACACAATACTGTACACACATAATACAGTACACATATAATACAGTACACATAATACTGCACACACATAATACAGTACGCACATAATACTGCACACACATAATACAGTACACGCATAATGCAGTACACACATAATGCAGTACACACATAATACAGTACACGCATAATGCAGTACACACATAATACAGTACACACATAATACAGTACACACATAATACAGTACACGCATAATGCAGTATACACATAATACTGTACACACATAATACAGTACACACATAATGCAGTACACACATAATGCAGTACACACATAATACTGTACACACATAATACAGTACACACATAATACAGTACACACATAATACAGTACACACATAATGCAGTACACACATAATGCAGTACACACATAATACAGTACACACATAATACAGTACACACATAATGCAAAAATAACGCAAACATAATGTGAAAAAGAAGCCACATCCTCATTATCTGATTTTGTCAGGGTAGACTTTCCTGCCCATCTTGATTCAGCAAATATATAGAATCATAGGACCCTAACAGAAAAATACACATGAAAAATGCACATGTGAAACTCTTATTTGCGGAATTTTATCATGGAATTTTATTTTCACATGTGAAAACGTATTTTCACTTTGGAAAAAGCATTGTTGAAATTCTCTATCCCCATGTTGTAATTTTTTCTCCATATGAGGTCATATTTTCACATGTGCTCAAATGTGTAGTTTCATGACATTACATGAAGACATTTTGCATCCCCAGGTTGTCACATTTATTTCACATGTTTTCATGTGTAGTTTAATGTTATCACAATTTTGCTTTTACATGTTGTCACTGTCACGACTTCCGCCGAAGTCGGCTCCTCTCCTTGTTCGTTCGGCGGTCGGCGTCACCGGCTTTCTAGCCATCGCCGCTCCATTTTTCATGTATCCATTTGTTTTGTCTTGTTCCCTGCACACGTGGTTTTGATTCCCCAATCAATCTACATGTATTTATTCCTCTGCTCCCCATCATGTCTATGTGGAAGATTGTTTGTGTTACGTGTATTTTGTTACGCCCCAGACATCTGTCTATGTTCCGTGTTTTGGGCACGTTGTTTGTGCTTTAGATATTTTACCGGAGTAAAGTGTGCGCCCTTCACTCTGCTCTCCTGCACCTGTTCACTTCACTCTGCTCTCCTGCACCTGTTCACTTCACTCTGCTCTCCTGCACCTGTTCACTTCACTCTGCTCTCCTGCACCTGGCGTCGCCTCCAGTACACATCGAGTGACAGTCACATGTTTTCACGTTAACTTCATTTAAGATCCCATGTGACCACGTGTCAATAATGAGAAAATGGAGTGATTGAAGGAAACCCAAAGTGTGTTTTTACTTGGCTGTTGTCTTTGTCTGTGACAATGAGGGAGATATCAAATATATCCTCTGAGCGTCACACACACACACACACACACGCACGCACGCACACACACATTTTGCATTGAGGGGGAGAAATGGCATATATAGCCTTTGAAGTATTACGTTTGTGCTTTACATTTGTCTTGGTTGTTGTTTGCCTGAAACCTGGACAAGTTTGAAAACATCTGATCGCTGCATAACTGCCAGCAGTGCAGG
Source organism: Oncorhynchus mykiss (assembly GCF_013265735.2). Classification (NCBI taxonomy): domain Eukaryota; kingdom Metazoa; phylum Chordata; class Actinopteri; order Salmoniformes; family Salmonidae; genus Oncorhynchus; species Oncorhynchus mykiss. Next base: position 63,296,732 of record NC_048580.1, read on the forward strand.
ATTCCATTTATAACAGAGGAGGAATGGAGTGACAGGGGGAAAGGAGGGAGGGAGGGACAAAGAGAGAGAGAGAGAGAGAGAGAGAGAGAGAGAGAGAGAGAGAGAGAGAGAGAGAGAGAGAGAGAGAGAGAGAGAGAGAGAGAGAGAGAGAGAGAGAGAGAGAGAGAGAGAGAGAGAGAGAGAGAGAGAGAGAGAGAGAGAGAGAGAGAGAGAGAGAGAGAGATATATAGAGATATCTCTCTCTCTCTCTCTCTCTCTCTCTCTCTCTCTCTCTCTCTCTCTCTCTCTCTCTCTCTCTCTCTCTCTCTCTCTCTCTCTCTCTCTCTCTCTCTCTCTCTCTCTCTCTCTCTCTCTCTCTCTCTCTCTCTCCTACACCCAGGTTCTGTTATCTCAGGTCGTAAATTCCTGGCTGAGACTCTTCCCCCTGGCCATGCAATATAGAGACAGAGAGTTTACAGTAGAACAAAGGAACCACCAAATTCTACTACATTCCAGAATTTGAGAATGGAACAATATCCATATTTTGTAGAATGTGTAAACGGTCGGTGGAGAAATGAAACCATGAAAGACAATACAGCCACATTACCATCACTCTGTTTATACAGGAGCCTTCGTTATGAGGTTTGCATCTAATTATTGTATAAAATGAATGAGTCAAGATTAAACTATTTGTGAAATGATGTAATGTGATGTTAAACCTTTAATGTGAGAGAATTGTATTCCCTTTAAAGTTGAACTCATTGGCCCACCCTCGTGATGACAGACATGATCAGGCGTCATAGAACAGCCTTTTTTTACTGTTATGGAAGAAAAAAACTCATGAGAAAATCCTCTTCAGACCACGCGTACCTCGGTGTAAACTGAGGTGGCACAGGTTTTAGTTTAGACGAAGCAAACCCACAGCGTGAGCTGTGATTGCGAATAGTTCTTGAATTCCGAACCATACCACTTGGAGCATTGGCTACACGGCTGGAAAATGGTTCAACCGTGCTTCTACACCTGCATTGCTTGCTGTTTGGGGTTTTAGGCTGGGTTTCTGTACAGCACTTTGAGATATCAGCTGATGTACGAAGCGCTATATAAATACATTTGATTTGATTTGATTTGATTTCAACTCTGAGACTAGCGATCCCTACCGAATAAGAGCAAATCGTAGATACTAATTACTAGTCTGCAGCTAGAAATTATGCAAACCTGGGATGCGCAGACCGACAACCGTCAAAACATCTAATCTATGAGAACATTTCTGAATGGTACTCTGAAGTATCCATTGTAACCACAAAATAATTTGATCTTCAATCGATACAGAGAGAGACAACATTGTAAATACAACCCATATGTATGCTTATTATTATTATTATTATTACAACACTGTATATATACATAATATGACATTTGTGATATCTTTATTCTTTTGGATCTTCTGTGAGTGTCATGTTTACTGTTCATTTTTATTGTTTATTTCCCTTTTGTATGTTATCTACCTCACTTGCTTTGGCAATGTTAACATATGTTTCCCATGCCAATAAAGCCCCTTGAATTGAATTGAATTGAGAAAGAGACGCGGATGAACTGACTCTCCAGCAGACGGACTGGATTCCAACAGAAAAGACCACGACACACGGGCTTAAAGATATACTGATTGCAATTATTCCCGAATGAGTGAACGTTCATGTGCAAAGGATTAGCATTTCAATAAATATAATTGTCAACTGTGTAGTGAGCCCTTTTGTTTTTCCTGCTCTTCTACAGTCCACACCCACTTCCCATTGTCCAACAAGTTGTCATATCGGCTTAGCCCACTAGGGAATCTTCCCTATTGTTTGTTAGTACAGTTTTTCTCAATTGCTAAAACACAATTTCTGAAACCTTGCTCCATTTCCTGAAAACATTAAACACAAAACCTCATCTTCAAGCACTATTTACATGACCTCTGACTCTGACAAAATGAAACATTCGCCTCAAAACAGTTTTATCTGGGTTCAAAATCAAACCCTGCTCTCAAATCATAAGCAAAGTAATCAAAATGTATACAGAATGTATACAGTATTTAGTAAGTATTAGTAAGTATTTAGTCAGCCACCAATTGTGCAATTTCTCCCACTTAGAAAGATGAGAGAGGCCTGTAATTTTCATCATATGTGCACTTCAACTATGACAGACAAAATGAGAAAAAAAATCCTGAAAATCACATTGTAGGATTTTTTTATGAATTTATTTGCAAATTATGGTGGAAAATAAGTATTTGGTCAATGACAAAAGTTTATCTCAATACTTTGTTACATACCCTTTGTTGGCAATGTACTACAGTATACAATACTAAAAGGGACAAAAATCAAAGGAATAAACATGTGATCAATGTGCTTCTTCTTGTCTTTGGGCTGGGTCAGGCCAGAGCACTTCGTTGACATCACAAGCAACATTGTCCCTCCTGAGGCAACGGGGGAAGAAGCCTCTTGTGTGCCGTATCCAGCCCTAACATGATTCCTCACCTATATCACCACAGGCTAAATCCATGGCTTGCAGCAGGTTTACTCTGGTGTAGGGTTGTCTATCATACACTTTCCATCTCCAAGAGGAGAAAAACTCCTCAATCGGATTCAGGAAAGGCGAGTATGGAGGGAGGTACAAGTTCATAAACTGCCCATTGATGTTAAACCATTCCCTTACCTGAGCAGCTTGGTGGAAACTGACATTGTCCCACACTATCACATAGGTGGGAATGGGATTCTCATTTAGCTCTTGACCCTGCTGTTCTTGAACCTGCTGCTCAAATAAAATATCTCTTAGATAAATCTTAGAAGGTGCTGGGTGTTATATAGCCTGAGTGTAACATGGTGATGTAGAACACCATGGTTGCTTATAGCAGCACAGATTGTGACATTGCCACCTCGTTGACCAGGGACTTCAACAATGGCCCGCTGTCCAATCATGTTTCTGCCTCTCCTTCTCCTCTTTGTTAGATTGAAGCCTGCTTCACCGACAGAGATGAACTCATGGGGTCTGTCCAAGGATTCCAAGTCAAATATTGTCTGTGTAGAAATACAATATACTGTATGTAGGATTTCAGTCGTACAGAGATAGTGCTATACTGTAGAGTACAATTAGGCTTCTGATTCACATACATTGTATGTATAGAAGAGTAATGTCATTCACATAGTATGTGTTAGTACTGTAGACAATCTGGATTACAGTAAATGTTTCTGAATGTACACTTACTTGCACATGCTGAGCTCGCAGTTCTTTCACCCTTGGTCAGTTGCGCTCAAAAGGTACTCTGAAGGACCATGCCAAGTATAACGGACTCTTGCTCCCGAGTGAATATAGTTGTCCTTCCACCTGCATGTGGCAGCCTTGCAATTCTACAAAAAGTAGTTGTGCAGTTACAAAACATATTCATGAGGTACAATACATAGAGTGATTAACTTTACAAATGTCTATTGAAACAACTGCATATAATGTAGTACAGTAAATTTGCAATTACAAAAATACAGTAGTATACTGTACCTGTTCTCTTCTCTGAATGTCCTTACTATGGTGGACACAGAAAATCAGCTCAAATTGGGTTGCACTCCTGCTTCCCTCATTGTCAGTCCATGGACAAGATCATGGTCTATAACTGTTGCTCGAATTTCATCTGATATTTCCACTCTTTGTCTTCCTCTTTGTCCTCCTCTTCCTCTTTCTTGCCCTCCTCCTCTTCCTCCTCGTCGCCCACCTCGCATACGCACTCGTCCTGGTCCTCTCACATTGTTTCTTCTATCCATTCTCAGACTTTCTCCTTCCCACCTTCAACAACCTGTTTGCTCTCTGAACTGGCTTATATTGGTTGTGTCGCACCATTTGAAACAGGTTAAATCAAATTTGAGTGGTTGTGTTCAGTCAATGACATATGTTCTCTATTTGAATTTGATTGTTGCCACTTGTGTTTACCAGTATGGATGACATGTGCATTAGAGTGCATAATGTGTTTTGAGAATGAGAATGTGTTTAGAGTTTTGCTGAAAAGTCTAAGTGAGATCTGCAAATTGTGTTTTACCATGTGAAATAGTTTAAGGTATTGACAACAGACTGCATAATTAGCTAAATGAGTCCAGGCAACTGAGAACTTTGTTTAGCCAATGGGTTTTAGTGTTCTAGCAATTGAGAAAAACTGTAACAGGTCTACTGTTTGTTGGTTTATGCATTTCTGTGATTATTTAGTTAGTAGGCAAATATATTATTAAGCCAATAGATGTATGGATTATTCATAGTAAAGGGCTGGGTTCGTGCAGATAACCAACAATTTACAACGTTTGGAATGAGACTGACGTGAGTTAAAGATTAATTCATTAATAAGAAGACTAACTGATCAGATATTAAAATATCAGAAGAGTTATGTTAGGAAAATTATAACTTTGTAATCTGAAGATTTTCCTTGGTGCCCCAACTTCCTAGTTAATTCAATTTACATGGTTAGTTTAATCACGTAATAATAATTACAATAATTATTTTGATAAAATAACAGTCTTCACTTTTAATGATGCCAAAGACACGACAGTAGCGTGATGGTAGTGATAGCAGTTGAATGATGGTGGTGGTAGTTGTAGTAGTAATTATGATGGTAGTTGTAGCACTGATGTAATGGTGAAGATGACAGTTAGTTAGTTATGAGTTAGTTATAGTTTCATTTTCCATGATTAGCTTTTAAAATGTATTCTACTATTCTACTATTGACTGTTACCATTTTACTGTTGTTATTTTTTATTTAATATTGTATTATTATTTACTACCATTTTATATTATTATTTGTTATTGTTTATACATTTATTACAATGTATATGTCATGCCCTGACCTTAGTATTCTTTGTTTTCTTTATATATTTTGGTTAGGTCAGGGTGTGACATGGTTGATATGTGTGTTTTTGTCTCATCTAGGGTGTTTGTACTGTCTAGGGGTTTTGAAGATTTATGGGGTTGATTCCATCTAGGTGTTTATGTAGGTCTATGGTTGCCTAGATTGGTTCTCAATTAGAGGCAGGTGTTTATCGTTGTCTCTGATTGGGAACCATATTTAGGCAGCCATCTTCTTTGGGTATTTCGTGGGTTATTGTCTATGTTATGTTGCACGTTTGCACATTGTTTATATAGCGGTCACGGTGGTCCTAATTGTTTTGTTGTTTCTGTTTAAGTGTTCTTCATTCAATAAAGAAGAATGTATTCACACCACGCTGCACTTTGGTCTACTCCATACGACGATCATGACAGAATATTGTATACATTGTTGCTTAGAGAGGGAGAGGGAGAGAGGGGGATGGGTAAAAAAAATGGAGGGATTTGCAGAGAATTTACATCCCAGCAGAGAGAGAAATGTGTGTATTGGGAAGGAGGGACGGGAGGAGAGAAGAGAGAAGGAAAGAGAGATGATGACGTCCCGACAGCAGTCTTAAGATGTTTTCTCTCTGTCATCTCTCAGAGAAACATGTCCTGTTTACATAATCATGCTTATTATTAGAATGGGGCTTCTCTCTCTTATGTTTCATCAAAACTTTCTGCACCTCTCTGTCTCTCCGCCTCTCTCTCTCTCATCGCTCACTCCCTCTTGATCCCTTGCTTAATCTCTCTCTCTATACATTCATCTCTCTCTGTCTCTCCGCCTTTCTCTCTCTCATCGCTCACTCCCTCTTGATCCCTTGCTTAATCTCTCTCTGTCTCTCTGTCTCTCTGCCTCTCTCTCATCGCTCACTCCCTCTTGATCCCTTGCTTAATCTCTCTCTCTATACATTCATCTCTCTCTCTCTCTCTGTCTCTCTGCCTCTCTCTCTCATCGCTCACTCCCTCTTGATCCCTTGCTTAATCTCTCTCTCTATACATTCATCTCTCTCTGTCTCTCTGTCTCTCTGCCTCTCTCTCTCATCGCTCACTCCCTCTTGATCCCTTGCTTAATCTCTCTCTATACATTCATCTCTCTCTGTCTCTCTGTCTCTCTCATCGCTCACTCCCTCTTGATCCCTTGCTTAATCTCTCTCTCTATACATTCATCTCTCTCTGTCTCTCTGTCTCTCTGCCTCTCTCTCTCATCGCTCACTCCCTCTTGATCCCTTGCTTAATCTCTCTCTCTATACATTCATCTCTCTCTGTCTCTCTGCCTCTCTCTCTCATCGCTCACTCCCTCTTGATCCCTTGCTTAATCTCTCTCTCTATACATTCATCTCTCTCTGTCTCTCTGTCTCTCTGCCTCTGTCTCTCTCATCGCTCACTCCCTCTTGATCCCTTGCTTAATCTCTCTCTCTATACATTCATCTCTCTCTCTGTCTCTCTGCCTCTGTCTCTCTCATCGCTCACTCCCTCTTGATCCCTTGCTTAATCTCTCTCTCTATACATTCATCTCTCTCTGTCTCTCTGTCTCTCTGCCTCTGTCTCTCTCATCGCTCACTCCCTCTTGATCCCTTGCTTAATCTCTCTCTCTATACATTCATCTCTCTCTGTCTCTCTGTCTCTCTGCCTCTCTCTCTCTCATCGCTCACTCCCTCTTGATCCCTTGCTTAATCTCTCTCTCTATAGATTCATCTCTCTCTCTGTCTCTCTGTCTCTCTGCCTCTCTCTCTCATCGCTCACTCCCTCTTGATCCCTTGCTTAATCTCTCTCTCTATACATTCATCTCTCTCTGTCTCTCTGTCTCTCTGCCTCTCTCTCTCATCGCTCACTCCCTCTTGATCCCTTGCTTAATCTCTCTCTATACATTCATCTCTCTCTGTCTCTCTGTCTCTCTCATCGCTCACTCCCTCTTGATCCCTTGCTTAATCTCTCTCTCTATACATTCATCTCTCTCTGTCTCTCTGTCTCTCTGCCTCTCTCTCTCATCGCTCACTCCCTCTTGATCCCTTGCTTAATCTCTCTCTCTATACATTCATCTCTCTCTGTCTCTCTGCCTCTCTCTCTCATCGCTCACTCCCTCTTGATCCCTTGCTTAATCTCTCTCTCTATACATTCATCTCTCTCTGTCTCTCTGTCTCTCTGCCTCTGTCTCTCTCATCGCTCACTCCCTCTTGATCCCTTGCTTAATCTCTCTCTATACATTCATCTCTCTCTCTGTCTCTCTGCCTCTGTCTCTCTCATCGCTCACTCCCTCTTGATCCCTTGCTTAATCTCTCTCTCTATACATTCATCTCTCTCTGTCTCTCTGTCTCTCTGCCTCTGTCTCTCTCATCGCTCACTCCCTCTTGATCCCTTGCTTAATCTCTCTCTCTATACATTCATCTCTCTCTCTGTCTCTCTGCCTCTGTCTCTCTCATCGCTCACTCCCTCTTGATCCCTTGCTTAATCTCTCTCTCTATACATTCATCTCTCTCTGTCTCTCTGTCTCTCTGCCTCTCTCTCTCTCATCGCTCACTCCCTCTTGATCCCTTGCTTAATCTCTCTCTCTATACATTCATCTCTCTCTGTCTCTCTGCCTCTCTCTCTCATCGCTCACTCCCTCTTGATCCCTTGCTTAATCTCTCTCTCTATACATTCATCTCTCTCTCTCTGTCTCTGTCTCTCTCATCGCTCACTCCCTCTTGATCCCTTGCTTAATCTCTCTCTCTATACATTCATCTCTCTCTCTCTGTCTCTCTGTCTCTCTCATCGCTCACTCCCTCTTGATCCCTTGCTTAATCTCTCTCTCTATACATTCATCTCTCTCTGTCTCTCTGTCTCTCTGCCTCTCTCTCACTCCCTCTTGATCCCTTGCTTAATCTCTCTCTCTATACATGAATCTCTCTCTCTCTGTCTCTCTGTCTCTCTCATCGCTCACTCCCTCTTGATCCCTTGCTTAATCTCTCTCTGTCTCTCTGTCTCTCTGCCTCTCTCTCTCTCATCGCTCACTCCCTCTTGATCCCTTGCTTAATCTCTCTCTCTATACATTCATCTCTCTCTGTCTCTCTGTCTCTCTGCCTCTCTCTCTCATCGCTCACTCCCTCTTGATCCCTTGCTTAATCTCTCTCTCTATACATTCATCTCTCTCTGTCTCTCTGTCTCTCTGCCTCTCTCTCATCGCTCACTCCCTCTTGATCTATCTATAATATTTTTTATACAGCCCCTATTGTCTTTTAGAGTCTTTGGTTTGGCTGAGCATTAGCGCAATGAGAGTTTTGACATTTAAAATCGAGCTTCTATTCTTCTCCAATACAAGATCTTTTCCCATTATCCGAGGCTCAGCTGTCAATGAGTGAAGAATGATGAATTGCTAATTTTGAGTCTTTGGGTTGAGGGTACTTCACGGACACTCAAAATTATCAATATCAATAATTCACTAACTTTTGTAACAGTGGAAAATATGTATTGGACACATGTGAAAGCATGCATGCGCACACATACTTACTCAAATTCACACTCACATCACACACACTTGTACTCAATAAGGCTTCGTGCACACATGTAGGTGTATGTGGATGTATCACAGTGTGTGTGTGCAAGCATGCATGTGTGTGAGCGATGAGAGAAGAGTGAGAATGATAGACTAGAAATCATTATCACCATGATTCATCCGACTGCCTGTCTGATGTAATGCACATTCATACAGTACAAGCTGTCAGGGTCATCGAGGGAGAGGGGTGTGGGAAAGGGGAGAGAAGTGAGAGAAGGGGGAGAGGGATGAGAGAAAGCGGAGAGGGGAGAGGGAGAGGGTGAGGGAAAGGGGAGAGTGAGGGGAGAGGGACGAGGGGAAGGGAGAGGGAGAGGTGATAGGGAGAGAGGTGAGGGAAAGGGGAGAGTGAGGGGAGAGGGACGAGGGGAAGGGAGAGGGAGAGGTGATAGGGAGAGAGGTGAGGGAAAGGGGAGAGGGACGAAGGACGATGGAGAGTGAGAGAGAGAGGGATGGGTAAAGTAATGAAGGCGGGATGGAATAAAAGTGAGATAGAGAGAGATGATGACGTCCCAGCAGAGAGAGAGGGATGGGTAAAGGGAAGGAGTGATGGGAGGAGAGAAGGAGAGAGGGATGATGACATCCCGGCAGCAGTCTTAAGATGTTTTCTCTCTGTCATCTCTCAGAGAAACATGTCTGTCTCTCATTGCTCGCTCCATCTTGATCCCTTGCTTAATCTCTCTCTCTCTCTCTCTCTCTCTCTCTCTCTCTCTCTCTCTTTCTCTCTTGCAGTGCATGCTGGGAGGTTTGTGGAGTTTTAGTGTTTGGTGTGGAGGGCTCCGTCCTAAATAACTTTCTTGATTTTATTTTCTATGGTGGAGGGTTAATGCACTATTTGTTTTAGCGGTATCCACAGTTTTTTCAAAGTTAGGGTGGAGTGCACGATGGCTTCTCAGCCTAGTGCGGAGGAGATGCTGTCGATACGGCATGGATTCAGGTGTGTTCCTGCGAATGGAGTTAAGGTGGAGGAGGTTCTGCTCGCGGTCGGTGAACAGGTAGGAGCTGAATTTATACATTCTGCTTCTAGAATGAACAAAGCTGTGGTTGTGTTCATGAAAAGAGCAAATTTGGTTGGTAGGCTAATTGCTAGTGGAATATTTGTAAGGGGTGTGTTAGTGCCAATTTCACCTCTCTCTACCCCTAAGACAAGAGTGGTAATTGCAAATTTGCCTCCGTTTATTACGGATGATCAAATCAAAAAAGAGCTGAGTCGTTTTGGTAAGTTTGTGTACTGTCAGCAGGTAGATGCCGTTAACCTCTCTAGGGTATGTGGGACGCTAGCGTCCCATCTGGCCAACATCCAGTGAGATTGCAGAGCGCCAAATTCAAATACAGAAATACTCATTATAAAAATTCAGAAAACAAAACATATATTTAACTTAGGCTTAAATATGAACTTCTTGTGAATCCAACCACGGATTTATAAAATGCTTTACGGCGGAAGCATACCTTATGATTATTTGAGAACATAGCCCAGTTGACAAATTATTACAAACAGTAACCAGCCAAGCAGAAGCGTAACAAAACTCAGAAATAGAGATAAAATGAGTCCCTTACCTTTGATGATCTTCATATGGTTGCACTCAGAAGACATTCATTTACTCAATAAATGTTCCTTTTGTTCAATAAAAAGTATCTTTATATCCAAAATCCTCAGTTTTGTTCGCGCGTTGTCTTCAGTAATCCACAGGCTCAAACGCAGTCAAAACAGGCAAAACAGGCAAAACATGTCGTACAATGTTTATTTTCAATCCTCAGGTTGTTTTTAGCCTAAATGATCTATCATATTTCAACCGGACAATAACGTCATCAATATAAAAGGTAAACAAGAAATGCACTCTCTTGGGATTGCGCATGAAAAAGCTCTGTGACACGTCAGGATTCACTCATTTAGACTGGTCTTACTCCCTCATTTATAAGAACACAAGCCTGAAACAATTTCTAAGGACTGTTGACATCTAGTGGAAGGCATAGGAACTGCAAATTGAGTCCTGTCAATGGATACTGTAATGGCATTGAATAGAAATCTACAAACACCCCCAAAAAATACTTCCTGAATGGATTTTTCTCAGGTTTTTGCCTGCCAAATCAGTTATGTTATACTCACAGACACTATTTTAACAGTTTTGGAAACTTTAGAGTGTTTTCTATCCAAATCAGTTATATGCATATCATATCTTCTGGGCCCGAGTAGCAGGCTGTTTAATTTGGGCATGCTTTTCAAAATTCCAAATGCTGCCCCCTACCATAGAGAAGTTAATCAGGGACATGTTGGACTTGTCGAGAGGTTCTAATGTCAACTTTGGACTGGTCTCTTTAGATCAAGAGAAGGCTTTTGATAGAGTGGACCATGAGTATCTGTTTAATGTGATGTTTGGGTTTGGGAAGAGTTTTTTGACCTGTGTTAAGGTGGGAGGGGGGCTCAGTTGGCCAGTTTGGGTGAGACGGGGCATTAGACAAGGATGCCCTCTATCTGGGCAGTTATACACACTAGCCAATGAGCCTTTTTTTGGGACTGCTACGCAGGAGACTGCAAGGAGTGTGCTGGACAGGAATGGATGTGGTGACAGGCATAGCAGTGTCAGTATATTCAGATGATGTTTCTGTGATGGTCAGGGATGGTCAGGATATGCAGGCACTAGAGACCAGTCTGAAGGTGTACAAGGGAGCTCCTTCAGCTAAGGTGAACTGGGGCAAGAGCAAAGCTCTGTTATGTGGGGCATGGGGGGATAGGGCCCCTTCTCTGCTTCCAGGGGGCTTGCAGTGGGGATGTGAAGGGCTTCAAGTGTTGGGGCTGTACCAGGGCTCGGAGAAGTGGGTCAGGGAGAACTGGGATGGGCTGTCACAGACAGTGGTGTCAAGACCAGCCAGGTGGAGGAGGCTCCTGTCCCAAGTGTCATATAGAGGGAGGGTGCTGATAATCAACAATCTGGTGACATCTTCCCTGTGACATAAACTGGCTGTCCTCAACCCCACCGGCGGTCTGCTCGCAGACCTGCAATGCAAGCTGGTGGACTTTTTCTGGTCAGGCTGAGGGCAGCAGTGTTGTACATGACCGTCCACAAAGGAGGACAGGGCCTGGTGGAACTGGAGAGCAGGATGGCTGCTTTCAGGCTAAAGGCGGTGCAGTGACTGCTGTACCATGCTGATGTTGGCTGGAGGGAGCAGCATGCGCGCTGCTGAGGAGAGCTGGCGGATTAGGGTTGGACCGGCAGCTGTTCCTCATGAAGCTGGAGAGGCTGAGTACAGCAGGTCTCTCAGATTTTTTGCTCTGCAATGCTGAGGGCCTGGCAGGTGCTAAGGCCTACACAAGAAGGGGGTGTGGAGCCTGGGCTGTGGGTGTGGGAGGAACCTCAACAACCAGCCATCCCTTTGAGATCGGTTCAGTCGGCCACCCTGCAGATGCAACTGATGGCAGTGAGTTTACAAAGGCTGGGTGACCTGAGACTGCTGGGAGAGGCTTCTGGAGAGATTCCTGGAGGAGTTCCAGGAGGCACTGTCTGAGCCAGTAAGGGGTTGTTTGAGCGACCAAAGGGGGAGGAGCCACCAATGTTTCTGCCACTGCAGGTGACGGCAGAGACTGGAGACTGGTAAGGGGGTCTGGAGGACTTGTTCGATTTTAACACTCCGAGCCTTGGGAGTTTGAGGATGTGGGAGGTAAAGCACTCTACAACCTCTGCATTAAGGTTAGGAACATTAGGAGCCTAACAGGAGTGAAGGCACATCCGTGCAGGGGGTTTGTGGGGCGGAGAGTATGGTGGGTTTTAGGTGGAGGGGGCTCTACAAACCCTCAGTACCAAAGAGGTCAGGGGACCTCCAGTGGAGGGTTCTTCATGGAGCCCTGGCCACTAACAGCTGGTTGGCACGGGTTGAACCGGGAATCGGGCAGGGGTGTCCTTTCTGTGTAATGAAAGAAACTGTGATTCATGTGTTTTCTGTGTGCACCAGATCAATACCATTAATGTCTCTGTTGGAATGTCTGTGTGAGAGGTTGGGGGTGGCTTTTACTGTTGGGATGTTTATAATGGGATACAGGTATTCGATTAAGGAGAGGGCCAAATGTGTTTTGTTTAACTTTCTGTTTGCTCATGCGAAGTTGGCTAATTGGCTAACAAGGAGGAACAGGGTCAAAGGTGGGGGGATAACAAACCCTTTACTATTGTTTAATGGGATGGTCTCTGCGTGCATTAGGGTTGAGTTTGAGTACTATAAAATGATAAAAAGTGTGGAGATGTTTCAGGAGATATGCTGTGTTGGGGGGCCTGTCTGTATAGCTGGGGGATGTTTTGGATGTTTTTTCATTTTATTTATTTATTTCACCTTTATTTAACCAGGTAGGCAGGTTGAGAACAAGTTCTCATTTACAATTGTGACCTGGCCAAGATAAAGAAAAGCAGTTCGACACATACAACGACACAGAGTTACACATGGAGTAAAACAAACATACAGTCAATAATACAGTAGAAACAAGTTTATATACGATGTGAGCAAATAAGGTGAGAGAAGGGAGGTAAAGGCAAAAAAAGGCCATGGTGACAAAGTAAATACAATAAGGCAAGTAAAACACTGGAATTGTAGATTTGCAGTGGAAGAATGTGCAAAGTAGAAATACAAATAATGGGGTGCAAAGGAGCTAAATAAATAAATAAATAAATAAAATAAATACAGTATGGAAAGAGATAGTTGTTTGGGCTAAATTATAGGTAGGCTATGTACAGGTGCAGTAATCTGTGAGCTGCTCTGACAGCTGGTGCTTAAAGCTAGTGAGGGAGATAAGTGTTTCCAGTAATATATGGTTGTAGGAGTGGTTATTGTTTTGGGTATTGTGATGTTGGTTTGTATCATGTGGTAGATGGAAAGGTGATTATGGTACATGTATGCAGTACAGGATATATTTTGGTGTTTTATTTTTAAGGGGGATTTAAATGAAATGAGAAAGTTTCAGTAAAGAAAGACAAAAAGTCAAAAAAGTCTCTCTCTCTCTCTTACACTCTCACTCTCACTCTCACTCTGCTCCCCCAATGACTCAGTGCAGTCCTGTTTCAGTGCTTTCATTCTGGTAAGGACTTTCTTAATGACTTCTCCTCGTCTAAATAAACTTTGGACTGTGTGCTTAGAGGGACTCTTCCAGTATTCCGTTCCATCCGGAGTCCTGGGTAATATTTAATGTGCAGTTTAGGGCCATATAGCTGGGTCTGGCTTAATCCCTTATGCATTTAAACAGACCAGTAATGGCTTGGTATGTGCCCAATGTCGGTTATCTCCCTCTCATAACCGGCTAGAAACGTTTTGAGTATATGAGTGAGTATATGAGTGTGTGTGTAAACATTTTGATGCTAAGTGGAATGTGTCATAAATGAGGATACAGGCTTCTGAGACACGCGGTACAAGGACAGGCACACGCACAGATGCTTGCACACACACACCCACGCCATTGCTTCCCCGCGCCTGCAGTAGCCCCTAGTCCTTATGTTCTGTGTCCTTCTCTTCCCTCTGGACTTTTTAATGCTGAAGTTATAGCTTGACTTTGAATCTCTCTCTATTTTTCTCGCTCTCATCGTCTCCCTGTACACCCAAAGACAGAAGGAAAAAGCAGTAGGTCTTTACATCCTGTCATAACTGTCCTGTAAGGATCCAAGTAGGTCAGATCATCTTTGCATTAAATAACTTCAGCCAGACCACCTCTCACCCACAGAGGGGGGAGAAGGGAGCTGGTGGAGGTTGAAAGTTCACACCCTGTTGTAAATCAAGGAGAGAACATCCCTCTCCAATGTTCACACAGGACTGTGCCTTTGTCTACACAGACATTTTCCTGGCGAAATTCTAACCCGTTCTAAAGCGAAGACTGGAACAAAATGTCTAACATAGAACGTGGGGAATGGGCAGAGGTGACCTAAGAGAACACTAATGTCACATGGGTTTTTATTTTGTGACATCATTAAACATGTTATAAAGGAAATACTGTAACTTGGAAAGTATACACACTACACGTATGAAGTCTCCGTCCTCTAGGTTGCATATGAAATGTAAATAATTATGGAGGTGTTTTTGTTAAGAGAGGGATGTGATCTTAGAAACTATAAGAGGAAATTGTTTCAATAACTTTGTACAAGTAAGTAGCCCTTGAATGAGATCAAAGAGCGTGTGATCCTCACTAACCGCCCCTTTTGAATGAACTGTATAAAATAATGGGTTAAGAATGAACATATCAGACCAGAAAGATGTGGAGCTACAGCTCACATCCAAAGTGGTTCGAACTCTGAACTCTCAACACAAGGTAGAGACGATGAAGTCACCTCCTGGACAATCACTGGTACGGCTGATTAGCTGTCCTAAGTAAAGTATCTAGAAAAACAAATTTAAGTGGGACCATTCTACTACTCTTCTCACACCACCGTAGTACGCTACTCTCATCACCCCAATGGGAAGCATCGTCACGGCTGGCTAGCCTATCTTCAAAGAATCATCTTCCAGAGTGAGTGGAAGTAGAGTGAGCTCTGTAGTTCTGTTCAGGACTACACGACGGGTCGCCGGATGCCGGGCGACAGCAGAGATGAGCAAAAGTAGAAGACGGGTGGGACCCCTTTTGAATAATCAGAGCCTTACAAGCGTGCCTCAGAAAGGACCAACCAACCCCTTTCCAAGAAGGACCGGTTAGGAGAAATACAATAAAAACCAAGGCAATTCCACGTAAATTAGTTTATGATTTCTTACTCCAAACGTGCGGCGGTAAATGTGCAAAGTATACGATTACTGTAAGGGTAGTTTCTAAATGTACCTAAGTATGTCTCTGCCCCCCCATCTCTTTTGTAACAAGCCACCATATTGTGTCAGTCCGATAAGGTACTGTTTCTAATGTATTAAGTGTGTCTGTTTATCCTGTGTTACCATTTAGTTAGCTAGTAAATAAAGGATTAAACCAATTTGTGGAGAATTCAATCGTAAGTAAGACTGTTTTTTTGCAGATGCAGGAGGTTACGATTGTTCAGAAATGATATGATACGATACTGATTATTAATCAGGTAACAATTAAACATAGTCAGTTGATTAGATAAATAACAGTCATCAGATTAATGAAAGTAAAGTCACAACAAACCTCTTTTAGTCCATTTAGTTAGTTAGTTTAGTTAGTCAATTAGTCTGTACAGTAGAGCTATGTCGGTCCCCCTATATTAGTCCCCCTGTGTCCTGATGTGAGAAATGAGGTGTCTGAGCAAAGCATGGGAGTTTTGCATAATGAAGAGGGAGAGAGAATGGAGCAGAGAGCAAGTGAGAGAGAGAGAAGTGAGGAGCGTGGGGCAGAGAGCAAGTCAGAGAGATGTGGGGAACGTGGGGCAGAGAGCGAGTCAGAGAGATGTGGGGAGTGTGGGAAAGAAAGTTGGTCAGAGAGATGTGGGGGGTGTGTGGCAGAGAGCGAGTAAGAGAGATGTGGGGAGTGTGGGGCAGAGAGCGAGTCAGAGAGATGTGGGGAGTGTGGGGCAGAGAGCGAGTCAGAGAAATGTGGGGAGTGTGGGGCAGAGAGCGAGTAAGAGAGATGTGGGGAGTGTGGGGCAGAGAGCAAGTCAGAGAGATGTGGGGAGTGTGGGCAGAGTGGGTCAGAGAGCGAGTAAGAGAGATGTGGGGAGGTTTGGGTCAGTCACAGTGGTCAGGTATTCTTCCTCTGTGTACTCTCTGTTTAGGGCCAAACAACATTCTAGTTTTCTCTGTTTTTTGTTAATTCTTTGCAATGTGTCAAGTAATTATCTTTTTGTTTTCTCATGATTTGGTTGAATCTAATTGTGTTCCTGTCCTTGGGGCTCTGTGGGGTCGGTTTGTGTTTGTGAACAGAGCCCCAGAACCAGCTTGCTTAGGGGACTCTTCTCCAGGTTCATTTCTCTGTATTTGATGGCTTTGTTATGGAAGGTTTGGGAATCGCTTCCTTTTAGATGGTTGTAGAATTGAACAGCTCTTTTCTGGATTTTGACAATTAGCGGGTATCGGCCTTATTCTGCTCTGCATACATTGTTTGGTGTTTTTCATTCTCTCTCTCTCTCTCTCTCCCTCTTTCTGTATCTCTCTGTCTCTTTCTCTCTCATTCTCTCTGTATCTTTCTCTCTTTCTCTCTCCCTCTCTCTGTCTCTCTCTCTCTGTCTCTCTCAATCGTTTTTTCTCTCTCTGTGTCTCTCTCTCTATCTCTTGCTCTATCTCTCTCGCTCTCTCTCTCAGTCTCTGTCTTTCTCTCTCACTGTCTCTGTCTCTCTCTCTCTCTCTCCCTCTCTGGCTCTCTGTCCCTCTCTCTGTCTCTCGGTCACTATGACAGCAGACCTTATAATACTGGGGTCATTTAAAACCATTAGCCTTCGCTCCACTGTTTAATTACAGGGTCTTTTTTTAACTTCCTCATTCACCCATTTAACATTAGAGGGAGAAGGGGTGGAGAGGGAGAGAGAGTGGATATAGATAGAGTGAGAGAGAAAGAAAGAGAGAGAGTCATGTTGTACAAAAATCACATACCCTCTGAAATGACATTGAACATTGTGTTTATGCGCGCTCACATGTGCGTGTGTTACTCCCTGGGTTTTAGTTTCTGTTAGGGGAATGTTATTTCTCATCTGAATCTCCACTTATGAGCTAATTGCAGACTTCTGACGCCGGATTTAACTAGAGATTTTTCACCCCTGTAAACCATTCTCCCTTCTTCTCTATCTCAATCTCTTCCTTCAACACACGTTTGTCTCTGTCTCCTTTATTTTAGTCATTCTTTCTCTTCTTCCATCTCTTTCACTTCCTCTGTTTCCTCCCTCTACATCCCCCTATTGTCTCTTCATCCTACCATCTATCTCTCCCTCTATCTCCATCTTTCCACATCCCCTCTCTCTCCATCTCTCTCTCTCTCATTTCCTCTAACTCTCTCTCATCTCTATTTTGGACAGTTAATCTCTGTGCCTGTGGCTGTGTGGCGAGAGCAGGGAGAGAGAGACCCTTCATAACAATGTCTGAAATCAGAGTGACAGAGAGCTTCATCCCGGGGTGGAGGTTACCATGATTCTCTCTGTCCCAGCTAAAAACATCTGGGGGATTATCTGAGCTTTACAAACACAAAGACAAACTCACACACAAACTCACCCCCCCCTCCACATACACACGCACACACACAGACAAATGCACACACGCAACAGAGTCTAAAAGAGGTTGTCCTCATTCCTATCCCTCTTTGATGACTGACCTATGTTGCCTTAATGTACACTATATCTGCAATAATAGGATAGACTGGATGGATGCTCCATCCTGATCTCTGATAGGCTAGGTGGAATGTTGTCATATTGATCTGATATCTTATTTCAGAGTCTAATGTTTCACTCATTTTATTTTACTGAGTTGCTTCACTCTGTAATTGTGTGGAACATTGTGCTGGATATTGCTGTCCAAACACAGGCGAATCATTCTGCAGCCCCAGCTCTAATAAGGGCAGTAGCTACTCTCTGTCCTGTCAGAACAGTTTGGCTGTGGCTCCTCTAGGGCTGTGATGATGCCAGTATCGCAATATTTTTTTCCATGGCAAAAATGAAAACACGAAGCGGACCAAACGCTTTGGCTCTATAAAAACCTACTGTATGTAAAATACTGTGTAATACAGCTTGGAAAGTACAGACATGTGATTCTGGATGACATCATAATGATGTTTGTTTCCAACATTAGGGCCGTTTTCCTAAAGAAGTTCTGCATCGTATTTTGTTTCCTTGCCAAAACAATTAGGCATCTTCTCCAGATATAAACTTAATTACCAAAAAAATGACTCGCTCTCTCCCTTTATCTGTATCCACTAACTGAAACTGGACTTTCAAAGGTGGAATAGCTTACCCCTATCCTTAGTTGGGAGAATACAAAGAGTAAAAATGAATACGTTTCACAAGTTTCTACATCTTTTTCTCACCTTGTTTCTACCATTCATTTGAATATGACTGGTAATATTACCCGAACACGTTATTCTCATTGAATTATCTACTACTCTTTCTTCTCTCTTTATTTTTATTTCCTTTGTTAAAATGTTGTATGATATGTTTGTATTATTATTTCGACATTCAAAATAAATACAATTAGTCTGTTTTCATGTTTTTATGTATTTTTTTAATCTATACAGCACATTCGGAAAATATTCAGACCCCTTCACTTTTCCACATTTTGCTACGTTACAGCCTTATTCTAAAATTGATTAAATAAATAAAAACCCTCAATCTACACACAATGCCCCATACTAATGAAGCGATAACAGGTTAAGAAATATTTGCAAATGTATTACAACTAAAAAACAGAAATACCTTATTTACAAAAGTACTCAGACCCTTTGCTTTGACACTCGAGCTCAGGTGCATCCTGTTTCCATTGTTACGGTTTTCTTCTGTCGAAGGAGAGGCGGACCAAAACGCAGCGTGGTTATCTTTATACATCTTTAATGAAGATGATAAATGAACAATATACAAAAACAGGAAACGTGAAAAACCGAAACAGCCCTATCTGGTGCAACAAACAGAGACAGGAACAATCACCCACGAAATACCTAAAGAATATGGCTGCCTAAATATGGTTCCCAATCAGAGACAACGATAAACACCTGCCTCTGATTGAGAACCACTCTAGACAACCATAGACTTACCTAGACTACTTCACTAAACCACAATCCCATAACCTACAAAAAATCCCTAGACAAAACACACCACATAAATATCCATGTCACACCCTGGCCTGACCAAAATAATAAAGAAAACACAAACTACTAAGGCCAGGGCGTGACATATTGATCATCCTTGAGATGTTTTTACAACTTGATTGGAGTCCACCTGTGGTAAATTGAATTGATTGGACATGATTTGGAAAGGCACACACCTGACTGTATAAGGACCAACAGTTGACAGTGCATGTCAGAGCAAAAACCAAGTCATGAGGTCAAAGGAATTGTCCGTAGAGCGACGAGACAGGATTATGTTGAGGCACAGATCTGGGGAAGGGTACCAAAACATTTCGGCAGCATTGAAGGTCCCCAAGAACACAGTGTCCTCCATCATTCTTAAATAGAAGAAGTTTTGGACTACCAAGACTCTTCCTAGAGCTGAGCAATCAGGGGAGAATGGCCTTGATCAAGGAGGTGACCAAGAACAGGATGGTCACTCTGAAAGAGATCCAGAGTTCCTCTGTGGAGATGGGAGAACCTTCCAGAAGGCCAAACCATCTCTGCAGCACTGCACCAATCAGGCCTTGTGGTAGAGTGGCCAGACGGAAGCCACTCCATGGTAAAAGGCACTCGACAGCACGCTTGGAGTTTGCCAAAAGATACCTAAAGGACTCTCAGACAACGAGAAACAAGATTCTCTGGTGTGACGAAATCAAGATTGAACTCTTTGTCCTGAATGCCAAGCATCACATCTGACGGAAACCTGTCACCATCCCTACGCTGAATCATGGTGGTGGCAGCATCATGCGGTGAGGATGTTTTTTAGGGACTGGGAAACTAGTCAGGATGGAGGCAAAGATGAATGAAGCAAAGTACAGAGACATCCTTGATGAACGCTTAGGACCTCAGACTTTCAACAGGACAACAACCCTAAGCACACAGCCAAGACATTGCAGGAGTGTCTTATGGACAAGTCTCTGAATGTCCTAGAGTGGCCCAGCTAGAGTATGGACTTGAATCCAATCGAAAATCTCTGGGGAGCCTTGAAAATAGATTTGCAGCGATGATCCCAATCAAAACCGACAGAGTTTGAGAGGATCTGCAGAGAATAATGGGAGAAACTCCCACAGACAGATGTGCCAAGCTAGTAGCGTCATACCCAAGAAGACTTGAGGCTGAATTCGCTGCCAAAGCTGCTGCAACAAAGTACTGGGTAAAGGGTCTGAATACTTTGGTAAATGTGATATTTCCTTTTTTTTTTAAGTCTAGGGGTCTGAATACTTTCCAAATGTGCTCTATATTTACAGAAATATATTTTAGATTCTTCAAAGTAGCCACCCTTTTCCTTGATTACAGCCCTACACACTCTTGGCATTCTTTCAATGCTGAGTAATGCATTCATCACAGTCTTGAAGGAGTTCCCACATATGCTGAGCACTTGTTGGCTGCTTTTTCTTGACACTGCGGTCCAACTTATCCCAAACCATCTCAATTGGGTTGAGGTCGGTTGACTGTGAAGACCAGGTCTTCTGATTTAGCACTCAATCACTCTCCTTCTTCGTCAAATAGCCCTTACACAGCCTGGAGGTGTGTTGGGTCATTGTCCTGTTGAAAAACAAATGATAGTCCCACTAAGCGCAAACCAGGTGGGATTGCGGATCGCTGCAGTGTGCCTTGACATAATAATAAATCACAGACAGTGTCACCACCACTACACAGCGCGTACCACACATACGGAGCTCATCCATTCACCTACTCTGCATCTCACAAAGACACAGCGGTTGGAACCATAAATCTTAAAGGACTCAGACCAAAGGACTGATTTCCACCGGTCTAATGTCCATTGCTCGTGTTTTTTTGGCCCAAGCAAGTCTCTTATTTTTTTGGTGTCCTTTAGTAGTGGTTTCTTTGCAGCAATTCAACCATGAAGGTCTGATTCATGCAGTCTCCTTTGAACAGTTGATGTTGAGATGTGTCTGTTATTTGAACTCTGTGAAGCATTTATTTGGGCTGCAATTCCTGAGGCTGGTAACTCTAAAGAACTTATCCTCTGCAGCAGAGGTAACTCTGGGTCTTTCCTGTGGTGGTCCTCATGAGAGCCAGTTTCATCATAGGGCTTGAAGGTTTTTGTGACCGCACTTGAAGTAACTTTCCGCATTGACTGACCTTCATGTCTGAAAGTTATGATGGACTGTTTCTCTTTGCTTGTTCGAGCTGTTCTTTCCGTAATATGGACTTGGTCTTTTACCAAATAGGTCTATCTTCTGTATACCAACCCTACCATGTCACAACCAACTAATTGGCTCAAACGCATGATGAAGGAAAGAAATTCATCAAACTAGCTTTTTACAAGGCACACCTGTTATTTGAAATACAGTACCACCTCATAATACATTACTATCTCATAATACATTACTACCTCATAATACATTATTACCTCATAATACATTACTATCTCATAATACATTACTATCTCATAATACATTACTACCTCATAATACATTATTACCTCATAATACATTACTACCTCATAATAAATTATTACCTCATAATACATTACTACCTCATAATACATTATTACCTCATAATACATTACTACCTCATAATACATTATTACCTCATAATACATTATGACTACCTCATAATACATTACTATCTCATAATACATTACTATCTCATAATACATTACTACCTCATAATACATTACTACCTCATAATACATTACTATCTCATAATACATTACTACCTCATAACACATTACTACCTCATAATACATTACTATCTCATAATACATTACTATCTCATAATACATTACTACCTCATAACATACACATATAATACATTATTACCTCATAATAATTTATGACTACCTCATAATACATTACTATCTCATAATACATTACTATCTCATAATACATTACTACCTCATAATACATTACTACCTCATAATACATTACTATCTCATAATACATTACTACCTCATAACACATTACTACCTCATAATACATTACTAACTCATCATACATTACTACCTCATAATACATTACTATCTCATAATACATTACTACCTCATAATACATTATTACCTCATAATACATTACTACCTTATAATACATTACTACCTCATAATACATTACTACCTCATAACACATTACTACCTCATAATACATTATGACTACCTCATAATACATTACTATCTCATAATACATTACTATCTCATAATACATTACTACCTCATAATACATTACTACCTCATAATACATTACTATCTCATAATACATTACTATCTCATAATACATTATGACTACCTCATAATACATTACTATCTCATAATACATTACTATCTCATAATACATTACTACCTCATAATACATTACTACCTCATAACACATTACTACCTCACAATACATTATGACTACCTCATAATACATTACTACCTCATGAAGCTGGTTGAAAGAATGCTAAGAGTGTGCAAAGCTGTCATCAAGGCAAAGGGTGGCTACTTTGAAGAATCTCAAATATGAAATATATTTTGATTTGTTTAAGACTTTTTTGGTTACTACATGATTCGATATGTGTTATACGTGTATATATATATATATAAATATACCATATAATAATATATACACATATAACACATATCGAATCATGTAGTAACCAAAAAATATGTATATATGTATATGTGATGGGATGTTTATGTGATGGGACAATATGGACAACATGTGGATATACTATGTAGAATATCTGAAGAGTAGTATATGAACAGCAATAGATATATAGGATAGGCCTCGAATAGAATACAGTATATACATACATATGAAGTGGATAAAATGGCATGTAAACATGATTAAAGTGACCAGTGTTCCACGACTATGTACATAGGGCAGCAGCCTCTAAGGTGCATGGTGGAGTAACCGGGTTATAGTCGGCTAGTGACAGTGACTAAAGTTCAGGGAAGGGTACTGTGGTGGTGACTACAGTCTGATGGCTTTGAGATGGGAATCTGTGTTTCAGTCTCTCGGTCCCAGTTTTAATGCACCTGTACTGACCTCACCTTCTGGATGGTTACGGGGTGAACAGGCCATGGCTCGGGTGGCTGAGGTCCTTGATGATCTTCGTGGCCTTCCTGTTACACCAGGTGCTGTAGATGTCATGGAGGGCAGGCAGTGTGCTCTCGGTGATGCGTTGGGCAGACCGAACCACCCTCTGGAAAGCCCTGCTGCTGCGGAAGGTGCAGTTGCCGTATCAGGGGGTGATACAGCATCCTGTCTAGCATCCTGTAGATGGGATGCTCTCTCAATGGTGCTTCTAAATAGACGTTCCTTGCTAAATCTGCTTATATACATATATACATATATTGTCTCATTTATAACATGCTGCCATTACTTATTTTTAAACCATGATACATGAAGGCCTATGCACGTTATAATATTATTATTTAATTTTTTAATGTTTTTTTTCTCACTGGGATGAGAAAGGAGGGTTGGACTGGGGTAGGTGGGGATGAGGGATGGAGCTGTTCTTGGTAAAATAAAAATGTATCAATGCTGCAATTGTAGATTTGAAATCTGTCTCTTGCCCTTCATCTACACTGATTAAAGTGGATTAAACCAGTGTTACCAAAAAGGGATCATAGCATTCTCCTGGATTCACCTGATCAGTCCATGTCAGGGGTATTCAACTCTTACACTACTTGGTCCTGGGCCTGATGGTTTTCTGTCCTACCTAATAATTAACTGCACACAGATGGTGTCCCAGGTCTAAATCATTAGTTACAGAGTAGCGTACTCTATCAGCCTGGGGAATCATTAGTTACAGAGTAGTGTACTCTATCCGTCTTGGGAATCATTAGTTACAGAGTAGCGTACTCTATCCGTCTTGGGAATCATTAGTTACAGAGTAGCGTACTCTATCCGTCTGGGAATCATTGGTTATAGAGTAGAGTACTCTATTTGTCTGGGGAATCATTGGTTATAGAGTAGAGTACTCTATTTGTCTGGGGAATCATTGGTTATAGAGTAGAGTACTCCATTTGTCTGGGGAATCATTGGTTATTGAGTAGAGTACTCTATTTGTCTTGGAGAGTGTACTGAAATCACTCTATTCCTATTGTTTGACATTCTCTGGTAAATACACTATAGTACATTCTCAGTGACTCTGAAGACATACACTGAGTTAACAAAACATAAAGAACACCTTCCTAATATTGAGTTGCACCCTCAGAACAGCCTCAGTTTGTCGGAGCATGGATTGCAAGGTGTCACAAGTATTCCAAAAGGGATGTCAAGTTGGCTGGGTGTCCTTTAGATGGTGGACGATTCTTGATATACACGGGAAACTGTTGCGAGTGAAAAACACAGCTGTGTTGCAGTTCTTCACGCAAACCGGTGTGCCTGGAACCTACTACTGTATCATAACCTGTTCAAAGACACCCCAATATTTTATCTTGCCAATTCCCTCTCTGAATGGCACAAATACACACTGCATGTCTCAATTGTCTCAAGGGAGTTGAAAAGTGACATCTATAAGGGATCATAGTGTTCATATGGATTCACCTCGTCAGTCTATGTCATCGAAAGAGCAGGTGTTCCTAATGTTTTGTACACTCAGTGTATATGCACACACACATGTACACACGGAGACACGTACATACACCTTAGCGAATGAATACACAGACTTGCATACAAACACTAACAGTTAATAACTTTCTGTAACTCTTTCTCTTGCACATGCTCTGTCTGGTCTATTTCTCGCTCTCTCTTTTTTTCTGTTTCGTCAAAACACACAAACGCCTCAGGCTGCATGTCCATGTTTCAATGATTCAACAACATTTAGCTGATTAACCTGCAGCTCATTCCCCCCAAAATTGTAATGAAAGACTTAATAGTTCACTCCAAGGGGTTACAAGAACATAGCCACAGTGTGCTTAAGGTGGTTGTTCTGTTGAAAGTTAAACCTTCACCCCAGTCTGAGGTCCTGAGTGCCCTGGAGCAGGTTTTCATCTTTCCCTCGATCCGGACTAGTCTCCCAGTCCCTGCCCCTGAAAAACATCCCCACAGCATGATGCTGCCACCACCATAACTCACCGTAAGGATGGTGCCAGGCGATGAGCGGTGCCTGGTTTCCTCCAGACGTAATGCTTGGCATTCAAGCCAAAGAGTTTAATCTTGGTTTCATCAGACTAAATAATCTTGTTTCTCATGGTCTGAGAGACCATTGGAGTGCTGCAGAGATGGTTGTCCTTCTGGAAGGTTCTCCCATCTCCACAAAATAACTCTAGAGCTCTGTCAGGGTGACCATCGGGTTCTTGCTCACCTCCCTGATTAAGGCCCTTCTCCCCCGATTGCTCAGTTTGGCTGGGCGGCCAGTCTTGGTGGTTCCAAACTTCTTCCATTTAAGAATGATGGAATCCACTGGGTTCTTGGGGACATTCAATGCTGCAGATATGTTTTGTTACCCTTCCCCAGATCTGTGCCTCAACAGAATCCTGTCTCGGAGCTCAATGGACAACCAATGGCTTGGTTTTTGCTCTGATTTGTACTGCCAACAGTGGGACCTTATATAGATTGGGGTGTGCCTTTCCAAATCATGTCCAATCAATTGAATTTACCACAGGTGGACTCCAATCAAGTTGTAGAAACATCTCAAGGATGATAAACGGAAACAGGATGCACATGAGCTCAATTTCGAGTCTCATAGCAAATGGTCTGAATACTTATGTAAATAAGGTATTTCTGTTTTTTATTTGTATTACATTTACACAAATTACAAAAACCTGTTTTTGCTTTGTCACGATGTGGTATTGTGTGTAGATTGATGAGGGAAACTTGTCATGTAACTTAATCAATTTTAAAATAAGCCTGTAACGTAACAAAATGCAATACATGGGAAGGGGTCTGAATGCTTTCCGAATGCACTGTGTGTGTGTCTTTCGGAGGGGTTAAAAGCGAAAGTCAAATTTCGGTTTGGACCTTGTGTGTAATTGACTAAGAAAGTGATCTTAATCTGTCTGTGTGAGTGAGTTGGTTTTATTGACTCTATGTGTGCATGTAAGCATTGTGTTGAAGGAAGTGTAGTACGCTGTGGTTTTTGCTCATGACCTTTGTCAGTTGATTGAATTTGTTGCCTTTGTTGTCACACACAGCAGCAACATACAGTATATGATGTATGTTAACATTATGAATTCAAAGCATGTAGACGTGTCGGCCTTGTAACGTTTGTGTAGTTTATATGTGCAATCACAAGGAATGGATGGAGGAGAAACATTGCATATCATTTCAAGGAATGTTGTTTTCACAATAACCCCCATAAAGATGCATGGAATTGTGAATCGTCTGAGAATAAGAACATCACACTATCTCTTTGAGTTATCCCTCCCAGCTCTACTATCTCTTTGAGTTGACTCTTCCAGCTCTAGATGTGAACTGAAGAGGAGATGGCTTCCCTGCAAACACATTCCTTAATGCTTTCTATTTCGATGAATGTTCCATTTAAATGTTCATCATCTAGTGTCATGATACAGTAATAAGTTTGGTGTAATGACCAGCTTTGAAGCAAAAAGGCTGTGTTGGCTTGTCACTTTGTATTTCAAGGTGTATGGCATCTATTACCATTATAGTCCTTCAATTTAGAAAGAGCTAGACATTACGTATTTAATTGTGGACTGTGTGTGACTACATAATCACATTAAGCTCTCTTTTAACAAATTAGATTAGTGAACTCTTCACACATCAGCACCCTGGACCTCCCAATTCAATCACAACCAAGTCAAATCAGCAGTGAACGTCACAGTGGGGATACCTTAGGCACACCAGAGTAGCAACACGCGCAGATGCATACGCTCGCAACTGTTGGGCGGCTCCTGTGTTGTACTCAGACATGGCATGTCATAGCTATTTAGATAAGTCCAGCACATCCTTTTCTTTCCTATTGGTTACTGTTCCAGGGGATTTAATGTGGGGTACACACATACACACGCATGTAAATATATAATGAATGCAATGCTTATTTTCTCAGCTCACCAACCCACGTCCAATTTCCTCAGGCATGGAAGACAAAAGAAGCGATAGGGGGAGGAACTGTAAGAGGAAATAGAGTGTTGTGTCTCAGGGGGCTGGTGGTGAAACCTACAGTATGTCATTTTATATTGAAAAGAGAAATAGGTGATAGGGTAACCACAGAAGCTGACAGACCCTGCACTGACACCTCCTGTGTTCATTTCACGGTCTGTCTTGTTATTACTTTAGTTTAAAGCAAATAAAGAAGAAAAGATGAAGGAACAGGATGAATGTTAATAACCTTACTGCAGTGGGTTAAATGAGGGTCACACAGAGTGTTCCCCAGTAGTCTTAAACAAATCTACTTTGAAACAAAAGGATACACCTCACACACATGGTCATGGGCTTTTAAAAAAGAAGACTCTTGTACCATGTCAGATATAGAGTTGAAATGTATTCAATTTTGCTTTTGCATCCCATTATTATTATATACAGTGCAATATAATAAATATAATAAAACCGTTTCACGTAGAAACACCATCTTTTCGCAGTAATAAATATGTGATTGATTATTCAATTCTGAAAAATATTTATAACATTCCACCCATGAGGCCACTAGGTCATTTGACTGCAGCAAAGGGCTACACAGGCCACCAAAGCCTTTGTGAGAAACTGCCCATCTTCTTGTGAATGACAACATAAACAACAACAAGTAAGCAGTTCACTCCCAATGTATTCCAGATGTGCTTATTCCATGTTGATGTACACTCTTTGAAAAAGGGGTTCTGTAGGGGTTCTTTGGCTGTCCCCATAGGAGAACCTTTTTGGTTCCAGGTAGAAAGGTAGTTCTATGTGGAACCCAAAGGGTTCCTACACAACACGTGTAGACCTTATAGTGAAATGCTTACTTACAAACTCTTAACCAGCAATGCAGTTTTAAGAAAATACTTAAAAAAGAGAAAGAAAAAGTAAGAGATAATAAAAACAAATAATTAAAGAGAAGCAGTGAATAACAATAGCGGGGCTATATACAGGGGTACTGGTACAGAGTCAATGTGGAGACTATATACAGGGGGTACTGGTACAGAGTCAATGTGGAGACTATATACAGGGGTACTGGTACAGAGTCAATGTGGAGACTATATACAGGGGGTACTGGTACAGAGTCAATGTGGAGGCTATATACAGGGGGTACTGGTACAGAGTCAATGTGGAGACTATATACAGGGGTACTGGTACAGAGTCAATGTGGAGACTATATACAGGGGGTACTGGTACAGAGTCAATGTGGAGACTATATACAGGGGGTACTGGTACAGAGTCAATGTGGAGACTATATACAGGGGGTACTGGTACAGAGTCAATGTGGAGACTATATACAGGGGTACTGGTACAGAGTCAATGTGGAGACTATATACAGGGGGTACTGGTACAGAGTCAATGTGGAGACTATATACAGGGGTACTGGTACAGAGTCAATGTGGAGACTATATACAGGGGGTACTGGTACAGAGTCAATGTGGAGACTATATACAGGGGGTACTGGTACAGAGTCAATGTGGAGACTATATACAGGGGGTACTGGTACAGAGTCAATGTGGAGACTATATACAGGGGTACTGGTACAGAGTCAATGTGGAGACTATATACAGGGGTACTGGTACAGAGTCAATGTGGAGACTATATACAGGGGTACTGGTACAGAGTCAATGTGGAGACTATATACAGGGGTACTGGTACAGAGTCAATGTGGAGACTATATACAGGGGGTACTGGTACAGAGTCAATGTGGAGACTATATACAGGGGGTACCTGTACAGAGTCAATGTGGAGACTATATACAGGGGGTACTGGTACAGAGTCAATGTGGAGACTATATACAGGGGGTACTGGTACAGAGTCAATGTGGAGACTATATACAGGGGGTACCTGTACAGAGTCAATGTGGAGACTATATACAGGGGTACTGGTGCAGAGTCAATGTGGAGACTATATACAGGGTATTACGGTACAGAGTCAATGTGGAGACTATATACAGGGGGTACTGGTACAGAGTCAATGTGGAGACTATATACAGGGGGTACCTGTACAGAGTCAATGTGGAGGCTATATACAGGGGGTACCGGAACAGAGTCAATGTGGAGGCTATATACAGGGGGTACAAATCTTGTCAAATCTTTTCAGTCTCCTGAGGGGGAATAAGTTCTGTCGTGCCCTCTTCACGACTGTCTTGGTGTGCTTGGACCATGTTAGTTTGTTGTTGATGTGGACGCCAAGGAACTTGAAGCTCTCAACTTGCTCCACTCCAGCCCCGTCGATGAGAATGGGGGTGTGCTCGGTCATCTTTTTCCTGTAGTCCACAATCATCTCCTTTGTCTTGATCACGTTGAGGGAGAGGCTGTTGTCCTTGCACCACACAGCCAGGTCTCTGACCTAATCCCTATAGGCTGTCTCATTGTTGTCAGTGATCAAGCCTACCACTGTTGTGTCATCAGCAAACTTAATGATGGTGTTGGAGTCGTGCCCCGGCCGTGCAGTCATGAGTGAACAGGGAGTACAGGAGGGGACTGAGTACACACCCGTGAGGGGCCCCTGTGTTGAGGATCAGCGTGGTAGATGTGTTGTTACCTGCCCTTATCACCTGGGGGGCGGCCCGTCAGGAAGTCCAGGATCCAGTTGCAGAGGGAGGTGTTTAGTCCCAGGGTCCTTCGCTTAGTGATGAGCTTTGAGGGCACTATGATGTTGAACACTGAGCTGTAGTCAGTGAATAGCATTCTCACATAGGTGTTCCTTTTGTCCAAGTGGGAAAGGGCAGTGTGAAGTGCAATAGAGATTGCATCATCTGTGGATCTGTAGGTGCGGTATGCAAATTGGAGTGGGTCTAGGGTTTCTTGGATAATGGTGCTGATGTGAGCCATGACCAGCCTTTCAAAACATTTCATGACTACAGACGTGAGTGCTACGAGTCAGTAGTCATTTAGGCAGGTTACCTTAGTGTTCTTGGGCACAGGGACTATGGTGGTCTGCTTGAAACATGTTGGAATTACAGACTCAGACAGGGAGAGGTTGAAAATATCAGTGAAGACACTTGACAGTTGGTCAGAGCGTATTCGGAGTACACGTCCTGGTAATCCGTCTAGCCCAGCGGCCTTCCATGTTGTGGAAGTAAACTGCTTACTTTTTCTCATTAACTACTTTCTCAATGTAAATAGCTCATTGGATTGTGGTAGTAATATAGTGACATTCAAAGTCAATAGCAGGCAGTAAAAGTCAGTGGCTGTTATTGTAGCTTGTTGTCTTAGCTAAAGCCTTATCTGGCTGGAATTAGTCCCTCTCTGAGGGATTAGTCCCTCATGTGTCTGTGGTGGGTGCGTGCGATTGTGCGAGTTCGGTTGTAATGATATGTTGTGCAATATGTCTTGGCTTTGGCCCCTGGATAGAGGTGTACAGTGAACTTCTGAACAAGGACCAGAGGCTTTGTCACACAGCAGAACTAATTTAACCCCATTAATCCTCTTCTCCCTTGTATGTATCTGACACCACAAATATAGTTATCTCTCTCTTTCTCTCTAGATGGGAAATGCCTCTGAAACATCTTTGTTCGCTGACACATCTTCGTTCCTTTCTACCATCTCTAAAGAACATGACATCCTCATGGGGACCATCTATGCCATATTTGGTGAGTCTTTCTCCTGGTGTGTTTACCAGCTTTCACAACACTGGGGTTCATATTTGTGCTCCGAGTTCAGTTGTGGAAAAATAACTTGAAAGATAAACAAAGATAAAAGTCTTAGAAGAGGGATCGCAAAACAATGCCTGTCATTTCATTGCTTTAGTCCACTATTGGCAGTGTTTCATCTTGATTTACTGGATGCCTTGAAGCTCTCTACAGTATGGGGCGGCAGGGTAGCCTAGTGGTTAGAGCGTTGGACTAGTAACCGGAAGGTTGCAAGTTCGAATCCTCGAGCTGACAAGGTACAATTCTGTCGTTCTACCCCTGAACAGGCGTTTAACCTGTTCCTAGGCCGTCATTGAAAATAAGAATTTGTTCTCAACTGACTTGCGTAGTTAAATAAAATGTGCACTCTTTTACTTTACTTTACTGGTATTTTACTTTTCACTCTAATTGTTTCACTCTAATCGTGTGTCTCAGGTGTTTTCTCACTGGTGGGGAATGGGATATTGCTGTTTGTGGCCTACCGGAAGAAGTCCTCCCTGAAGCCGACTGAGTTCTTTGTTATAAACCTCTCCGTCAGCGACCTTGGAATGACCATCTCTCTCTTCCCCATGGCCATCTCATCAGCCTTCGCACACAAGTGAGTGTCCACACTCCTTTACCATCCACTACTCTGCTCATCAACCTTTACTTCTCCCATCCCGTTCCCCTTTCAAATCAAATCTCCCTCCTTCCATTCTTGAGGTTATTCAATGTATGTGTGCTGCTGTTTTTTTATGCCCTCACACATGTAGACAGACAGATAGATGGAGAGAGAATATAAAGATGTAAAATAAAAAGGTCACCTGTGAGACACAACTGTTTTAGTAGTCATAGATATCTATATCCACTCGCTCTTGTACTTCAGGTACTGTCAGCCATGTGGGGCCTCTGGCCTCAGACACTGAAAAAGTGAGGGAAATGGTCTCTGAATATCTACCGGATAAATGACTAGTCTCTCTCTCTCTCTCTCTCTCTCTCTCTCTCTCTCTCTCTCTCTCTCTCTCTCTCTCTCTCTCTCTCTCTCTCTCTCTCTCTCTCTCTCTCTCTCTCTCTCTCTCTCTCTCTCTCTCTCTCTCTCTCTCTCTCTCTCTCTCTCTCTCTCTCTCTCTCTCTCTCTCTCTCTCTCTCTCTCTCTCTCTCTCTCTCTCTCTCTCTCTCTCTCTCTCTCCTCCCTTTCTCCCCAGGTGGCTGTTCAGTGATGTTACATGTATGAGCTATGCCTTCTGTGGGGTTTTGTTTGGACTAGCCAGTCTCACCAACCTCACAGTGTTGTCATCTGTGTGCTGGCTTAAGGTCTGCTGTCCCAACTATGGTAAGAGAATGCAAAACCTTGACCTCTAACCCTGATCCTTGATCTCTAACCATAACTTTGATTCCTAAAATTGACTGACCCCAGCCCCTCTAGCACACCTTTCAGTGTATTGGGATGGTTGGAGTTGGGACTGAAAAATAGACTCTGAAAATGTATTATCGCTAACCTGTACACTGTCTTTCAGATTTGTACTTTCCTCCCAGACATCCAAGCCTCAGGAACAGTTGTGGAAGCTTTGTAGGTAGTGAGGGGTTAGGCCACATTGCCAGCATCTCCGAAGCTGGATAGACTGGGAGAGTGGAGGGCAACCAAGAGGTTAAGAGTCATAAGTAAAAGGTTAGAGTTCCCTCAACTATTTGCTATTGTGCAAAAGATCAACTCCTCTCCGAAGTAGGAAGTAATTAACAGAATTAAAGTGGAGAGGGGGAATTATGATTCAAGGACACTCCTAAGACATGTCACTTTGGGACAGTGAGAAACCTATTTACTGGATGAAGCCATTAAGTCACCGAGCATCCACTTGCCTTAGCAGCTAATTAGAATGTATTTGACCGTACATTACAGGGGGGTGTTAGGATAATAAGGTCTGGCTAATCACTAGTGATTAACGTTCCATATTACAACTGTAGGGATTAACGTTCAATTCTCAGAGACAGACAGACACAATGCTGATCTAGCTATGTCTGGAAAGCACACATAGGGTGTGTTTACACAGACAGCCCAATTCTGATATATTTTTCACTAATTGGTCTTTTGACCAATCACATCAGATCTTTTCACATCAGATCTTTTTCAGAGCTGATCTGATTGGTCAAAAGACCAATTAGTAAAACAAATACCAGAGTTGGGCTGCCTGTGTAAATGAGGCCATACACACCATGCTCACATCACATTACTTATGTAATGGATGGTGCGAAATTAAATTTGAGCTACAAAACGGACAAAAAATAGTACTGAAGGGTGTTACGTTGTCGTCTCTTTTAAGCTTTGAGAGAAAGTAGTGTGAGTGTGAATACACAAATTAATCTACTAAAGTCCATAAAAAAAAAGTTATCATTAGCTTTTCTCCCTCATCGTTTTGTATGTGTGCGCACGCGCGCATGTGTGTGTCTGTGTGTTATTGGATAAATTAGTCTCAAGAGTACATCCACTAATGAGTAGGATTAATTTGTGCCACTCAAGCTTCTAAAGATCTGCTTAGGCAATTACAAACATGTGAGCACACATACAAACCGAGGGGGAGAACAGGTTTTTGCTCTGACCTGCACTGTCAACTGTGTTCCTTTCCAAATCGTGTCCAGTCAATTGAATTTACTAAAGGTGGACGCCAATCAAGTTGCAGAAACATCTCAAGGGTGATGAATGGAAACAGGAGGCACCTGAGCTCAATTTCAATTCTCATAGCAAAGGGTCTGAATACTTATATAAATAAGGTATTTATGTTTTTTTAAGTTTAATACAATTGCAAATGTTTCTAAAAACCTGTTATCCCTTTGTCATTATGGGGTATTCTGTGTAGATTGCTGAGGATTTTTTATTTATTTAATTAATCCACTTTAGAATAAGGCTGTAATGTAACAAAATATGCGAAAAGTCAAGGGGTCTGAATACTTTCCAAAGGCACTGTATCTGGAGTCCCTGACACTTGGTTAAAGAGTTAGGGGATGTCTCACGGTTTAGATGTCATGCTCTTGTTAACTGAGTGAGTGGAACTAATAAGTATAGGTAGTAATGGAAGTCAGAACAGCATTTTAAAGAGTTACACAAACTCTTCAGTGTGTGTGTGTGTGTGTGTGTGTGTGTGTGTGTGTGTGTGTGTGTGTGTGTGTGTGTGTGTGTGTGTGTGTGTGTGTGTGTGTGTGCACTCTTCAGAAAGTTGAAGTCCACCTTGAGGCTCTGGAGACTGCTGGCTGCACCAATAACACTGTTTGAAATGCAGATGAGCACAAATAATGATGTGTTTAAAAGAGTCAGCCCAAAAGAAACTGGTACAAATATAGCACACACAATAAGGACAGAGAAAAGTGGGGAACCAAAATGAGCAGAGATCAGTGTTAAGTTGTGAGTACAGTAGCAGTTAAAGTCACAGAGGATTAGAAGGTTTCCAGAGGAGCAACAATGGAAGGAGGATCAGAGTCATGAACTGATGACACACCGGTGTCAGATAATTACGCAGAGCTCCACACAGACTATACCATCAGCAAAAAAGTCTACAACACTGCAGAGCAGGTGTCATTAGAAATGGAAGCAGGCTAGGACTGGCATCCCACTATCCAACTAGTCCCGCTCTAGGGATGACAGTGAGGTAGCATTGAATATTCAAGGATGATATTAATGCTTTATTCAAGTATTCTTACTTTCAGATTAAAATAGGGATATTTATTCCAATAAATGGCCCCTGGATGGGTGATACAGAAGGTTCCAGGTTTGAAATGCCCATGAACCTTGTAGTATAGATAGCAAACAGACACCACAGTGCATGTTTTAAACATACTGTATACACACAGCCAGGACTCCAGTACTGATCAGGCAGCTGAACAATTAGGACAGAGGAGTAATAATCAATCTAAGATCAGCTCACTCTGCACATCCTCTGCTAACTGCAGGAGGTTGACATATTGAACTGCTAAATCTGATTCAACATTCCAATCCAGTGATAGCCACAGGCTCCTTGTATTCCCTGTTCGCCATACGCCGTCTAGCTCCTTACACACACAGAGGACGCATTTTCCATTTCAGCTTTCTGATTCATGTACACACCGGTGAACATGCTTCAGTAATTAATTATCCATCTGCCGCAGGTGACAAATGTGCAGAACCATTAAATAGGCTTCCTAGTCTACGCATGCACTAGGCTTATTCACCAACAGTTTGAAATTCTTCTCATCATGTGTTTGAAATGTGCAGCCCTATTTGTGGTTTATGACATGTAAGAGATGTGTAAGAAAGCAGAAATAATCAGTATACTGTATATTTCTGGTGAAGCTTAGCTCCTGGGTTGAGTGTGTTCTTCTGATCCCAGGCCACACGGAAGGTGATATTGGTTTCTTAAAATGTAGATATATTCTATAACCCCGGAGAGTGAAGATTGGGAAGAGAGGATTGATAATAGTGTATTCAAGTACACAAACAGGCACACACCAATACACACGCACTTTGGCCCTCCAGCTAAACCGGTATGGTGCTAATCTCTCCACACGAGGGAGAGTATATTTATATTTGGCTTCCTGTAAATATATAAATGCATATATTTGTGTCTCTATGCGCCTAACCTCTGTTTCTGAACATGCTTGAGGTCATGTCAAGAGATATGCGTGTGGAGGAATGAGAGAACACGTGAATGTGTCATTTCTGTATGTAAATTTGCCCGCTAGGATTATCTAAGAGGCTAAAACGGCTAAGATCCTGTAAAGCCAACTAAAATAAAATAATTTTCAGACTGATGAGATGTGAATGCTTACTAACTTCCAGTGAATAATCTTTTGTGTTTCTGTTTTTGTCAGTCGTTCACAATTCTGCTTTGATCCTAAAACTGCCATTTGCTTTTGGCCATTTAGATTATATGAGGTATTTCAGAGAAAATACACACGTACAAACTGAGATGTAATTAACAATGATATCAATGTTGCTTTCTCTCCTCTTCCCTGTATATAATTTGCCTCATTTCTCCACAAACTAATATGCCAAATCAGGTAACGTTGTCTTTCTCTTTCTGCCTCTTTCCTACCTCCTTCTCTCCTTTCCTCCTCTTCCCCACCTCCTCTCTCCCTTCCTCCTCTTCCCTACCTCCCTCTCTCCCTTCCTCATATTCCCCACCTCCCTCTCTCCCTTCCTCCTCTTCCCCACCTCCCTCTCTCCCTTCCTCCTCTTCCCCACCTCCCTCTCTCCCTTCCTCCTCTTCCCCACCTCCTCTCTCCCTTCCTCCTCTTCCCTACCTCCCTCTCTCCCTTCCTCATATTCCCCACCTCCTCTCTCCCTTCCTCCTCTTCCCCACCTCCTTCTCTCCCTTCCTCATATTCCCCACCTCCTCTCTCCCTTCCTCCTCTTCCCCACCTCCCTCTCTCCCTTCCTCCTCTTCCCCACCTCCCTCTCTCCCTTCCTCCTCTTCCCCACCTCCTCTCTCCCTTCCTCCTCTTCCCTACCTCCCTCTCTCCCTTCCTCATATTCCCCACCTCCTCTCTCCCTTCCTCCTCTTCCCCACCTCCCTCTCTCCTTTCCTCCTCTTCCCCACCTCCTCTCTCCCTTCCTCCTCTTCCCTACCTCCCTCTCCCCCTTCCTCCTCTTCCCCACCTCCTCTCTCCCTTCCTCCTCTCTCCCCACCTCCTCTCTCCCTTCCTCCTCTTCCCCACCTCCTCCCCTACTCCCATTACAGCATCAGGTAACAATGCCACTTATGATATTACATGTTCTCTCCGCACCTCTTCCTCTGCCTCCCATCTCTCATCCCATTGGTTAATAACCCCCTCCCTGTCTCCCCTTCTTCTCTCCTTCTCCCCCATCCCCCCATTCCTCCCACAGGTAACAAGTTCTCATCCTGCCATGCCTATCTCCTAATAGCAGCGGTGTGGTGCTATGCTCTTATCTTTGCCATCGGGCCTCTGACTGGCTGGGGCCGGTATGGTTCTGAACCCTACGGTACAGCCTGCTGTATCGACTGGTACGCCCCCGGCCAAAGCAGAGTTGCCATGAGCTACATCCTGTGCCTCTTCCTCTTCTGCTACATCGTCCCCTGCATCATCATCTTCCTCTCCTATATCTTCATCCTGCTGACTGTCAAGGGGTCACGCCAGGCGGTGCAGCAGCACATATCCCCACAGAACAAGATCCCCAACACACATACACTCATCGTCAAGGTACGCACTGTAACACACACACTCTCAAGGTCAGGATACACACGCTCCCTCTCACAGACACACACACTCATCAGTCAGGTATGCACTCTCACACACACACTTAGCGTCAAGGTACGCCCAGGTAAGGCCAACATGTTATAAATATGCCAACTTTGACTGATTATTTCTCAATTATACTTTTAGAAACAAATGTCAATCATACTGTAGGTTAACAATCTTTACTCCACATAACCATTCTATAAGAAAATACACGCACACACACACTCAGACACTCAGACACTCTCACTGTCAAGGTACACACTGTCACACACGCACTTAAATAGTAGTTGTGCAAACACACACACACTACAATACACACCTTGGAAACTGTAGCAGCACATTTTCCTAACTTAAATGCTGCTTATGTATAGGTTTTAAAGGGTTTCAAGCGGGAGTTGTGATTCGTTATTAGATCAAAATGCTTTTGAGAGCACCCCAATCATCAACTTGGGGGAGCTGTATACAATATTCTTTATTTCACTCCTTCATGAATTAAAGTTTGGTTGGGACATTAGGTTTGAAAGTAGGAGTTTTAATTGATTAGAAGGTCAATGTATCGTTCGGTGGTCAATAAACAGCCTCATCATTATGATAGGGGAGAAGTTGTCCTCTTTGACTTTGTTTTTGTTCTAAGTATTAGTTTAAAGTATTGTCACATGGATTGGTGGGGGAAGAGGGTTTGAAACTTTTATAAACTACCGTATGTGCACACCTGTATGTCAATTCCTCCCTCTGTGTTTTCCCGTCTCTCCCTTCTAGCTCTCGGTGGCGGTGTGTATCGGTGTCGTGATCGCCTGGAGCCCATACGCCTTCGTCTCCATGTGGGCGGCGTTCGTTAACTCAGCAGAGGTCCCTCCCTTTGCTTTCGCTGTGGCTGCCATCTTTGCCAAGTCCTCCACCCTCTACAATCCTATCGTCTACCTAGTCTTCAAACCCAACTTCCGCAGGTCCCTCTGCCGGGACTGGCTGACATGCCGACGGACCCTATGTGCGTGTTTGTGCTCGCACGGCTCAGCCCAGAAGGTGTCCTGTACACAGTCCCAGCAGCATGGGAAGGAGGAGTGTAACTCAACGCGGCGGTCCAATGGATTGACGGAGAACCATAGGGGGGCATGCAGGCACTGCCCATGCCCAGAGAGAGACACTGGTTCTGGCGGATACGGCCAAGAGACTACCCCTCAGAGGACTGCAAGGATACTGCAGGGGTCCACACATAGCGAAGTGGCTGTTAGTCAGCTGTCCAATGAGATGCAGAGTGACTTCCTCTGAAAAGACAAAGGAGAGAGAGTAAGCAAAAGAGAGAGGGAAGGGAGGATTAGGGGAGAGAAAGGGGGAGAGGGAGAAGGGAGAAAGTTAGAGGGAGGGAAATGTGGGAGAGGAAGGCAGTGACCGGGAGGAGGAGAGAGAGAGATGAGAAAAGACAAACAGTAAATTGTTTTCA
Organism: Oncorhynchus mykiss; assembly: GCF_013265735.2. Taxonomy (NCBI): domain Eukaryota; kingdom Metazoa; phylum Chordata; class Actinopteri; order Salmoniformes; family Salmonidae; genus Oncorhynchus; species Oncorhynchus mykiss. Next base: position 63,335,123 of record NC_048580.1, read on the forward strand.
CATACAAAATAAAAAACATGGAGAGGGGAAGATCAGAGAGAAAATACTTTCAAACAGGAAATAAGTTATTGTTGAGGAATGGCAGGTGTGAACTTGCACTAACAATCACAACAAGGCCATCCTAACTCCTCTCACTCAGAGGAGTGGCCAAACCAATCACCTCGGAAACTGTTACTGCCACAATACTAACTCAGCCACAAACTGAACTAAACCAGGGGTGTATTCATTATGCAGATGCTGTTGGAAAATGTTTATTCTGTTGCGAAATGTTTAGCAACAGAAACGGTTTATTCCAAAAAGAAAACGTTTTGCAACGAAAATTACAAATTTTATCGGACAAACTCAGCTAGGTCCCTCCCTGTTTCATTCCGTTTGCTCTGTTTGCTTCCATTTGGTTCTTAACCTTGTAAGACGTAATGAATACAACCCTGACAACCAACATACGACCACAAACTGAAGAGTCAGCAACGTACCAAAAACTCAACCAAAATACCACCACAGACTGAGCAGCCAATAACAACCAGGAACTCAACCAACAAACGCAGCCAAGACAGACTGAAAAACAGACTTTGCCAACAAGCCCCTGATCTCTCGGGTTGCAGCTGGTTTGATTCAAAAGGACCTGAAAGTCATGAACCCACAGTCTTGATGCAGTAGTTAGAGATATCGGACACAGGACCAACAAGAGGGTCCATAATGAGAATGACACTGTTGTTTAGGGAAATACTACCAGATTGAGTATCAGATTCTACATATGTCCCACAGGGCCTACCAAAGTAGAGAGAGAGATGTGGATGAGGATATTAAAACCCACATAACTGAGAGAGTTGTCTACATGGGGGCTTGGAGTGTGTGAACCGAATTAAGACGTCACTTAGCTGAAGGCAGAACATGAGAAAATGAACCCCTTAGTTGCTGCATTGATGACATTACAGTGGTGTGAGTCAGAGTCAGACTTGGCCAAGCAGCCATGTCCAGAATTATTCAGTGAACAGTTAGGACTGTGCCAAATGAGCTACCATGAAAAATCAACAATTACCCACCGTGGTTGGGATCAATTTTAACTCAGTCAATCCAGGAAGTGAGTGGGACATTCCCAATTCTGCACACAGTCTTAATAAAGTCCAACTGAAATGTGCTCTCAAATCTCAGACATTCTCTCTGTTTTTACCCCAGACATGAAACCAATGCAACATTAGCTACAAGACTAATACAAAATCTATAAAAATCTAATTAAAAGATCCTGTTTTGCAATTTAGCTTCAGAAAACAAACAGATAAAATATTGAGCTACAGTGAGTTGTGTTGATATCTACTTTCTCCTTCCAGTGTTTCCCCAGGAGTGTAGATAGATGGTTATTGTAAACAAATTGGAGAAGGGTGCAGTGGAGGTGCTGAACTGCAGAGCTGAGCTGGTTCTGCTTGGTTAAACAAATTGGCCTGCCATCACCGTACAATCAATATAGAGCCATTATAGAGTTCTCACTGGGTCCAGAGAGGGAGCTCAAATCTGGGCTCACGGAACAGCTAAAGCCCCAGGAGATGACCCAAAACAGTGAGTGTTGAGAGTGTTATTGTTGACATAGTTTTGGCATTTGTGTGTTCTCATTTACATGAATGTGTGTGTGTGCTTATGTACCTGTTGTTGATTGATGCAATTTGCATATGCGCGTTTCTGTGTGTGAGAACAGCTACTGTATGTCTGCTTCAGTTTGCAAGTCTATGTGGGCATATGTCAGTGCAGTAACTCACTGAGGAAAGTCCTAACATTTTTCTCTACATTGAGTGAGTCACAAAATCAAATCAAATGTTATTTGTCACATTCGCCGAATACTTACGAATACGACCTTACTGTGAAATGCTTACTTACAAGCCCTTAACCAACAATGCAGCTTTAAGAATAATATTTACTAAATAAACTAAAGTAAAAAATAAAAGAGCAACAATAAAATAACAATAACGAGGCTATATACAGGGGGTACTGGTACCGAGTCAATGTGCGGGGGTACAGGTTAGTCGAGGTAACAGGTAATATGTACATGTAGGTAGGGGTAAAGTGGCTATGCATAGATAATAGATATTAAACCATGAGTAGCAGCTGCGTAAAAAAAGGGGGAGGGTCAATGCAAATAGTGCAGGTAGCCATTTGATTAGTTGTTCAGCAGTCTCGGGTAGGTGTTGTAGTAAAATATGACATGAACAAGCTTTTCTTCAATCCACTGAAGACCTATCTCCTCTTGTTCCTCTCCTCCTTAGCGTGAAAAACATAGAGTTGCTATTTCAGAAAGGGACTTCTCGAGAGACAAAAGGTATAGACCTGAAGACAGAGCACAGAGCACAGTCTGACTAGAACTTTCTATTCACTGCTCTGGGACACTGGGTCATCAAACTCTTCTAAACACGGTGCCGCTGTGTTAACCAGTAATCTGGTCCTCTAAAGATCGTGTCTCCAGCCTGACTATCTCTGATACATGAACTCTTTCATGTTACAACAATAATAGTTTATATCTATTGTTCACAAAATACCACAGTGTCAGCACAAACACCCGTAACCAGTCTTGTGGTTCAGCACCTTCAGAACTAAAAGACAGTGTCTTTGTTATTATTGAATAATGGAGCAATAACTCACTGCTATAAATTGTAATCTGCTCTGTGGGTAACTTGGCCAATCTCTGACTTTATAGCATGTATCTCCGCCCTGCCCCCTGACCTCCAGAGAAAGATATCCTCTCCGTTTCTCCATCCACCCCCCTTCAGCTCTCTCTCTCTCCATCCACCCCCCTCCAGCTCTCTCTCTCTCCATCCAATGCTCCTTTATTTAATGAAAGTGTCAATATTATTGAAACAGCGCTATTATTATGTTGTAATGTCTTTACGACCCTGTTATGACTTTAAAATAGAGTATAGATGTATATTTTAGCCGCACTAAAGAAAATACAAGAGAAGATGTAACATACAATGATTGAGATCACCATGCTGAGCCAGGCTCATGTGAGGAGTTAACAGGGTACTTCTTAGTAATCTCCCATCACAACTTCTAATCAGAGCCATCAATTTACAGGGTTTAGCAAACTCAGATTGAACACTAGATTGTCAACGGCCGCCACATTGGCACCGTAGGTTACAATCGCGTTCTATTGATGAGTATAGAATGTTTGGTGCGAAAGTGGAAGTTGGTTCAACCAAATCGCCACAGCTATTTCCTGAACGGCACCCTGTTCCCTGAATAGTACAGACATAGGGTGTCATTTGGGATCTTTCCTTTCCTTCTAATACTATGGTGGATAAGATATGTTTGTCCTTTGACAGTGGGGCGGAACTCGGGGGCGGAACTCGCTGCCATAACTGTGCATTTGTGATATATTTTTTTATATGTAATGATATCGATCAGTGATCATATTACTGCATGGTTCATAAGGAGTAATCATCACCGTCTGGCCATCATCCAAACAGCACATATGTACCAGATGTCAGGGCTTTCAAACGGGTTTGGTTTGCATGTACAGGTGTACAAATGTCTATGTACAGAAGTTATATATAGTTGTAGATACCAGCCTACATGCATACTTGGGGGAATGGGTGACCCCCAAATTGTGTCCTTGGAAATGGGGTTGAATGGCAAATATCTCAAAAAACAAACAAAACAGAGCACACAAACAGTGTGTTTTAACGTTGACTCTTTATGCAGTGCCAATGCAAAACCTCTTCCTGTTCCTCTGGCTGTCTGTCTCTTTCTGGACAGTTTGGATTCATTGGGTCCTTAATGGCCCGTTGTCTCCTCGTGAAAAAGGCTTCCCATTATTGACCTTGAGTGGTCATTTGCAGGGGGACCACATGAAAATATCTTGGACCGCCTCAGGTGCTCATTTTTTAAAAGTTCCATTCAATTGCAGTCTAATTGTGATCATATAAAATTGAATTTTTGCTAAAGCAAAGAACATTCTAGCCAACATCGCTAGCTCTCCAGCATCAAATTGGCTCCATATTTAACGTTGTGATTCTGTCCTGAGCTCCACATCATCTCTGATATCAATGTCCTCTACAGTGAAGAGTCTCGCACGGACTCGTTTATTTATTACGTTGTAATCTTTCCACCGACTTTACATGAAGTGACCTAAACATGATGTCTGTACATTGTATTATTTTAGGCTTCGGCCCTAACTTATGGCTATCCACATCAGTCTCAAGGAGATGAAAACGTATCTGTTCTGTTACCATAGCTCGTCTAACCTCATTCACCCCACCAGCGTCATCCCAGCAGGGTCATGAATCATCAGAGAACCATAATGTTGTAACGTTATAGTACCAACATTCACATATCCTCTGGCTTTTGCCTGGCCTGAACGGTGAGCTAAATTCTACATTATGTACAGAAGTCTCCATTGAATACTGTCAATCAATGCTGCTTAACTAAAGCTAAATGGATGAATACAGATGGGGTTTGGATATCTCCTCTGCAGCAGGATAGCAGATTGACTTTAGTTAAAACTATATTCCTCTGTGCTCATGCTGTGCAGACCAGATAGTATGTCCCCAAATGACACTGTCTGAATGCATGCGCATGCGCGCACACACACACACACACACACATACACACACACACACACACACACACACACACACACACACACACACAGGAAGAGGTTGCTGACCTTCTCCACCACTTTCAAAGACACAGAACGAGGCTGGATGTGATGTGATGTACACATGTTTATATAAAATATATGGTTTTAAAAGATTTCTGCTATCAATATATTTATTGAGATGATTATTATTATCATTGTCAGTGAGGTCTCAGATGCACTGTGAAAACATGTTTACAAGAAAGCAAAAAAATAAAGTGATATTTGTTAAGAAATATTACCATGTTTTGGCGTGGGTTGTCCTAAGAGATGTGAGTAGTTTAAGGTTGTTAATGCTAATGAGACAGCATATTGCGCGGGCATGCACACACACCACACACACGCACACACACACACACACACACACACACACACGGTCCATAGGGAGTCCAGTCTACTTGCCTGGCCCTTGCTGCAAGCTAGCATAAATATTAAGTCTAATTGGGTTTGGTCACAGTGTTCCGCGTTCTTCATCTTCATAAGCCAGAGAGAGAGAGAGAGAGAGAGAGAGAGAGAGAGAGAGACCGAGAGAGAGAGAGAGAGAGAGAGACCGAGAGACCGAGAGAGAGTCTTATCTACACCAGTGGTTTTGAGGAACTCTCAGGTGTACCGCAAAACCTTTCCTAAACTTAATACCTTTTTTAACACTCACTTAGAAATGTGACCTGTGGAATGAACACAACTGGCTCTCTGTTTGATAGAGGGAGAATAACAACAGAGGAGGATGGGAGACAAACAGATGACAAACTGAGGGAAAGAAGAGAGAGAGCTCTTGATGGAAGGGGGAAGGTGACCTTATAATTGAGGGTGGGGAGACGGGGCGTTAAGTGTGTTTTGTCTGGGATGGTGGGTCTCTGCTTTGTGGATCTGTGCCCATGACCCAATGTCATGACATTGTAATGTCTTTATTCTTTTGGAACTTCTGTGTAATGTTTACTGATATTCTTTATTGTTTATTTCACTTTTGTATATAATCTACCTCACTTGCTTTGGCAATGTTAACACATGTTTCCAATGCCAATAAAGCCCATTGAATTGAATTGAGAGAGAGAGAAATATGCAGCATCCACAACAGCTATTTCTACCACCAGTCCTAACCATAACCCTCAGGTAGTAAGACAATTCCGGAATCTGGAACAGATGAAGTTTCTAAGATACCTGCTCTGCTTGGTGGGTGGCTAGAACAGCTGCTGCAGCCTGTTTTCTGCTGGCTCTGCAGGTTTCTGTATCCTCGTGTTCCTGGTGTACCTGACCTAGGGCTGACTGTTTTCTCACCACATTGGCAATCACGAGCCATGGCGGAAATCTAATTCCACGTGACCGCTGAGTCACGGTAACTAGGATTCTCCAAAACTGCGCTCTGATGCCGCTGATGGTCATTAGTAGCCTACCAAACTTTCTAACTCAGCTCTCTATTGTCCCTCTAATCATTTTGACATCAATGCAAATACAATCGAAAACAAATCAAACACTTCCTGAGAACCTGTTGCGCCAGCGAGAGCCATCTCCTCGATAGCTGGCTGATGCATGGATTAAAATAAGTGTTCCCATGAGCAACATTTCTATAGGCTACATCATCCTTTGCATTTGTGTGAGAAAACAGAGTTTTGATGGCCTATATTAAAAAGTTGAGGATCCCATCAGCTTTCTGTAGGCTAGGCCTACTATATATTTTTTTCTCAACTTTCCTCATATTATGCACATTGCTTCGCTTTACAACCCGAGTAGCCTACCTGGCTGGCATGACAATGAATTGTGGGAGAAGTATCCTCCATTCCCTATTCCAGTGTATAGGCCTACAGATAACGTATATTTCCCCCTGCCCCTGTTCCTACAGGTGCATAATAATTGTCCAATCTAAATCAAATCTAATTGCATACACATATTATTTAGTATATGTAAAGACTACATTGAATCAAAAATAGTATGATCGGTGAGAATGCATTTTTCTGCAACTTTTTCAAATCATAGTTGCATGCATCATGTAGCATAGCCCATAGGCCTATATGTTTTGATAGGTTGATTATCACAACTAAAGTGAGCAAATAACGTAGCCTATACAGATGTAGGATCGTAATTACTCTTTTGGGGCTGAGAATTGTCCTGCAAAATTGTAGTTTATTCAAAGTTTAAAAAGGCTTCTAAAGTTTGTAATTTAAATTTTTAAATGTCAGACTTGATTTGCAATAACGAAAAATGTATCAACCCCTACAAAAAAATGTCCATTAACTATAATCCACATAATAAATTACATTCCCTATAACTGCAGGATTATTTTCCTGCTGTAGCAAACTGTCTGAAATTAAGATTCTACAGGCCTAGGACTCCTGGAGCAGGGTTGGAGAGTCCATAACCTACATAGCCTAATGAAATATGTTCTTATAAGCCAGAGTTTTATAAAACAGAGTTTTGACTGGTCACTATTTAAAAGAGGATCCTAGCTTTCTCGTGCTGCTATATTTATTGCTAAATTCTTAAAGAAAACTCCACCCAAAAACAATATTTTGGTATTTATTTCATTCATCCCTTGTTGATACCTTCCCAAAATGTTTTAATTCTACACATATATTAGTAGGCTATATGTAATGACCAGATAAAATTGAGAATAGGCTGATGGGTGAGAATGTTACTTGTCAAATTGAGAATGAGAGACTGAAGAAGTGTGCAGCCTGCTCAAGAAACAGAGCAGAGTTTTTGCTTTTCATGTTACTTTTTTCAAATCATCACTATATAAAGTCACATCAAGCAGCCTTAGAATGTATTACAAATCAAAACATATAGCCTAAGGTTTGTATCACAAATGAAAGAATAGCCGCTCCCTCAAAAATAGTTTGGGAAAAATATCCTTTGTATTTTATATAGCTATGTTCAATTGTATTATTCTTACCATAAAATAAAGAAAATAATGACACTGGAATTATAAGCAAATCTTGTCTGCTAAATTAATTAATGTACCCCACAGCCATATGGCTCAGAATATGCTACTCTGTTCTTCTGAAATAGGCTACATTTTAATAATATCATGTTGTTTCTTTAAACCTGACTGAAATAAATAAGTCTACATTTTTAAAAAGTCGATGTTCCAAAGGTCTACATCAGTGGCTTGTAGTCTATGCGTGGAAGCCCTGAGATGCTAAACGTGTTTATGTTAATTAACGGTAAATTACAGTGAGACCGGCAGTTATTTGCATGACAGTTACCAGCTGACAAAATGTAATGGCCGCCACAGCCCTAACCTGATTTAATGCATTAATCCTGTTGGTCTGGCCTGTAGCAGACAGGGAATACTTATAAAAACAGATTGGTGCTGTAAGTCTGCCTCACCTTCACCAGACCTCCCTACTGTACACCATCTGTGCTGTACACACAGAGCCAGATGGGGGGGTTACATCATGGAATAACAATGGTTTATTTCAGTGCAGTACAATATTATTGATTAACACACACGCAGGCATTCTCCAAGCTAGGTTTTGCTTCCAGTTTAATTTAATTGATTTTACAGTTGGATTTGTAAAACATTTAGCTTGTTTTTTTTAAGGTAATATAAGATAGCTTGTGTTATTTCTGGCAGTATAGCTAACCAGGCTACAGAGGATAACCCTAGGTAACGGCTGTACAGATGGCAGCTGCCCAGTGATAAATTAGCATATGACTCACCAAGGAACAGAGCACATACAGTATGTTCAGCCATACTGTTAACCTTAAACTTTTAATGTCACATGCACAAGTACTCTAAAATGCCTTTCTTACTTACTCAATACCCAACAATGTAATAATCAATAACAGTTTAATACTATAAAAAAATATAAAAAAAACAAGAAACAAGAAGAAATATGAAGAACACAATAAGTAATTAAGCATACCATATTGGTTCCAATACCTTCCAATGTGCAGGGAAACTGGAGTGATGGAGGTAGATATGTATAGGGGTAAGGATATAAGATAAACAGAGTAGCAGCAGCTTGTATGTGAGTGGGTGACTGTGTGTGTAGAGTCAGTATAAATGTATGTGCATATTATGTTTGAGTGAGCAGATGCTGGAGTGAGTATGTGTGTAGGGCCCTGCGAGTGTGTAGGGCCCTGCGAGTGTGTAGGGCCCTGTGAGTGTGTAGGGCCCTGCGAGTGTGTAGGGCCCTGTGATTGTGTAAGGCCCTGCGAGTGTGTAGGGCCCTGTGAGTGTGCATGGAAACAGTGCTAAACAAAAAATAAAAAGGTAAATGAGGATACAAGGTTAACTCAGTCTGTGTAACTATTTTATTAGCTCTTTCTCAGTCTTATTGCTTGGGAATAGAAGCTGTTCAAGAGACTGTTGGTGCCAGACTTGATGCACCGGTACAGCTTGCCGTGTGGAAGCAGAGAGAATAGTCTATGGCTTGGGTGGAGTCTTTACCGATTTTCTGGCCATTCCTAAAACACCGCCTGATATAGATGTCCTGGATGGCAGGGATCTCGGCCCCAGTGATGTACTGAGCTGTGCGCACCACCCTCTGTAGTGCCATGCAATCGATGGCAGTATTATTTCCATACCAGGCAGTGATGCAGCCAGTCAAAATGCTCTCAATGATACAGCTGTAGAACTTTTTTGAGGATGTGAGGGCCCATGACAAACTTTTTCAACCTCCCGAGGCGCTGTCGAGGCTTCTTCACAACCTGCTCCACTTCGGCAGGGAAAGGTTGTTTTTCTGGCACCACACTTCCAGGTCACTGACCTCCTTCTTGTAGGCTGACTCATCATTGCCTGTGATCAGGCCTACCACCTTAGTATTGTCATCAAACTTGATCAATCAATCAATCAAATGTATTTATAAAGCCCCCCTACATCAGCTGATGTCACAAAGTGATGTACAGAAACCCAGCCTAAAACCCCAAACAGCAAGCAATGCAGATGTAGACGATGATGATGGTGTTGGAGTTGTGCGTGGCTACACAGTTGTGGGTGAAGAGGGAGTACAGGAGGGGACCAAGAACATACCCCTGTGAGGCCCCCATGTTGTAGGTCAGTGTGAAGGAGGTGATGTTGCCTGCCTACTAACATAGCAAGGAATAAAGCCCATGGAAAAGTTCAACCAAAAGAGCTAATATGCATAATGACTTATTGAAATATAGACAAAGGTATTTAATGAAATCCTCATCCTATGTGGTTTTCAGGGCTAAGACTAAAACAACTTATTGAACCAGGCTATACTTGAGTCATCATGCTTTTGTTTTGCTAGTTTCTCTCTGTAAACATTCTTTAAGAATCTATAGCATAGCCTGAAAACCTGCTTGCTAATTTATATGATAAGGCAAAGAGCAACAACCATTAATGCTATTGAATCATTGAAGTTAGTTAGCTAGTCAGTTAGTTAGCTCCCCCAAGCAACATAGAGCAGTATCCTTCATTATCCTTCACTTCACTATCCTACAATGTTGTGAGCTACTGTATACATCAACGCTGTGTGTGTGTGTGTGTGTGTGTGTGTGTGCGTGTGCGCGCGCATGTGTGTGTGTGTGCGTGCGTGCGTGAGTGTGTGTGTGAGTGCGTGCGTGCGTGCGTGCGTGAGTACGTGTGTGTGTGTGTGTGTGTGAGTGTGTACATGTTTAACTATTTTTGAATAGTAAGCAAACAACAATTTGACCAACTTGGGATTTTTTTTTAGTCTCCACGAGATCAAATACTATTTCTAGGGGGTTTAGGATCAAGGTTAGAATTAGTGTTAGGGTTAGAATTACGTTAAGGGTTAGTGTTAGGAGATTAGGGTTAGTTTTAGGGTTAGGAGCTAGGTTTAGCGTTAGGGTTAGGTTTTTGGGTTAAGGTTAGGGTTAGGGTTAAGGGTAGTGTTTGAGCTTTGCTACTCGACCCTAGCCCGATGGACCCCGACATTATGCATCAGGTTAGGGCAGGGGAGGGCCTGTTATTTCATCAATAACTATAGGGTTCGGGTATCACTAAATTGATGAATAACATTTTAAAAATGAGCTATTTGCTTGTGCTTTGCTGAGCAGTACATATCATAGTGTCAGAAGTGCTTCAACCTCTTCAAATATAAGACCAGAACATTGTCAGAGTTCCACAGGAGAGACTATTTTACCAAAAATAATAATGTCCCTTGAGTTTTGTCGTAGTTAAGAGTGATGAAAAGTTGCTAGTTTACAGCTAACTGCTATCTGTCTCTTCATTGAGTAGAAAAGCAAGCAGAGGAGTTGCTATGGTTACTCACACTGTGTTGACCCTCCCACTCTGTCTGCCAAATTCTTTCTCTTTGATCTTGTTTTCCTTAATAGGATGTTGGTGGACTGAGCAAGGAGGTGTGTCCTGGGGATAAATACAGTCTCTTCCAATACATCGAAGAGACTCTCTCCACGCAGACAGACTGTTGTTTTTGAATGTGGCATTTTGGGGCTTCTTTGTGTTCATTTGTTTTGGCACCTCTCAACACCCCTCATTATCACCATATATGCACTCATCCACTCAATTACACTACTGACTACACACACCATTGTTGCTCTAATAAATATAATTTTGTTATTTCTTTATCTCCGGTTGTCTCCCTCTTTCTTACAGGCTACGAGCTGGTTCGTAAAAACACAAGTAGAGCCATGAACAGAGCACATGCAGCGTGAGCAGCACAGTGAGAGAGGGACACACAAACGAGCAGCTAATGGATACTAATGGAGTTATTTCTGATTTCAGAGCTCGAGCAGGGACTTAACATTTGGCAGAAGCAATTGGGCCTCGCTAGGGTAGGGCCTGAATGTCGCGGGCATGGGTAGGTCTCGGGCTTAAAATTCATGGCCGTGTAGGGCTCTAGTGTTTGTATGTGTGCATGTGTGTGTGCGTGTATGTGCCTGTATGTGTTTGCGCGTACATGCCATACAGGAACCTAAAGAGAACGCTGAACTATGGTCCCCTTTTGTTTTTGTCACTAAGCATTTGTTCAACTGTCTCATGCAGAAATAGTGTGCAATATGATGGGGATTGAACTCTAAAAAAAAACTGGTCCTACTAAAATGAATAATCTCAATTTATCATATTAGGTGCTGAAAACCCCCAAATACATGTAGTTTCCCTTTCTTCTCCTTTCTAACAAGTTAATGTATTCTATCTGTCTGGATGGTTGCCAGGGTTTTGCAGCCCATGGGTAGACACACGGAAAGTAAACACACATAATTAAAACTGTTCAATTGTAATTTGAGTCTGTGCTTGCCCCAAATCCATATCCTAGAATACACTACTGAGAAAAACACTTAATTTCAACAATAAATCATTATTTATTTAATTTTTCCCTTGAGTCCAATCTTCCACAAATATGCCACCATCAATAACCTAATGTATTAACATAACCCAAAACTTAATTGGGAGAATGTAGGGTGTTTTTGAGCAACACTTCAGCGGCAACACATCGTCATCGGGCCTTCACTCCCAGCTGTACAGGTTTAACAGGAAGTTGCATATTCCGGCGCCGACAGAGATGGCCGCCTCGCTTCGCGTTACTAGGAAACTATGCAGTTTTTTGTTTTTTTACGTGTTATTTCTTACATTGGTACCCCAGGTTATCTTAGGTTATTATTATTATTATTAATTATCAAAAATGTCTAAAAACCTGTTTTTACATTGTTATTATGGGGTATTGTGTGTAGATTGATGATATAAACTATTTAATCCATATTAAAATAAGTCTGTAACTTAACAAAATGTGGAAAAAGTAAAGGGGTATGAATACTTTCTGAAGGACCTGTATGCATTTATATGTAGGCTAGGTGTGCCTTTTGTTAAAAATATATATATATATTTATGCAGTTTTGTCCTTGAGTTGTTGTTGTCTATTAATGTTCTGTATTATGTCGTGTTTCATGTTTGTGTTGAACCCCAGGAAGAGTAGCAGCTGCTTTTGCAACATCTAATGGGGATCCAAATAAAAAAGTGCTGTCGGATTCTAAAGAAAACCAATGCGCAATATTGTACCTAGCTTGTGTTAATAGGGTAGCTCTCATGCAGGTGTGCCAATGAAGATCCAATGGACCTTCATTTCTTTGATCTTCTATTGACTTGAAAAGTTGAATGGGCTGAAGAAGCAACAAAACGAATTATGATATTCTCTGAAACAACACAGATTAATGCATGGTAATGCATCACAAAAATAACGCTTGCAAACTAAAGGTCTTTGCTGTGTCATTTAGTGTTATGGAAGACAGACCAAGTCTGATTTTGTGTTGTGATTTGATGTCTTCTCGTTGTTTATTATGATTTGTTGTGTCTGTCGTATGTTCCTTCCTGATTTGTTATGTCTGTCGTATGTTCCTTCCTGATTTGTTATGTCTGTCGTATGTTCCTTCCTGATTTGTTGTGTCTGTCATGTGTTCCTTCCTGCAAGCCCTGGGGTGCTTTGTCCCCTTCGCTCTATTTGCTGCAAAACCTGTCTGTCTATCTGTTGCCTGTTTGAACTGTACAGTAAGTCTCTCTTTCTCTCTCAGCCTGACTCACTGATTTGTTGAGCCCCTGATGTACAACCAATCCCCCAAACGTTTGATTCCCTGCTGTATTTTTCTTTCCCCTTGTGTTCAGAATTCCTCTGAGTCTCAGCTAAACTTCTGCTCGTTCACTTCACAGACGCCCCACCAATCCACCACCAGTACCCCAACCCAGTCACAATAACACACACACGTGAGAACACACACACACATACAGTACTAGTCAAAGGTTTGAACACACATACTCATTGCAGGGTTTCTCTTTATTTGTACTATTTTCAACATTGTAGAATAGTAGTGAAGACATCAAAATTATGAAATAACAGATACGGAATCATGTAGTAACCAAAAAAGTGTTAAAACAAATCAAAATATATTTGAGGTTTGAGATTCCTCAAAGTAGCCACCCTTTACCTTGATGACAGCTTTGCACACTCTTGGCATTCTCTCAACCAGCTTCATGAGGTAGTCAACTAAAATTCCTTCCAATTAACAGGTGTGCCTTGCTAAAGTTAATTTGTGGAAGTTATTTTCTTCTTAATGCGTTTGATCCAATCGGTTGTGTTGTGACACGGTATACTGAAGATAGCCCTATTTGGTAAAAGACCTAGTCCATATTATGGGAAAGAACAGTTCAAATAAGCAAAGAAAAATGACTTTGTTACTTTATGGCATGAAGGTCAGTCGATACGGACAATTTCAAGAACTTTCAAAGTTTCTTCAAGTGCAGTCGCAAAAACCATCAAGCGCTTAAATGAAACTGGCTCTCATGAGGACCGCCACAGGAAAGAAAGACCCAGAGTTACCTCTGCTGGAGAGGATAAGTTCATTAGAGTTAACTGCACCTCAGATTTCAGCCCAAATAAATGCTTCACAGAGATCAAGTAACAGACACATCTCAACATCAACTGTCCAGAGGAGACTGCATGAATCAGGCCTTCATGGTCAAATTGCTGCGAAGAAATCACTACAAAAGGACACCAATAATAAGAAGAGACTTGCTTGGGCCAAGGAACACGAGCAATGGACATTAGACTGGTGGAAATCCATTTTTGATACCAATCGCTGTGTCTTTGTGAGACGCAGAGTAGGTGAATAGATGATCTCTGCATGTGTGGTTCCCACCGTGATGCATGGAAAAGGAGATGTGATGTGCTTTGCTGGTGACACAGTCTGTGATTTATTTAGAATTCAAGGCACACTTAACCAGCAAGGCTACCACAGCATTCGATACGTCATCCAATCTGGTTTGCGCTTAGTGGGACTATTACTTGTTTTTCAACAGGACAATGACCCAGAAACACACCTCCAGGATGTGCAAGGACTATTTGACCAATAAGGAGAGTGATGGAGTGCTGCATCAGATGACCTGGCCTCCACAATCACCCGACCTCAACCTAATTGAGATGGTTTGGGATGAGTTGGACTGCAGAGTGAAGGAGAAGCAGCCAACAAGTGCTCAATATATGATTCCATATGTGTTATTTCATAGTTTTGAAATCTTCACTATTATTCTACAATGTAGAAAATAGCACAAATAAAAACCTTTGAATGAGTAGGTGTGTCCAAACTTTTGACTTGTACTGTATGTACTCAGACACACACACAGAGACAGATAGACAGACACACCTACACAGTCACAACCACACATACTTTCAACGTTTTACCTCAAATGATATCAGATGATATCAACCTCAATCACGGTCAGAGACCTTTTAAGAAGGTAAAAATACCCCCAAAACGATCATTTGTGTAGTGACATTGTCACATCCTGACCTTAGTTCCTTTTGTATGTTTCTATTTTAGGTTGGTCAGGATGTGAGTTGGGGTGGGCTTTCTATGTTTTGTTCTTGTGTTTATATTTCTATATGTTTGTCCTGGTATGGTTCCCAATCTGAGGCAGCTGTCAATCGTTGTCTCTGATTGAGAACAATACTTAGGCAGCCTGTTTTCCCACTCTTTTTGGTGGGTGGTTATTTTCCGTTTCATTGTTTTCACCATTCGGGACTGTTTCGGTTTTTCTTTATTCGCTTATTCGTTTGTTTCCTGTGTTCAGATTAATAAATATGACCAACACTTACCACGCTGCATAGTGGTCCGTTATTTCCTACTCCTCCTCAGACGACAAAGAGATTCGTTACAGACATTTGAAGGTCTTAGATGCAGATCAACTTTGAGAAAAAGCCAATTTGTGTGTGTTTTTACAACAATGAATGTGATATGCTGTCTTGTGTTGCATGTCTTGTGTCAGCTGATCTCTTGAGGTCATGCCACAGCATCTCAATCGGGTTGAGGTCAGGACTCTGACTGGGTCACTCCAGAACGCATATTTTCTTCTGTTGAAGCCATTCTGTTGTTGATTTATTTCTGTGTTTTGGGTTGTTGTCCTGTTGCATCACCCAACTTCTGTTGAGCTTCAATTGGCGGACGGAAAACCTAACATTCTCCTGCAAAAGGTCTTGATAAACTTGGGAATTCCTTTTTCAGTCGATGATAGTAGGCAGCAAAGCAGCCTCAAATCATGATGCTCCCTCCACCATATTTTAAAGTTGGGATGAGGTTTTGATGTGGGTGTTCTGTGCCTTTTTTTATCCACAAATAGTTGTGTGTTCCTTCCAAACAACTCAACTTTAGTTTCATCTGTTCACAGAATATTTTCCCAGTAGCACTGGGGAACATCTAGGTGCAGCAATGTTTTTTTTGGACAGCAGTGGCTTCTTCCGTGGTGTCCTACCATGAACACCATTATTGTTTAGTGTTTTACATATCATAGACTCATCAACAGAGCGGTTAGCATGTTCCAGAGATTTAGCTGACACTCGGATTCTTCTTAACCTCAGAGCATTCTGCGCTGTGCTCTTGCAGTCATCTTTGCAAGATGGCCACTCCTAGGGAGAGTAGCAACAGTGCTGAACTTTCTCCATTCATAGACAATTTGTCTTACCGTGTACTGATGAACATGAAGGCTTTTAGAGTTACTTTTGTAACCCTTTGCAGCTTTATGCAAGTCGACAATTCTTAATCTTAGGTCTTCTGAGATCTCTTTTGTCCTATGCATGGTTCACATCAAGCAATGCTTCTTGTGAATAGCGACCGCAAATTTTGTGAGTGTTTTTGATAGGGCAAGGCAGCTCAAACCAACATCTCCAATCTTGTCTCATTGATTGGACTCCAGGTTAGCTGACTCTTGACTCCAATTAGCTTTTGGAGAAGTCTTTAGCCTAGGGGTTCACATACTTTTTCCAACCTACACTGTGAATGTTTAAATGATTTATTCAATATAGACAAGACAAATACAATCATTGGGGGGTTATTAGTTTAAGCACACTATGTTTGTCGATTGTTGTGACTTAGATGACGATCAGATCAAATTTGACTACCAATTTATGCAGAAATCCAGGTAATTCCAACGGTTCACATACTTTTTCTTGCCACTGTAAATACACACACACACACACACACACACACACACATTTTTCTCTCCTCTCTTCTGCATAGCAGTCAGTCAGTGTGAGCCTTTAATGAGACTGTCAGAAATAGCTACTTTTCATCTAAGAAAGCCTTTCTTCCAGACAACAGACACACAAAGACAGACAGACAGACAGACAGACAGACAGACAGACAGACAGACAGACAGACACATGCACTTCATGTTTCTTACAGTCATTGGGTACGGTTGCATTACGTTGCAATACTCAGATTAATATAACAGTTTGAATCCACTTTGCAAGAATAAAAATGTTGCAAGTACTCCTTTTTACATGGACAAATCTGAAATCAGGCTACCTGATGGGACTTTGATACATTCAGAAAATTGCCAATCAAAATAAACTTTATACAGTACCACAGCGACCATGTCATTTTTTTGGAAGCTTATTTGATTCTAAGTTTTGACATATAAAGTTTGTATAAAAACTATTTCTAGATGCATAC